>NC_143478.1:34576751-34893626 GCF_027475165.1 Benincasa hispida
ATTAAGGTTTGTTAAAGTGTTTAACGAACATTAATCAAAATTGTTTAACTATCCAAAGTAAGTGTTACTGTTGGACAAACTTAAACAATCACTTAGTACAAATAATTAGCCGTATTTTTCCTAAGTTAAATGAACCTTAGATTTTTAAAATACTCAATGGGAGGAAAAAGATATATATGATACATCAAATTTTTCACTCACGTTTCTCCCTTAATTTTCATACCATGAGACTCGTGCTTTGCCTTGAGGCGCCTTGGGAGCATCCCCCTTCGAATGGTGTTTGCATGAGTCAATATCGGTGTTTATATGAGTCAATATCAAGGTGAATAGAAAGAGTATTTATAGTAAGTGGGAGAGGGATGTGTGTCAACATGTCCTATGGTCTCCTTCATTAGTTTGCACCATGAGATCTTATTGTGCGGCCTTGATGTGCCCAGGGAGCGTCCCCCTTCGGATAGTTTGTGCATTAGGTCAACATCAAGGCAAACTCCAGAAATAGATATGATCGCTTTAGTTTTTTACTCAGTCAGTTTTTTCCCTTCGGTTGGCTCATTGGAGTGGAACTCTAGGGTTTAAAATGAAGGGTCACACTTATGAGAAATTGTTAAGCTAGTTAATGATTTCTTGACCAAATCAATGATGAATAGTTATATGAATAAGAGTTATTCTGGTATAATAATTGATTGGAAATGTCTCAGTTCAGTGAAGGGACAACTGACTATCCTTCGGTGGTTTTTGTCCTAAATCACTGAAGCATCATTGCAAAAATTAGATGTTATATGGGGTTCATGTAGTTTTTGCTAAAATTGATTGGATGATTTAGAGTTATGCTAAAATCTAATGTAGATCAATTTTTTTCTTTTCAGCAAAAATGTTAAACTGTATTTTTCCATTATTTGCCTCTAGTAATTTGACCGATTTTAATTATACGACGTGGAAAGATTCAATTAAAACTTTTTTCGTGGTTAATGACCTCAACATCGTCTTGACTGAGGATTGTCCTCAAATCTCAACCCCTAATGCAACACGAAATGTTCGTGATGCATATGAAATGTGGACGAAGGATAATGATAAGGCTCGAGTCTATATTTTGACAAGCAGACCTGATGCCTTAGCCAAAAGATTTGAGAATATAATCACTACACATCAGATCATGCAATCAATGTAATCAATGCAAGAATTATTTGAGCAAAAGTTCTCACAATTCAAGCTAAATGGATTTGATGACAATGAAACCAGTATTGTCAACTCCCTAGATAAACTCCAGTTCATATTGAATATCATGGGACAAATAGAAAAGGTAAATGTTGTTAAATCTAGTGAAGTTAATCAACGAGGATTGTCCTCTAAGATGAAACGTGGAGTTTATGTTATAGGTTATGGAGTTGATCCCATTACTCTCCAAAAAAGGAAGAACTCCGAAGAAAATAAATCTAATTTATTTGTCATGGAGACGTGCTTAGTAGAGAATGGTGATTCTGCCTGGATAATTGATTTAGGAGCTACTAATCACATATGTTCTTCCTATCATATATTTAATTCCTGGAGACAACTAGTAGCTGGGAGAGAGGACTCTCAGAGTCAGTACTAGTGAGGTCGTTTCAACTATTGTTGTAGGCAAACTTAAGTTATTTTTGGACAAGAAACGATATATATTATTGGATGACGTATATATAGTTCTTCATATTAAGAGGAACTTAATTTCTGTTTCTTGTCTAATTGAACAAAAGTATTCTCTATCCTTCTCTGAAAATAAAGTATTTATTTTTAAGAATGGAATAGAACTAGGCTTTGGTTCAATGGAAAGTAACTTATATATACTAAGGCTGTTAGTTACAAAAGTCATGCTAAATACTGAAATGTTCAAAATGGCAACAACTGTTAAAAGATCGAGAGTTTTTCCTAAAGAAAATGTCCATCTTTGGCATCTAAGGTTAGGTCACATTAATCTCAATATTGAGAGATTCGTGAAAATTGAACTTCTAAATGGTTTATAAGAAAACTTTTTACCTGTATGTGAGTCGTGCCTTGAAGGCAAAATGACAAAACGACCTTTGACTAGAAAAGGTATAGAGCCAAAGAGACCTTGGAGCTTATACATTCAGATCTCTGCAGTCAGATAAATGTAAGAGCACGAAGAGGGTATGAATATTTCATCTCTTTCATAAATGATTATTCTAGATATGGATATCTATACCTAATGCAACATAAGTCTAAAGCACTTGAAAAGTTCAAGGAGTATAAGACTAAAGTTGAAAAATTGTTATGTAAAAAGATAAAAACACTACGATCTGGTCGTGGTGGAGAGTATATGGACTTAAAACTCCAAAACTATACGATAGAACATGGAATTACGTCCCAACTCTCAGTCCCTAGTACACCTCAACAGAATGGTGTATCAGAAAGGAGCAACAGAACCCTGTTGGACATGGTTCGGTCTATGATGAGTTACGTTCAACTTCCTAACTCATTTTGGGGATATGCAGTAGAGATTACTATTTATATTTTGAATAACGTTCCCTCAAATAGTGTTTCTGAAATATCTTTTGAGTTAGGGAGAGGTCGTAAAGGTGGTTTACATCACTTCAAAATTTGGGGATGTCCAGCACATGTGCTAATAGCAAATCCCAAAAAGTTGGAACCTTGTTCAAAAGTATGCCTATCTGTAGGCTACACCAAGGAAACGGGAGGTGGGTACTTCTTTGAACCAAGTGAGAATAAAGTGTTTGTATCGACAAATGCTATCTTCTTGGAAGAAGACCATATGAGGGATCATAAACCACGAAGCATAATTGTTTTAAGAAATTTCTAATGAATCTACTAAGACTTAAATAATCATTGTTGAAGGGGCTGATACATTAACAAGGGTTATTGATATCGGTTCATCTAGTCATTCACATCCATCTCAAGAGCTGAGATTACCTCGACGTAGTGGGAGGGTTATGAACCCACCTGTACACTATATGTGTTTAACAGAAGCCCAGAACATCATAGCTGATAATGGTGTTGAGGATCCATTGTCTTGTAAACAAGCAATGGAAGATGTTGACAAAGAAGAATGGATTAAAGCCATGAATTAAGAAATTGAGTCTATGCACTTCAATTCTATTTGGGAGCTAGTAGATCAATTTGATGGGGGGTAAAACCTATAGGTCGTAAATGGATCTACAAGAAGAAAATAGATGTAGATAGAAAGGTATAGACTTTTAAAGCTAGGCTTGTGGCAAAGATTTATACCAAGGTTAAAGGAGTGGACTATAAAGAAACTTTCTCACCTGTTGTCATGTTAAAGTCTATTAGAATTCTCTTGTCGATAGCCACATACTATGACTATGAAATATGACAAATGGATGTCAAGACTGCATTTTTGAATGACAATCTTGAAGAGACCATCTACATGAATCAACCAAAGGGATTCATTAAACAAGATCAAGAGCAAAAGGTTTGAAAACTTAATCAGTCCATTTATGGACAAAAACAAGCATCTCGATCATAGAATATAAGATTTGATATATCAAATCTTATGGCTTTGATCAAAATATTGATGAACCTTGTGTTTACAAAAAAAATCATCAACAGCTTAATAGCTTTCCTCATACTGTATGTGGATCATATCCTACTCATTGGGTATAAAATAGGTTTTCTGACTAATGTAAAGAAATGGCTGACTGTCCAATTCCAAATGAAAAATTTGGAAGAAGCGTAGTTTTTTCTAGGGATCCAGTCAGGGATCGTACAAACAAAAGGTTGTCCTTGTCTCAAGCATCGTATATTGAAAAAATGCTTGTCAGATATTCGATGCACAATTCCAAGAAATCTTTATTACCTTTCAGGCATGGAATTGTATTTTCTAAGGAGTTGTGTCCTAAGACTCCTTAAGAGGTTGAGGCAATGAGACGAATTTCCTATGCATTGGCTGTTAGTAGCCTTATGTATGCAATGTTATGTACCAGATCTGACATTTGTTATGCAGTAGGGATTATCAGTCGATACCAATCCAATCCAGGATTTGATCACTGGACAGCGGTCAAAACAATCCTCAAGTAACTTCAGAGAACGAGGGACTATATGCTTGTGTATGGAGATAAGGATTTGATCCTTACAGGATACACGGACTCTGACTTTCAGATTGATCGGGATTCTCGAAAATCTACATCAGGGTCAATGTTTACTCTAAACGAAAGAGCTATAGTTTGGCGAAGCATTAAGAAAAGATGCATCGTATACTCCACTATGGAAGTCGAATATGTAGCTGCTTGTGAAGCTGCTAAAGAGACTATTTCGCTTAAGAAGTTCCTTACTGATTTGGAAGTTGTTCCAAATATGTCTTTGTTCATCACACTTTATTGTGATAACAATGGTGTTGTGGAAAATTCTAAGAAACCTAGGAGTCATCGAAGAGACAAACACATTGAGCCGAAATATCATATGATTCGGGAGATTGTTGACCAATAGGGAGAGGGGCGAAGCAGCTCGACTGAATCGAGGTGACGTGATGTCATGAAGATTACTTTGGAGCACAATGTTGCTTATTCGTTTACAAATGCTCTCACGACTAAAGTGTTCGAGGGTCATCTAGAAAGTCTGGGTCTACGAGAGATGCGACACATTGTCTAGGGCAAGTGGGAGATGATACTGGGTTATAGTGTATCCCCTAGTTTATTGTATTTTATACTTTATTTATATTGTACATTTGGCTCCCTAAGCTTTAGGGTAAGTGGGAGACTTTTGAGATTGGTGTCCTAAATCTTTCTTATATTTTTGTAGTTTGTAAACATTGTATAAAAAAATTGTTATTAATAAAATAACTTTTATTTTATGAGCATTTACTCAATCCAATAAACTAAGATTCTAGGTTATTTTATATAATTTAAACATGTATATAGAGACATACGGGTGGATCATGTTCAAACAATAGCCTAAACAGTCTGTAGTAGATGGATAAGGCTGAGTACCTTATCCTGGTGACATTACAGATACGACCCACTTTGTAGATGTTACAAGTGTTGTAAAGTACCACAAATGATCTGATCCTGATCATTCATGTGGAAACATGTGAACGGGGGTATCCTATACAAAGAGTTTATATAAGAAGGGACTACGAAATGACTAGTCTCATTATATAACGCCGTTAATAGTAGAGATTTACATTTCGCCAAGATTATCATAGGTGACATGACCTAAATCCTGAGTGAGTTGTAAACTTCTACTTATGAAGGCGGTCCTTTGATTTATATGGGTGAGAGTGGCCAGATCGCTGACTCAATATGCCCACCATTTTGAGGATTCATCTGATTGGGGAGCTGGGAACACAACTACACAAGACGGAATTCACTTCTTTCCTGATGTCGGGGTAAGTAGATAAATTTCTCCCTTAAGAATTGATTCCAGGGTTTAAACAATATGGCCACACCCTCTCTTGTTCAGAGAGGGATTTGGTCATAGTGTGACTATGACTTATTGTTCATTAGAGGGATCAGTGATACTTAAGAAGTTAGATATAACTATAGGGGCAAAACGGTAATTTTGGCCTATTTGTATTTACGAACAATTTGTGAAAGGTCATTGCACTATTGACTGGTTATATCCAATGGACATATAAATATATTTGTAGTGTGAAAAGTGCAGCTATCGGTCTTTAGTGGAGTGATCGACAGTTAATGGATGTTGGGTAATTTAATTCAAGAGTTTAATTAATTATCTAAGTACCATTGGTACTTCAAACTACATTGGTCCCCTCTGTAGCTTAACAGGGATAATTGAGAATTAATTTTGAATTGTTGGATTGATATGGCAACCCTAGAGGGGGTGAATAGGATTTAATTAAACTTTTTTTAAAAAATTAACCCAATTAAACTAATTAATACACTTTTTATAAATAATAAGAAAAATTCAATTTATGCAACAAATAAGATGACAAAAAGTGTGATAATTTAATTCTATCAAATTTTAGCAAATAAATAAGAAAAAACTAAAACATACAATAAATTGCTTAAATTAATTGCAAAAATAAAAATGAAAGAGTTAGAGAAGAAGACACTATAATTTTTATAGTGGCTCGGTCAAACTCAACCTACTCCACTCCCCAAGCGCCTTTTGGGAATTTGAATAAAATCTTTCCGACTCTTTCCACATATTAGAGCCCAACTGTTACACCACCGCTCTTTTTACGGGTTCAAGAGCAAACCCGATCCTTTCCACGGTTTAGGATCAAACCGTTACAAATGTTGGAATTTTTTAAGTACACAATACAACTCTCACTAGAGTGGATTTACAAGTTTAAGCACTCAACAAATTTATCCTCACAATACAATAACACTCTCTCAATAGTAAGATGAAAAGTAAAAAAAAAATTGGGAGCTTAGAGAGAGCAACAATGGAAACTTTTGAGTTTTGGAAGATTATGAAAGGTAAAATTTATTCATTCAAAATTTGGAGAGGAAGATGGTTTATATAGAGATGGAAAAAATTTTAGAAACCACTTTAGAAACCACAATTAATTTGGACCATTGGAATTTTGAAAAGAAAAATCAATGGTGAAGATTTTAAACTAAACTAGTCGTTAGATACAAACAAAATATAATATTAAATTCCTTTTATTTTGAAATTCATTTTTTTTTAAAATTAATTCAAAAAATAAAAAACATACCATGTGTCAAAAACTAGCCGTTAGACACAAACATAAAATAATATTAAATTCATTTTCCTTTTAATTCATTTTCTTTTTAAAGTCAATAAAAAAAAAACATACCATGTGTAAAAAACTAGCCATTAGACACAAACATAAAATAATATTAAATTTATTTTCCTTTTAAATTTCTTTTAAATTTCATTTTTTTAAATCAATCCAAAAATCAAATGTCCATCATATGTTAATCTCTTAATGATCCACCATTCAACCAATATGCTACAACATATCTACATGCAAATGGTCTGGTTATGTCACGTTATTTTCTCTATAGACTTGTTTCAGTCATATCGTCTTCGTTTTAGTTCCAATTTGAGTGATTCAAGAGGTGTTGAAATCGTTGTTCCGAGTTGTACGCTATAGACATATTAAAACACTAAAATTTTCAGTAATTAAAAAATTGAGTTTGTTATCATCAAAACATTGATTAATTAATTAACTAAAATTAATTAATTTGAGATTAAGCGCTAAAAAGGCAACAATCTCCCCCTTTTTGATGATGACAAACCATTCAAGAAAAATAGCTTAAAATACATGTAAACCATATGTAGCACATAATAAAATTCAACATATCACCATAAAGATCATTCTTGAAATTCACTCAAAAAATAAATTCTCCCCCTAATTAATACAATCAAAATCATAACAAATTTATAGCATATTTTTCTTAAACTTCTCCCCTTTGGAATCATCAAAAAGAATAATTAAGAAAAATTTAAAACTACATAAATGTTTCCCTTAAAAACATGAACATAAATTTAGCACAACTCCCCTAAGAATATTAACACATGCTTTCCATATCTCCCCCTATAAAAATGCCTTCTAAAAGATTTAACAAGTAAAATTATAAAATCAAGAGGCATCACAACGAATAATACCGAGCTCAAGCCTATTTTTGCAAAAGTTTTCTTCATTCAAAGGCTTGGTAAAAATATCCGCTAATTGATTATTAGAGCCTAAAAATTCAAGAGTAATATTATCATTTTGCACATGCTCTCTAATAAAGTGATGCCTAATATCAATATACTTAGTCCTAGAATGATGTATAGGATTTTTAGTCAAATTAATAGCACTAGTATTATCACAAAATATAGGCACATTATCAAACTTTAATCCAAAATCACAAAGAGTTTGTTTCATCTAAAGAATTTGAGCACGACAACTAGCAGCTGCAATATATTCCGCTTCGGTAGTAGATAAGGCAACCGAATTTTGCTTTAATCAATGGTACCAAGCAAATATTTAAAAATTATTTTAACGGCATGTAAATGTGATTCCTTAGGACAAGATTGAAATCTAGCACAAAGACAAACACTAAACATAATATCGGGTCTACTAGCGGTTAAATAAAGTAAAGATCCAATCATACCTCTACAAGTTTTTATATCCACACACTTACCTTTTTCATCCTTGTCAAGCTTAGTGGATGTGCTCATAGGAGTTTTTGCAATTTTACCTTCATTGAATTTGAACCTTTTGAGCAAATCCTTTGTGTATTTTTCTTGACTTATGAAAATACCATCCTTGAGTTGTTTGATTTGGAGTTCAAGGAAGAAGCTAAGTTCTCCCATCATACTCATCTAAAATTCACTAATTCTTCACATAAAGATGGATTAGTAGAACCAAAAATAATATCATCCACATATATTTGTACTAAAAGTATATCATTTTCTTTAGTCTTAATAAAAAGAGTAGTATCAATTTTACCCATTTTAAATCCATTCTCAAGCAAGAAATTACTAAGTCATACCAAGCTCTTGGAGTTTGTTTTAAGCCACAAAGAGCCTTTTTCAACTTATAGACATGATTAGGAAAATCAAAACTTTCAAACCCCGTAGGTTGTTCTACATAAACTTCCTCAATGATATAACCATTTAAAAATACACTTTTCACATCCATTTGATACAAAATGAAATTCTTATAAGAAGCCAAAGTAAGCAACATTCTAATAGCTCTTAATCTAGCAACGGATGCAAAAGTTTCTTCATAATCTATTCCTTCCACTTGACAATAACCTTGAGCTAAAAGTCTAGCTTTATTTCTAATGATATTTCCATTTTCATCCATTTTATTTCTAAAGACCCATTTTGTTCCAATTATAGAAGCATGAGAGGGCCTAGGGACTAACTCCCAAACTTTATTCCTTTCAAATTGATTTAATTCTTCTTGCATAGCTAAAATCCAAAATTCATCATTTTCGGCATCGTTAAAACTTTTTGGTTCAATTTGGTAAACAAAAGCAAGATTATTAAACATATTAAGAGAGGAATGAGTTTTCACACCTTGTTCGGGATCACCAAGAATTAATTCTTTGGGATGGGAAGGAGCATACCTCCACTCTTTAGGCAGGGATGAAAAACCAACTTCGTTCTTTTTTATTAAGCTCACCTCTTGCTTACTTGAAACAATTTCCTTGCCTTTGTCACTAACAAGTAAACCTCCAAAATTTCCTTCTAAAACATCACTATAAATAAGCTCATTAGAAATAACATTGCAAGATTCATCAAATACTACATGCATAGATTCCTCAATTATTAAAGTTCTTTTATTGAAAACTCTATAAGCTTTACTAGTAGAGGAATAGCCAAGGAAAATATCAACATCCGTCTTAGAATCAAATTTTCCAAGTTTTTCTTTGTTATTTAAAATAAAACATTTGCAACCAAAAACTTTGAAATACCCAATATTTGAAATTTTGTTATGCCAAAGTTCATAAGGAGTTTTATCCAAAGAAGGTCTAATTAAAACTCTATTTAAAATATAACGAGTGGTGTTAACGGCTTCCGCCCAAAAGTATGTAGGTAAACCATACTCATGCAACATTGATCTAGCAAATTCTTGCAAGGTACGATTTTTCCTTTCAACTATACCATTTTGTTGAGGAGTTCTTGGAGCGGAGAAATTATGAGAAAAACCATTTTCTTCACAAAAAGTTTCAAAAGCATTGCTATCAAATTCTTCTCCATGATCACTCCTAATTTTAGAAATCAAAAAACCTTTTTCATTTTGAACTTTTTTTGCAAAACTAGAAAAGCTTTTCAAAGCATCATCCTTATGTTTTAGCATCAAAACCCAAGTAAATCTTGAAAAATCATCAACTATCACAAAGGCATAATAGTTCCCTCAAAACTAGCAATTCTAGAAGGGCCAAATAAGTCCATGTGTAATAGTTGAAAGGGTCTAATTGTAGAGATTACATTTTTAGATTTGAAAGAGAACTTAGTTTGCTTACCCATTTGACAAGCATCACAAACTTTGTCTTTTTCAAATTTAAATTTGGGAAGACCTCTAACCAAAGAATTCTTGGAAATATTTGAAATTAAGTGCATGCTAGCATGTCTTAGTCTTCTATACCATAACCAAGAATCATTATGCAAAGCCAATAAACATTTATCATTAATAGGACAATCATTCAAATCAATAGTATCATCTCTATTTCCAACAAATATAACTTTTCTATCATTAGCATTTTCAATGATGCAATTTTTTTTATCAAACACAACTCTAAAGCCTTTATCACACAATTGATTAATACTAAGTAGATCATGTTTCAAACCATCAACCAAAAGTACATTTTCAATTAAAATAGAAGATTCATTACCTATATTACCTTTACCAATTATTTTACCTTTCTTGTTGTCACCAAAAGTTACAAGACCTCCATCCTTTTTGGAGAGAGAGACAAACTTGGATGGGTCTCCCGTCATCTGCCTCAAGCAACCAATGTCCAAGTACCACTTGTTTTTCTTGGAGGCTTTCAAACAAACCTACAAACACAAATGTTCAAATTTGATTCTTTGGTACCCACACTTGTTTGGGTCCTAGATTGTTAGCATTGACAAACTTGGGAATCCATTTCATTTTTGCATAGACATTTAAGGTATTGGATTTAGACAAGTAACAAGAATAAGTTGTATGTCCAAACTTGCCACATGAGAAACAAACAACATTATGCAAAGATTTATCTCTTACAACAAATTTATGCACTCTACTTTTCTTGGAGAAATTATTCCTTGGAGCATTGTGAAACTTTGCCCTTTGAGAAAAAATTTTTCTTGGAGAAGTAGTATGAGCATATTTCAATTTAAAACACTTAGGTCTAATATGGCCTTCAACACCACAATAATGACATATAGGCACAAAGTTAGACATGCTTTGACACAACCTTAGGCATATTAAGCTTAGGCATATTATGAGATACTTTAACAAAGATAGTTTTAGAACTTGAAGGAGTAGAACATTCATCAATATAGCCTAAACCTCTTTTATCACCAAAAGGCTTGCCTACTTCAATTATCTTGTCTAATCTTTGAGCACCTATTGTCAACTTTTTAATAGATTCTTTAGCCTTATCAAGTTCTTGCAAAGCACTAAATTTCTTTTCTTTGAGTAATTTAATCAAATTATCTATTTCACAACTATCGTGCTCAAGAAATTTAACTTTGTCAAGCAAGACATTTTTCTCATCACAATCAAAAGCATGCTTGTCACAAGAGATATTCATTTCATCAATGTGCATAGCATCATGCTCATTCTCTTTTAAGCAAGCAATTTCTTCAAGTAAAGACTTATTTTTACTAGATAAAACATTGTATTTCTTTTTAAGCACAACATACTTAGAACTAAGTTTTTCTAAATCATTTTGCATATTTTCAAAAGTTTCGAACAATTCATTATAAGAAAGAGGTTCTAGAGTTACCTCATCATTTTGTTCATCCTCTTTGTCACTATGAGCCATGAAGCAAAAATTGGCCACTTCTTCATTATCACTCCCACTTTTGCTTTCATCGCTATCATCCCAAGTAGCTTTCATTGCTTTCTTCTTGGATTTCTTGGATGATTTGAGAAAAGGACAATCGGTTCTATTATGACCCGGCTTCTTGCATTCATAGCATATTATCTCATCCTTTTTGCTCTTTTCACCTTTTGACTCTTTTTGGTTGGAGAGATGCTTCTTGAATTGCTTCTTTCTCTTGATGAAGTTCTTATACTTACGTGAAAGATAGGCACCATCATCTTCATCAAGGTCATCTTCATCTTGGGAGTCAACTTCTAAAGAGATGGTCTTTAAAGCTATACTCTTTTCTTTCTTTTTCTTCTCATCCTCCATGTTTTTCTTGATCTTTATCTCATGCGTCAACAACGAGCCCATGAGTTCATCAATGGAGAGAGATTTGAGATCATTTGCCTCTTGAATGGCGGTGACTTTAGGCTCCCATTGTTTAGGCAAAGACCACAATAACTTCTTTATCTTCTCAAGATTTGAGTACTTTTTCTCAAGTCTTTCTAAAGCATTGACAATGTTAATAAATCTAATAAACATATCGGAACTAGCTTCATTTTCATCAATTCTAGATTCATTTTCATCAATTTTAAACATTTCATATTGATGAACTAACATGTCAATCTTTGTTTCTTTTACTTGACTAGTTTCTTCATGAGTAATTTCTAATTTATCCCATATCTCTTTAGCGGTTTTGCAAATAGACACTCTATTATACTCAACTTCATTCAAAGCACAAAATAAGCAATTAATAGCTTTGGCATTTAAAGAGCATGCTTTCTTTTCATTTATTGACCATTCTTCTTAAGTTTTATAGTGCTAACATCATCAACATCTTTTATTGAAATTTTAAAACCTTCCTCAATAATATCCTATAAATCATAATAAAAAAAAACAAGAAAAATCTCATTCTATTTTTTCAATAACTATAATTAATACCATTAAAGAAAGGAGGTTTTGTAACAGATTGACTATCGGTAAAAGGGATAAAACCTAAAGTTGCCATAACTCAAAAACAATTAAGTTTATCAAAAAATAAATATTTCAAGAAGAGCAACCTGCTCTGATACCAATTGTTGGATCGATATGACAATCCTAGAGGGGGTGAATAGGATTTAATTAAACTTTTTTTAAAAAAATTAACCCAATTAAACTAATTAATACACTTTTTATAAATAATAAGAAAAATTCAATTTATGCAACAAATAAGATGACAAAAAGTGTGATGATTTAATTCTATCAAATTTTAGCAAATAAATAAGAACAAACTAAAACATACAATAAATTGCTTAAATTAATTGCAAAAATAAAAAGAAAAGAGTCAGAGAAGAAGACACCGTAATTTTTATAGTGGTTCGGTCAAACTCGACCTACTCCACTCCCCAAATGCCTCTTGGGAATTTGAATAAAATCTTTCTGACTCTTTCCACGGATTAGAGCCCAACCGTTACACCACCGCTCCTTTTACGGGTTCAAGAGCAAACTCAATCCTTTCCACGTTTTAGGATCAAACCGTTACAAATGTTGGAATTTTTGAATAACACAATACAACTCTCACTAGAGTGGATTTACAAGTTTAAGCACTCAACAAATTTATCCTCACAATACAATAACACTCTCTCAAGAATAAGATGAAAAGAAAAAAAAATTGGGAGCTTAGAGAGAGCAACAATGTAAACTTTTGAGTTTTGGAAGATTATGAAATGTAAAATTTGTTCATTCAAAAATTGGAGAGGAAGATGGTTTATATAGAGATGGAAAAATTTTTAGAAACCACAATTAATTTGGACCATTGGATTTTGGAAAATAAAAATCGATGGTGGAGGTTTTAAACTAAATTAGTCGTTAGATATAAACAAAATATAATATTAAATTCTTTTTCTTTTGAAATTCATTTTCTTTTTAAAATTAATCCAAAAAATATAAGACATACCATGTATAAAAAACTAGCTGTTAGACACAAAGATAAAATAATATTAAATTCATTTATTTTTAAATTCATTCTTTTTAAAGTCAATCCAAAAAAAAAAACATACCATGTGTAAAAAACTAGTCATTAGACACAAACATAAAATAATATTAAATTTATTTTCCTTTTAAATTTCTTTTTAATTTCATTTTTTTAAATCAATCCAAAAATTAAAAGTTCATCATATGTTAATCTCTTAATGATCCACCATTCAACCAATATGTTGTCACATGTCTACATGCAAATGGTCTGGTTATGTCAAGTCATCCACCACGATATTTTCTCTATAGACTTGTTTTGGTCATATCGTCTTCGTTTTAGCTCCGATTTGAGTGATTCAAAAGGTATTGGAATCGTTGTTCCGAGCTCTACACTATGGACATATTAAAACACTAAAATTTTCAGTAATTAAAAATTTGAGTTTGTTATCATCAAAACATTGATTAATTAATTAATTTGAGATTAAGGGCCAAAAAGCCAACATGAATTAATTTGAATTGTTCAGATTAATTGAGAGAATTAATTATATGTGATATAATTAATATAATGTATTCGATACCTTATAACATAAAGTTTATTTTAGAGAAATTAAATATTTGAATATGATTTAAATATTAACTATATCTATTCATATAATTGAATTTAATATAAATGGGATTTATATTAAATATTATGCGTTGTTGAGAGAAATTAAAACTATAGGTTATATTGTATTTGATACAATGTAAAAACTATAGGTTATATGTTATATTTGATATAACATATAGTATATATATATATATATAATAAGTTAGTTATTATACATATTAATTAAATTAAATTAATTTTAATTAAATTTAATTAAAGAAAGGGAGCTACAACTTCCCCTCCCCCTAATTCTCTCTCATCTAGAGGGTAAGGGGTTCAGTTTTGACGATTCATCATCTTCTTCCTCTTCTCTCTAAGGGTCAGAGAGAAATCTCTGAAAACTCCTAAGAAAAAATACAAAAAAGAAAAAGTGTTCTTCTTCTCCCCCTCTCATCCTCTCCCCTCTCTTCCCAAAATTTCAGCAGAGCCCACCACTTGTGCTTATTCTTAAACCCTAACAGAGAATATTTGGGATCTCAGTTCTTGGAGATCGAGATCCAGATCGAAGCGTTCATGATCGGATCAAGGGATTACGTGAAGAATTTTGTCTTCAAGAGTAAGATATTCTAACCCTAATTTCATTTTCTCTTCTAAAAGTATGTTGTATTTTTTTGTATAATGCATAATGTTTTGTTCTATAAATTGAGTTTCTGTAAAAAAAAATTTAAAGTTGGGAACGATCCCCTTCCGTTGCAAACCTTCACCAGTTTCTTTCACAAAGATTAGAAGATTTCAACAAATTGATAATGTCTTCACAACCTACAAAGTGAAGATTCAATCGTCTCAAACTTAAAGAAAAACTCACAAGTCAAAGATTGATCCAAGAAGATCAACAAGTCTAAAGGTCGATCCTCCAAGAAGATTATCAAGTACAAAGATTGGTCCTTCAAGAAGATCAACAAGTCCAAAGGCCAATTATCCAGGAAGATCAATAGACCCAAAGATTAAATTATATTTTTTTTTTTATAGAGAAAGCATAAAAAGATTATGTATTAGAGATTGTACTCATTATACTAAAAAAAATTAATACAAATACAAAGTTCAAATTACACGAATTAAATTTCTCCTGAAATATCGTGTGACCAACGTGGAATGCAAATGAAATCTTGTATTTCTAATTATTTTTTAAATAGTGATTTTGTTAGCATATAATAAATAAGTATTATACAACTTTATTTTAGTTACTATCAACTTTTAAAAGTTAGATAATGTAACCATTTTTATTTTAATGTTCTCATATTATCGTCTTTTTTTATATAAATAAAAACTCTTATATCTAATACAAAGACAGAAAAATTGTTCTAGTAATTAAATTATCAAATTAATATGTTATTATAATATATATAATGCAATGATTTTTATTGAATTGTTATTATTCATCTCCTGTGAAGTCATGAAATTATGTATTGTTTCAACATGTTAATTATCTCTTTCATTCAATTAGATCCTTTTTTTAAAAAAAAAATCTCTAAACTTTAGATCTCATGAAATTATTTTTTTTTAATAATAATATAAATGCAAGTATTTACTTTGTTTATCTTTTACACGTGTATCTCACATATACATTAGACGTATGAATCGATGCACTAATTCGATGTATGTAACCACCTCCACCTTGAAGAGATGCATCCAATTGACATCTATTGCATCCTATGTCGAAGAGTTGCGTCTTATCAACATCTATTGCACTTATTCGACATAAGACTTTATTTTTTAAAATATATAAATTTATTTTGTTAACTAAAAATTGAAAAAATCACCTCCATTGTCTTTCAAACAAACACCTAAACTCGAAAAATCGCAACTAGTTAACAAAGGACAATATGAAAATTCATGGAAAATGTAAGGGTAAAATGAGCATGTAAAGATTCTTCCTAATATAGCACATTTTGAGATAATCATTGGGATATCTTAATTTCACATTAAATAATCAAATAAAAATGAACCATAATTTATCTCTAATTCAAATTTCGATATTATTATTTTTTTAATAAAAATTTTCAATCTTCACTTTGCATGATCTTTTTTTTTTTCTTTCTTTTTTTTTTTAGAATCTATCTATATCTATCTATGAATTTATATACATATATGTTTAAATATATATTAATTAAATATAATTTCTTTTTATATGTATAAGTCCACCATTCTCAGTTTTTCAATTCTCAAATCTTACTGTTTCAACTTTTTAATTTTTAATTCTCGATCATTCTCGAGGTTAAGCAATAGACGTATATAATGTTAGCGATTTAATGTAATTTCTTAATTTTAAAATGTTTTGTAGATTTTTTTTTTGTTGTTGTTGTAATTATTGTAAATACACATGGATTCAACTTCTAATCCTCACATGTTGAGGTGGGTGGAGAAGAAGATCATGCTGAATCAAACATATTGAAGAGGGTTGATCATAAGACCATTACTCTCGAGATTAAGCAATAGACATATACAAGGTTAGTGATTTAATGCAATTTCTTACTTTTTAAATGTTTTTGTAGATGTTTTTCATATTTATCGTAAATACATATGGATTCAACTGTTGATCCTTACATGTTGAAGGGTTGGAGAAGGAGGCCACTACTATTTAAACATGTTGAAGAGGGTGGAAACGAAGACCATGACTCTTGATGGCAATAGACATATAAAAAGTTGTGATTTCATGCAATTTCTTACTTTGCAAATGTTTTTATATTTTTTTTCTTTTCAAATTATTATAAAAATACTGAATTTAGTTACTGATCCTCATATATTGATGAGGGTGGAGAAGAAGATCACTACTGATTCAAACATATTGAAGAGAGTGGAACTACAACATAAGACCATTACTCTCAAAGGTTCAAGCAATTTTGTGGTTCTTAAGCTTTTGTTTGTTTGTTTTTTTTTTTTTACTTTTAAATTTTGTAAACGTAAATACACACAAATGAATTTAGTTTAATGATCATGCTTATTTTTCATTTTTTTTTTCAATTTTGTGATAAATATACAACGATTCGTATGCTTAAAAGCAAATGATAATATTTTAGAATTATTCATCTTTAAAAAAAAAAACAATATTTTGTTTGAAGTTAAGAAAATATCATTGCCTGCAAGTGAAAATAAGATTTTAGAGTTTCTTAGATAGAAAAACAATATATTGGTTTAGAGTTTCTTAAATAGAAAAACAATATATTGGTTTAAATTAAAATTTGAAATTATAATAAACATCATCCAAACATAATTTTTTTTTAAAAAAATTAACTAATGGATGACTTTTACAAAATTTTATAAAAAAAAAAAAAAAAAATTAGAGAGGTCATAATTTTTCTTAAAAAAAGTATATTTAAAAAAAATTAAATTAAAGATTCAAATCAAGAAAATAATAAAATCATGAAAATCAAAATAAAAATTCTCCTAATTGACCTTCCTAATTTGATATATTTCAAAATTTTATTTTAGATTCAATTTTGATTATCATGTAATATATTCATTATTAAATTCTTTTTTTTTATATATAATTGTTTGTTGCTTTTTAATTTAAAAAAATATGGTAGGTTTTAACTTTAACCATATAATTATTTATCTTTTATGCAAAATCAAATCTATTACAATTTTGTTAAATTAAACTCCCACATTTAGTTTTTTTTTTTTTTTTAATTTCAATATTGTTTTGATTATTTTGTTATCTATTTAGTATTAAAAATCTTTAATTTTATAATTATTTATGTAAAATGATAAATATTTAATAAGTTAAAATAATAAACATTTAATAAGTTTTTATATTTGACATTTTATTTCTTTGAACAAATTTCTATTTCAATATTTGTATTTCAAATTTAGGTTCGTGATTTATAAGTTTAAACAACAATATTTTTGGAAGATCGAAGAAAAAACAATGTTTTGGGAAGATATATAATTTCTTTTTCTTTTTTCTTAAATCAAAATACAATATAAAAACCAAAAATATGTCCTAAATTAGTTTTTTTCTAGATCCTGCTTTAGTATTTAAATTTATTATAAATAATTTAAGATTCACTTAAATTAAAAAGAAAATCATTCATCTAATTCAATATACATATATATATATTAGATTAAAAACTAACCTTCTAAATTTTAAATAATAAAATTAAATTGTAATTTTATACTATTACTAGTAAATAAAAAAAGTACAAAAACGGACTGAACATTACAAATAAAGTTGATTAGCTAAGGTCCTGTTTGATAATAATTTTATTTTATTTTTTATTTTTATTTTTGAAAATTAAGCCTATAGACATCACTTTTACCTCTAAATTTTCCTTAACAAATATACAAACCATCATAAGAGAGTGGATAAAATAAGCTTAATCTTAGAAAAAAAATAAAAATAAAAAACCAAATGCTTACCAAACGAGGCCTAAATTATTACAATCGCGTTTAGTAATCATTTTATTTTTTGCTTTTTTTTAAAAAAATTAAGCTATGAATCATATTTCTACCTTCAAATTCATTTCTTTGATATCTACTTTTTCACTAATAGTTTAAAAAACCCAAGCCAAATTTTGAAAACTAAAAAAATATTTGGCTAAAAATTCAAGCATTATAAGAAAGATGCAAATCATTATAAGAAATGTGGATGAAATAGACTTAATTAAAAAAAAAAAAAAATAGTTACCAAACAAGACATACTTTAATGAACTTGTTTTTCTTAACAAATAAATCCATCAAAATTGATAACTTCAAAAGCACAAGACCAAAACAAGATTTCACTTTTTTTTTTTTTTTTTTTAATTCATTTGTGTAAAATTACACAATGATTCTCTGGGCTCCACATATAGGATGACTTTATTAAGGTGATAGTCGGTTCGGCTTTATCGATTTTAGGGTTAACAAAAACCAAACTAAACCAATGCTTTTACAAAGAAATGATCTAAACCAAGGTTTATTAAATAACCTAACCAATAAATTATTTTTTATTTGATTCGGTTTATTATCGATTTGTTTTAGTTTTTTTATATTTTCTTTTAAACCTTATTTTTATTTCTACATTTGTTTTGAATGGGTTACTTTTACTAATTTTAAATGAGAGTTAAGTCTATTTCTTTTTCTTATAGATTGAAATTTGATATTTTTTTCTATCACTTTTTTAAATAAAAAACATACAAGTAGCATAAACTGGTCTTATTTTCTAAACAACAAATATATATGCCCCATAATAATTAAAATACTAAAAATACTTAATGTTAGAGTTTATTCTTAATGTATATATATCCTCGATTTGGTTCAGTTTTTATTAATTTTTTAAATCAAAATCGATTCGAACTAATACTTTTAATTACTATTAATATTTCTAATTTTATACTAATAAACCAAATCAAACAATTAAATCGATTTAGATTGATTTGGTTTTTCGATCTTTCGATTTTTTTGTTGCATCCCTGGCGACATACCCTCCATGGCTGGTGAGATATATGGCATTATTAGAGGCTTTTCTGTAGTTATAGAATCAATCCAGGGGTATTCTAGTAAAACTGTTCAATCTCAATGTCTATAAATATCACCACCACCTCCAATTTTATTTTCTATTCATCAATTCGCCCAGCGATACAATTGCAATTGCGAACGACAATCTCTCCCATTTGGATCAGCGATCAGGTGCGTCTTCTTCAATCTCTCTCTTAGGGTTCGTAGTTCTAGGGTTTTGTCAAGCTTTTTATTTGTAGATTATTGTACTTTTTCCTTACTGCTTGCAACCTAGGGTTTCTTCTTGTCGTATCTTGTGGTGCGCTTCCCGTTCTTATGTAATGTTGAACGTCTTTACGTTTTTCGTTGCGATTGTTTGTTCTTTCATGTTCCTGTTTCATTTTTTTCGGCGGTGGTGAAGAATAGAATTGCTGGATATGCATATCTGGATTTTCTGCGTGAAATTGAGTAATTGCTATCGTGGTACTGCTCAATTTGGGAGACAGCGAGCAACTTTAGGTTATGTTGTCCGTGGCGAGAATGGAATTCTCCGGTGGTTTTGGTTATTGTTTGCTTCTGGTTCTTTCCATAGTCGATAAATTTTTATGATTTCGTAGGGAAGTGAAACTTGCATCTCTAGTACTGTTTTTCTTAAATTGTAGTATTTTATGAATTGGGCATGAATGTTTTGGGATAATGAGGACGGGTGGTGATTAAGAGTTTCACTGTATGAGGATTGATGGCTTCTTGACTGTGCTTGATATGCTCTAGAGGTCTACGCTTTATATCATTTTGAGTTTGATTACGACCCTGTTATGGATGTGGACAACCTTTTCACAGGATATGGGGAAACGGAAGTCAAGAGCAAAGCCCCCACCTAAGAAGAGAATGGACAAGCTTGATACTGTTTTTAGCTGTCCCTTCTGCAATCATGGGACCAGTGTTGAATGTCGCATGTAAGTATTTGCATTTGGTTCCTCTTGGGTACTTGTAACACATGAGGTTGGGAGGGACGTGTTATAAGGATTTTAGTATTTTTGTGGCATAGTGAGAAAGCTGGAATAGGCAATATGCATGTATAATATTCAGTTACTTGTCTCATGGACTAGTCTCTCTATCTGGGTGCCTCATTTGTTTTGCATTGTGACGAGGATATTTGTATGATTTTTAGTGATTTGAAGAATCTGATTGGGGAAGCCTCCTGTAGGATTTGCCAGGAAAGCTTTAGCACAACTATTACAGGTATTCTCTCTGATTCTCTTATTCGCTATCTGTCATGTATGTTTTACTTTGTACTTTATGTTATGATGTGATAGAAACAATTTATGAATTTTTTTGTAGGATTCTTCTTTTAGAATATTTTTAATGGATATTTTTCTCCTTCTGGATCAGTTTTTGCTTGATCTGAACTATAAAAAATGCACAGGGTCATAGGATTATTCTAGTGAATCCCATTTCTCTGTGTTCAAGTATGGATGAGGGGAAGCTTTTGTCATGGAGTTATCCCACCTTCCATGATCATTAGATTTTTGTTCCTGTTGTAGGAGGTCTTTCAGATGAAAATGCGTCCAAGTGTGTGTAGGGCATCATGTATGATTTGGGTGGATTTAATTGTCTCCGTGTCTAATCCATGGCTTGTTTTCATTAATTAGTCTGTCTGTGGAGAAAATTTTATTAGCACTAACATTTCAATTCTTTTATTTTGCAGCTTTGAGCGAGGCAATAGACGTGTAAGTATGAATTAAAAGCAACCGTGTTTTGTCAATATTGATGCTCTATAGTGCTTAAGTTGACGTGATGTTTTGCTTTTGATCAGATATAGTGAATGGATCGATGAATGTGAGCGGGTCAACAACCTTGAAGATGATGCTGCCTTGAGGGACTAATTGGGAAAGGTTGAAGCTTGCCGTTTTTCTATGAAAAACGAAGCTGGCTAGTTCGAAGTTCCTTTTATGAACCTAAATTAAGAGGGGGTCTTTACTGTTTGGTATAACAACACTTTTACCCTCGTAGCAGTATAATAGATTAGACAAGTATGTATGTACAGAAGTGTGTTGTAACGGCTTGCACTTTGACTTTATCACGAATTCTACGTATTTGTAACCTGCTTTCATGATTTTTGAATTACGAATCTTGGAGTTGGTATTTGCGGATGGAGAGTGGGGTCCTGAACCAACCATCCTTTATTATTGCGAATAATTCAATCTTCTTTTAAATGAAATGTTTGAGGATGTTCTTTTTCTTTAATGGAGGTAAGGGATGAGCTATAAATTGTTTGAAACCAAGATTTTCACAACTTGATGTCTGTAAGTGCTTTTAAACTGATTCTTTTTTAAAATAATATTCTGATTTGTGGATGAAAAGGTGGTTTTATGTCAATTGAGCTATAGGGTTGTTGGCAATTGGATACATGAGTTTGGCTTCTAATATGTCAGTTTGTTAAATTACTTTGTAGGTCTATTTGATTTCTAACATATGATCTGAATCTCGTCGATTTCATCCGTAACCTTTAATAATGCAGTGATCTTTCCAACTTTAATGATAATTTTTAATAATGGTAAGAAGATTTTAAATAGTTTACATGATAATATAGACATTTGGTGTAGATATGGCTACGAAAATATATTTAAATGGAAAATTAGTGGTGTGTGTTTTTAGTGCACCCGTGAAAATGCTCATGGCGCCCACCCACTTCCTTAAATTTTCAGTATCTTCCATATTTAATTTAAATATGCAGTAAAACCGCTCACACCTTTCCCTTCTTTTTCAAAAACCTTTTCTTTTATAGATTTATCTAATCGATTAATTTAGGGTCCCATGAGTAAGGAATTTGAAAACCAAACTACTCAATGTGGTGTTTGATATGAGATTCAGGAATTACATTCAAATTTAAACATACTGTATTTTATAAATGGTTAGACTAGTTATCTATCCACTTAATATTAGTTCTCAATAAACCATTATTGATTTATTTAAGAACATGTTTTATGTTTGAAAATAATTTGTAATTTTATATAATTTATAATACATTACATGATACAAATTTTAATAGTATAAACTATGTATTTTAGAAGTTAAATTTCAAAATCTGGATACAATAAAAATATAAAAACTTATTTTTCAAAATTTGCATTGTTTTGGTCATAAAATTTGAAACAATTTTGGAGATAGAATATGGATTAGCTTATTTTCTCAAATAAATAAATAAAATATTATGAAATAACAGTTAGCATAACAAAAATTAAGTAGTGAGTATCTTTTTTAGTATGATGATAAAGGTGTAAGGATTGAACCACAGACCTTACGAACACATACTGTGAGTAGTTAACTCTTATTAAAGTGATCAGAAGAACAATGATAATTAACATGTACTACATCACTCAATATTATCATAACAATTTTGCTTAAATATGAAAATTCTTAATATAGCATAACAAATCAATCATTTTTTCGATGTAACCTAGGTAAGATCAATCAATCATATTCAAACGAATTGTTTAGACAAATTTTTAAGCATTTTTTAAATCCTTTTAATTGTTTATTTTTCTAGTTCAACGATATACTGAATCTGATAATTTGATTTACGAATATATGCCTCAACATTTTTTATTAGGTTTAGTTACAGTTTACAACCAAGACATGAAAATCAAATATTTTAAAAACAACATCTAAGACAACGGCCTTTAGGAAAAATTTAGAACCAAAATACAAAAATAGAGAATATGGAGAGGATCAAATATTAGAGTTTGAAAAACAAACCTAATGTTAAAACCTAAATAAGTATATGCTGAGATTTGGGTTTTTTTTTTCCTTCCTTTTTTGAGGTACACAAGTAAAAGTTTGATATTTGGTACGGAATCACCTGGGAATTTTGTTTTTGGGCTTAAAGCTTCCATCTTTCGCTCCATCATTATATATATATATATCTATATATGTGTATATATAATACATTCATTTATATTCGCTCAAAGATTTCCCAAAATAACGAATTTCATTTCTGTAGACGGGATCTTCAATTCTGAGTTCTTTTTCCCGGCACTTTTTCTTTGTTTCTTCTTCGATAGCGACGCCGAAATCAGAGAAATACAGCGAAGAACTTTAGCTTATGGGTCGGCCTCCCAGCAATGGAGGCCCTGCCTTCCGTTTCACGGCTTCCGAGGTTTTTCTCCGCTTCTTCTTCTTCCTCCCCTTTGTTGCTTTTCCCTCTTTTTTCTCTTTTCTTACTGTGAATGATGCGTTCGTGATGCATGTTCGATGTTGGAGTTGAAAATTTTTCTGGGGTTGCTCAATTGTTACATCTATTGGCAGGATTGATTGTTTTTTTCAAAAAAAAAAAAAAAAAAGAAAAAAGAAAAAAAAAGATTGTGTTTACTGATTATTCTGCTTGTTTTCTTTTTTCAATACTGGTCTTTTATGGAGGTTTCTAATCGTGTTCTTTTGAATTGATTAGCTGCTCCGTTATTTGAACTCGTATTCAGTTTATTTTCTTACATTTTCCCCCATTTCTTATTCCACTGGTGATTGTGTTTTTTCCCTTTTGAATTACGATGTCCTGCCCCCAAATTACTACTTCTGTAATTGGTTTGATTTAATTGCATAGAGTCGAGGATATGGTTAGTGTAGGTGTAGGTAGCTGCATTTAGGTGAGGATTGCAGAGAGGGAGACTGTTGGGGTTTGCTGGATAACGGTAATTTGGAAGAGTGCCATTTTCAATCACCCTTTCCATCTTTACGTTTTGGTGAGTGGTGACAGAGATTTTGATGTTGCTGGGAGTTGAACTTTTGGTTTACAGATTTTGATAAAATTTGTTCTAGACCCAAGAAATAGATCTAACCATCTAGTTTTTCTGGAAATTGTGTTGACCACCATTTCGAAATGGAACAGTTTGAATTCTTTTGGCCGTTTTGGTATTCAATCTACAAGAAGTTAATTAATTTTCCTGCCGGATGTATTTTGTTCTACAAGGAAGTACATTCTTGATAAGAAATTGAAAATTATTTTAATCAAATGCAGTTTCCCTGTTCTTGCTTTAAGGCTGCTATTATAGTTGTTTCTAGGCATTGTAATCTCATAGGGAACACTTCCTCAAAACTTCCGGTGATGTAATATTCAATTCTTATTTTTATCAAGGTCGCAGAGATGGAAGCTATATTGCAAGGACATAATAATACCATGCCAGCTCGGGAAGTTCTTGTTGCTCTTGCTGAGAAGTTTAGGTGGGCATTGAGCAGTAGCCTACTGTGGCTTTTATTAATTTGAATTGAACTTTTTATGTTTTTTTTATAAAAGACAGGATTGAAGAGTCAAAAGAATAATTTGTTTATGTTGTTATAGTGAATCAGTAGAACGGAAAGGGAAGATTGCTGTGCAAATGAAGCAAGTATGGTGGCTTCTGTTCTATACTTGACCTTGATATGATAGGTAGAGGTGTTCTGCTAATTATTGTTTTCTCTTCTTAGGTTTGGAATTGGTTCCAGAATAGACGATATGCTATCAGAGCAAAGACAACCAAGGCTCCTGGAAAGTTAGCCGTCTCTCCAATTGTCCAAATTGAGTCAACACCTGTGAGAAATGTGCCTCAAACCATAGTTGTTCCTGCTCCCGTACCAGTAGGTATTAAAAAAAATTGTTATGTTTTTATAAGTTCTTAAATATTTTCATTTTCTTATCCTGTTTTTTCATTTTTTTTTTTTACATGTTTGTTATTAGCTTATCATCACAAACCTTTCCTAGTGGTAGAATGGTGTTCGTCAAAGCCTCAGTCTAGGCTTCTATCGTCATTTCAAAACTTTTCCTCTATTGATCGCTAGTCACGGGGGAGAAGTTATATGTGGAGGCGTGGGAACTTTAATGGCATCAAATCTTCATTTTGATTTCTACATACTTATGGAATTGTTATGAAAAAACAAACTGCAAATTGAACTGCTAGCTTTTATGTCCCGTTGTCCTTCTCAAGGCTTTTCATCTGGTTCTCTTTTCCACCTCCTGAGCATTCCTTTGTGCCCCTCACTCCCCTCTTTTGTTTCCTTGATTTGGAAGGTTAAAATTCAGAAGGTTAGATTCTTTTGTTAAATTCTTGGCTTAGCAGGTCTTACATGAGAAAGTTAATACTATGGACTATGTGCAGAGGGACTCTACCTTCTTTCTTGGGCCTCAGTGGTGTTCCTTTCGTAGAGGAGCTGCATAAGACCTTGATCAAGTTCTTTGGAGCTGCCAGTTTCCTCTTTCAATTTGGTTCTTGGTTTTTGGGGGCCTTTGGTGTGTCTTTGGCATGGAATAGGAATTGCATGGCCAAGATAGAGGAGATTCTGCTTTTTCCTACCTTTAGGGAGAAGTGAAAGTTATGGCAAACTTACTTCTTTGCTGTTGTTTGGAGGATTTGGCTTAGAGAGGAATAATAGATTTTTAAAGGGAACAGTAGGTTTAATACCTCAGTGGTTGAGGTACTTCGTTATTATTAGTTGAATCTTATTCTTTTGAATTGGTTCATTTCTTGTAGTTATGTGGGTTCTTTTTGTTGGTTTGTTTGTTTTGTGTATGCCCTTGTATATTCTTTCATATTTCTCAATGAAAGCTACTTTCTTATTTTAAAAAAAAAAGTTCCTGAGGTTCCTTGCATTTAAAAGATCCTACTTTGTGCAAAGAGCAGTTAGGTGTATTTTTTAAATGCCAGGGTTTACTGCGTGAGTATTGTTTTTTCAATTGGAATAGAGTGTTTATGGTACATATTTCCCACAAGAAGTTAGTATGGTCTTGATAAACCTTATTCCATAATATTATTGTAGTCAATTTTAACCTTCAAATATATTTTAAAAGATAATTAAACCTTTCCCATGATGGTTCTCAATGCTAGTTTTCTTGGTCCTACAAGTCTGAAGGAAATCCATGATATATTCTTTTTTACATTAAATCATGGGTTGGCCATGTTCATGTCCTGTGAAGAACTATAATTTTTTAGAATGACATGGTGTGGAAAGCTATGAAGCATGGATGCTTCAGTTTGGATAGTGTGTGAACAAATTATATGTGTGCAAAAACTTATTGGACGTGTTGACCACTTGACACACGTTGGACTGAGAGTATATGTCAGTGTCAAACAGTTGCGAAGTAATTATCTTATTAACATCAACATCTTTCAGTTTTTCATTCAATTTCTGTGCCAAACTCCAGGTTCTGCTAAGGGTGCTCCAGAAAATCCATTGTCAGAATTTGAAGCTAAATCTGGGAGGGATGGTGCATGGTTAGTATAGCTTGTCTACAAATATGGGATTTTTGGTGTGAATTTGCTGGTCTCCATGCTTGATAAACTTCTTCATGAGAGGTGTATAGGAACAATTGGAATTCCTTACATATACATGTGAATTAATTACACATGCAGCACACATGTTTGCATAATACAAGAAATTAATAATTGATGTTTTTTTAACTGTTCATATGTTCAGGTATGACGTTGCTACCTTTTTATCCCATAGATCCGTGGAAAGTGGTGACCCGGTAATTTTGCACCTCTTACATGGAAATTATTTTTTTAAGGAAGCATTATGTTGCTTTTCTTCCCTCGTCAACCTATCTGCTGTGCACTTATTCTCGCATTAATTAAAGCTTTTATCATTAAAAATGAACATGTAAGTATTAAGCCAATTAATTTTTGAACGGCCACAATCTCCATTTAGATGTAGGATAACATTACAACATGTGGTTGTACTCCAAGGGGTAAAAATTCCACTGTCTTCTATCCCCAGCCCTTGGGCCTAATGTCAAGGGCTATTCACTATTCATTAGTGTGGAGGTGGATTCAAAACCTTTTGGATCACATTCTCAATCCTATATTTTCTCTAAGTATTTTATGATATATGGTTAGGCGTGGTCTCAAACTAAAACAAAATTTATAACTATGGGGTTTTCTTAGTATTGCAGAGAGGCAATTGTATCATTGTCTATTTTGTGACTTGCAAGTTAGTATTACCCTGGATGTTTCTTCCCCCAATTCTTTTCTCCCACCCTACCTTTGAATTTGTATATGCATATTTAGGGTTAAACAACAACTTATCTGACCAATATTTTGGTGATTCCCTAAAATGGTCCAAGATCTGTATTTGATTGTAATTCAAAAGTTTGTCTCCTGATTTTTTGTCGAGTACAACAAATGTTGTGGTGAAAATGTGATTCTTTGGACCTCAAAGGAAGGAATAGATGCCTTAATTGTTGATGTTCATGATGTTTATAAATAAATCTGATTATTTGATTTGTTTGCTTGAATCTGGCTCTATTACCTAATAAGTGTTGTTTGTCAGGAAACCTAATAGTAGTTGTTTCTCAGGAAGTACTAGTTAGATTTTCTGGTTTTGGATCTGAGGAGGATGAGTGGGTTAATATCCGAAGGAACATTAGACCTCGTTCTTTACCTTGTGAATCATCAGAATGTGTGGCAGTTCTTCCAGGCGACCTCATCTTATGCTTTCAGGTAAAATCATTTTTTTGGCTTCTCCAGACTTTAATAGTACTTAAAGGGAGGCCCCTTTTGCATCACCTTCTTGCAATCAATTCAGGATAATCTCTTTTGGACCTAATTTTCAACTACCTTGTAAAACCACTCCCCTAGATGGAGTACACAATGATCTTTTAACATTCTCACTAGAAAACTCGACACACATTCTACTAGTTATTGGGAAACTTTTTTTCTTTTGAGAAATTTCATTTTCTTCAAAATTTTCAGGAGGGTAAAGAGCAGGCACTTTACTTTGATGCCCACGTGCTTGATACACAACGAAGAAGACATGATGTACGAGGTTGTCGCTGCAGGTTTTTGGTTCGCTATGATCACGATCAATCTGAGGTATGTATCTTCTTCAGGTTCTTTTGCTTGTTTCTATTCAGTATTACTCTCCTACCTACAACATCAGCTTTTGGGGGGTTGCAATGAACACAAACATCACATCAATATATAACCATTACTTTGTGCGTTGACATTGTATGTTTTGCATTGCACTAGAAACGAATCTCTTTTTCTGTGTACTTTTGTTTGTGTTAATTTCGCATGGGCTGAAGACTTTAGCTTTTGATGTGGGGAAAACTGGAAATTAAGAGCTTTGTTAGTGGTTTTCTCTTTTAAACTTTTTTTTTTTTTTTTTTTTTTTTTTTTTTTTTGTAAAAAAAAAAAAAAACCTCTTTCTTTGGAGTTATAGTGAGTAGGCTGGGTAGTTGGTTTTCTTAGGGTTGATTGGTTCATTGTCATTTCAGTAGCTAACCTTATAGCTACGTGAAGAATGTTTTGTAATCCTCCATGGGTTCTACCTTTTTCTAAAATTCATCTATGAAATTCTTGTTTCTTCTTCTTCTTCTTCCAGAAAATAAAAGAGAAGAGGTTATCATTAATAAGCAATACCTGTGTTATTAATCAGGCGTTGTATGTTGTTCAGGATTATTGACTTGTCTTGGTCTGAATTATTGTTAGGAAATTGTTCAGTTGAGAAAGATTTGCCGTCGGCCTGAAACTGATTACCGGTTGCAACAGCTTCATGCCGTAAATGAAGCAGCATCCATTGAGCCCTCAAAGTCTAGCATGGATTCTGTACTGCTCAGTGGTCAGAGGATAAATTTCGAGACAACACAAAAGCCACTCAACAAGGATACAACCTTGGTTATACCAAATGCAAATGCCAATATAAATGTCCATGCCCAAACTAATACTCAGGAAGCAAGGAATACTGAAACTAACAGTGCTCCAACGACATTCAACTCTGGTATTCACAGTGCTCCAACCACATTCAACTCTGGCAACCCTGCAGGTGGCTCTGCATTCTCGGTTGGTATCGTGACGAACACTGTTTCTGGTGGGTCAGCTGACAATGTGTCTGATGGGAAGTTACTTAGTTGATTATGGGGAAAAATAAATTTCTCCATCAGTCTAATTTTAACTGAACCTATCAATTTAAAATTTTGCCTGACTCGTTTATTTAGGATGAGTAAATACCTAGCAAAGTCTGTTCTTTTTGCCCCATGTTTCAAAGTTATAGGTTCCCATCCACTTGCTGTGAATGCTGAATGTTCTTGACGGATGAAAAATGCAGGAGTCACGCCTCGAGTGTAGTATCGAACAGGTCAGAGGCATCATCTCTCTTGTTTTAACTTTTTCTTCTCTGCTTAGCCAAACATGGCTCTACACTTGCACAATCCATACTGATAACATAGTTTACTGCTAATGATACTGTAACAATCGAAAAAGGACACTCTCGAGTTGAATGGCATGCGAAAACTGGACTTGTTCATGTACCTTTTGCTGAAGGGCACATTACATGAAACTTTAAACATACATACACATATTCATATCAATAGTAATTTTCTTCTTTCTTCCTTCTGTTCTTCTATCTCTGGTGACCCTTTTAGGATCTCTGAGAAGTATTCCTCAGAGAAGTATCTATTCAAGGGATTATCAAGGAGGAATGGGGAAGTGAGGGGATAAGGCAATGATTTGAAAACCACCCGATGGGATTTGGATTGAGTGACTGATTGAATTTGGAAATTGGAGTAAGGGAAGCAAAAGTTCTTCTCTTATCTTTCATGAGAAGGGTAGAAACTCTGTTCTGTTCGAGACAAGGCCTTTCAGACTGCCTCTCTCAAGGATTTGAGGAGACTTGACTTTGAGGCTACGCCTCGACCTTTTTCTTTTCTTCTTCTTCTAATAGTACAAAAACTGCAGGAATGGAGGATCGAACCTCCGACCGCAAGGAAGGAAGGTCACGCCCATTATCGTTAAGCTCTTTGACGCCTCCCCGTTTGTCATAATTTTAAAACTGTATATATAATATCCTTGGAATTATGTAGCCCCAATTCTATATAGACATTTTGCTAGGTAAAAATCTAAGATTCTATATACAAATTTTGCTATATTACCGTTAAGCTAATGCTAGGTAAAAAATTTACCCCTTAAAAGAAGAATTCTGATTCCACCCATGTGCAAGGGTTGGTCAACTAAGCAAGATGATGTGTGTGTATGTTCTAAATGGAGATCTTCAAAAATAGAAAAATAAGGGAAATTATTTACACAAAATAATAAAATTTAATTTTCTAATAGAGATTGATAGAGGCGGATAGAAATTTATCAGTATTTATTAGTGATAGAAACTTATAGAAGTTCATCATTGATATCATGTAATAGACGCTGATAGAAGTTTATCAATGTTTTTTTTGTTATTTCTGTAAATAGTTTAACATTTTTTCTATTCATGAAATTTTTTCTTTTTTAGTTGTTATCATCATCATGATTATTAAATCTAACTCTTTTCTGTCTAAAGACTAAAATCACTTTCTATCATAAACATTGATAAGTACTTTTGATCCCACTACTATCTCTTCTAAACATAGTTTGTACGTAGAACTTGACTTTCCTTGAAAAAGAATGAAAAAATATATAAACATAATGTTGAAGTATAACATTGGGAATGTTACTTGATTTTTGGACAAAATATTTGTTAAATTGACCCTTGCATCATGTAAAATTAGAAGAGAGAAGTTGAAAAATAGATCAAGAAATATGCCTAAACAAAGATCAAATATGTGTAACACCAACAGGAATTGGATAGTTTGATGTATCTATTTAATTTGAAGGATAAGTAAAATCGAATTGACAAAGATCTATTTGTAAATTTGTTTGGTTTGATTTGGTACGGTTTAAGAGTGAAGTTTAAACAATAAATTCCTTTTTTCAATATTTATATTGTGGTTCCACTTTTGAACATAGTCCTTAAACCTAGCATGAAATGTATTTAAATTCTTAATAATTATTTTATAAATTTACCATTACATTTTTAAAAATCTTAAATGATGTCTTTTTTAGTTCCACAATTGCGGGTGGAGGTTCAAATCATTGACAAATTGTCATTAGTGCATTTATTTACTAAACTATATCATGAATCGATATAATTGATGTTTATCCGTATTAGAATTCAAATGTTGAGTTAGAATGAATTTACATTTGGTTAAATAATTATGGAGTAATTAACACAGTGACCAAAATAGCTTTCGTGCAAATTATAAAAATTAAAATGATTTTTTTTTAAAATGATTTTTTTGGTTAAATTATACTAAAATCTCTAACTTTGAAAAGTTCTATTTTAACCTGTTAAAAAAATTATTAGAGAATTTTAGAAGTTAGAAAGTATATAACATGGTAAATGTCACAAATATCTCATGAGTTGAAATGAATGCTAATAACAATCCTGACTTTTTACATATCTATATAAGTTACAAATAATGTCATATACACCTTCAAATTCTATGAAATCTTCTATAATTCAATCATTTTAGTTAGGGTACTATTTTACAAATCACCATAGATTTCAAATAATTTTCTTTTGTGGTAATCAAAAAAGAGAAAAGTTATTCCATTTTTTATGGGATAAAAAGAAAACAAATTCATTTGGAGTCTCTCAAAATCACGTGCAATCAAACAATTCCTTGAGTAGGAGATCAAATTAACATATTAATCGATATGTATTATTCAATTAAAACAAAATACACTTCTATCATCATTAAATAAATCAATTCTAACTTAATAAAAATAAAAAAGATATAACATATAAAAAAAATCCAAATATATTTAATCTAAACAAAAAAAGGAACAAAATTTAATTAAAAAAAATATTTGTAAGAACACTAAGGCTACGTTTACCAAGCAGTAATGAAAACTTGTATAATTGAAATAAGATTTCTTTGGTGGATGAATCGTAAAGGGCATAAATCGCAAACATAATTGAATTGCTTTTGATCGCGTTTACCTTGAATTGTGAAGCTGTCATATTTTACTATTACTGCCAAATTCATAATTTTTATACTGTTACAGTAGTGGTAATGATAACGATAATGGTAAAGATAGTTGGTCTACGTCATTTTCAATTAGAATCAAACTGAACACCTTTTATTCCTCAATCAAATTACACGAGTGATTACAAATTTCAAAAGAGACCTCATATCTTATTACGATTATGGAAAACAAGTCAAGACCAACAAAAATAATTAATTAGAATCTACTTTTTACATTACCATTGATGAATTACTTTTTAATCAGTATAAACGTGGCCTAAATTAGAATTCAAACATTAGAAATTTGGATCTTTTTCTTTACAAAAATTGTGAAGATTGAGATTCAACTTTTGAATTCAAAGTGGAATGACTCACCCAATTAAAATTTAGTTAAACCCATTCATAGTTGTTTTAAACTTTTAACAAAAAACTACTTTTAATCTCAAATAATAAGAAGAAGAAAAAAAGGAAAAAAAGGGGGAAAAAAACGGTTGTGTGTTGGTTGTGGTGACAAAGTCTTCGATAAACCCATTATTCTTCATCACTGCGCGGATGGACATTCAGACACGTCCACCTTCTTCTTTCTTCCGATTCTCTCTCTGTAAACCCATTACTCCATTTGGAAATTCATCAACAATGCCAGCTCTACTACGATCTCCTGCCTCTATATTCCGACTTCGATCCCCTTTCCTGAGTCCTGGCTTTAGAACCCTCGTCACCACTTGCAGAGCCGTCGTTTTGCCCCATTTTGGTGGTCCGGAGGTGCTCCAGCTCCGGTCCGATGTTCACGTCCCCATTCTCAAGCCTCATGAGGTTCTTGTCCGGGCCCGCGCTGTTTCCATCAACCCACTTGATACCCGAGTGAGTGTCTTTTGTTTTTTTTCTTTCTAAATTTCACTGTTCTTGGTCATTTTATTTCAGGTGGATTTCTTTTTACTTCTTGTTTTTTGGGTTTAAGTATTGTTAGTAAAAGGGTTTCATCCATGGAGTATTTCAAGATTTGGGTGAAGAGATTTACTGCCTTCCCTTGAAATCTTGGTTGTCTATTTGATATTGGAACTACAATGTATTTTAATTCTGGGGTTTTATTGTTTTTCCCAGATGCGATCGGGTTATGGTCGTTCAATCTTTGAACCACTTTTACCGGTCATTTTGGGCCGTGATATCAGTGGTGAAGTTGCGGCTGTTGGTTCTTCGGTTCGTTCAGTAAGTGTTGGACAAGAAGTTTTTGGAGCTTTGCATCCAACTGCTGTGAGGGGTACTTACGCTGATTACGCAATACTTTCAGAAGATGAATTAACTGCTAAACCAGTATCATTTTCACATGTGGTAATTATTGAAGTGATTTCTTTACTGTTCTTTTTTTATTTCTCTTGATGTTGTTGTGCATATTATCGTTCTAATCAATTATTCTGCTTGATGTTGGAGAAGAAGCTTTTGGTGCTTTGCTCTCCTTGTTTGTTCTGCCACTGCTAAATCAACTCATTCATCCTGTAAAATTTTGTGTGGCTAGTGGCTTGGTTTTCTTGTTGTATGCCTTTGTATTCTTTCATTATTTTTTTTTTCAATGTTCTTCTTTTCATAGAAAGAAGAAATGTGTGGATGGAAGTTTCTATATGGTAATGCTGAAAGTTTCTACTGTCCTTGTTTCTTCTTCTGACTTTTATGTGGGCAGATTTATTTGTTAGATTCAGATGCAACTCTCGAGACTTAAATTTATTTGCCTATCAGAGCAGAGGAAGGTGTTAGGAATGTTGTTAGGGGCGTATTAATCATTCACTAGAAAGCGTGCTAGAGTAACTATACCTATTAATAGAGTTAGTTTGGGAGGGTTGAGATTAGGAAAATATTGAATTATGAATAGTGGGAGAGGACTGAATCTCTTGAATGCTTAATATGCCTTCGTATATTTCCGAAATTGTTAGTGGTACTGGTAACACAGTTTTCATAATTTTCCCTTTCAACTTCTGGTTCTGATCAATTTATTCACTTATTGATATCAAGCATAGAATCATGAAGCTTGGTTGCAATCTTTGTCATCATAACTTTCCTGCCTTCATTGGTTGGCACCCCATTTTCCTTATTCACAATGATACATGCAGCCTATCATCTAAGTGTCTACAACTATTCAAAAACAAAAAAAAATCAAAAGTTGTCAAGTACAAAGGGCATTCTAGTTTAATTATAGATTTGTAGATTCTTATCCAGATTTCTTATTATTTGATAATGGCACATGAATGCGATACTAAAACTAGCAATTTAAGAATTAGGAACCCTTTGGTTATTCGAACCTTTACTTGACAAATTTTAAATCTCCCAAAATCAATCAACACAATTCCAAGGAGAGTTAGATAAGGTTACCTGGTGATCGAGACCGAGAGGTAAGGAAAACTAGTCTCCCACTCAAATTTTGAACACTCCACAAGCAAGTTAATCTTTCTTACTTGAATGATCCTGCAACTCTAGATCAAGAATTGCAAAAAGGATCATGATGAATCTTCATCAACACAGTGGAAAGATCTCATGACTCAAACATTTATGGATATATAAAAAAAACAAAGAAACAATCTCATTTTAAAAAATTCAAAATCCAAAAACTGTTCTGTACAACCTAATGGTCAGGCTTTATGGATAGCCTCCCAAAACCCTAATATGTGTCATATCATAGATCTTAGTAAAAGACAGAAATACCTTTATTTAACAAGTTTTAGAAAGGATAAAATTGCAAACAATAAAATTACAGCTAACTTATTAAAGAAATTATAAATAATAACTTTGAGCCCATCTCTCCTCCTTTTGAAGGGCTCGTCTTCGAATCTAAACTGTCACCTTTAAGAGCAAATTGTAGTCATGAGATGTTAACAATCTAGCTCTCTTTTGATCCTTCTTGAACTTTCGACCATAGATGAGTTTATAGACAAGCTTGGAGCAATATTTTTTAAATAATGTCTTTGTTTTGTACTTCACATGTGGGCAGCATAGCTCCTTTATTAGTGCTTTAAATTCATGCAAAAAAATCAAAATAAGTAGTACTAGATAATACACCAAGATTAACTGTGTATAGGCTCGAAGATGAGTCATTTTTCAGGAGATACTTTCGTGTTTGTCTCCTTGAGGCTTGGCACAACAATCTTCATTCTAATTGGATTGATTCTTTAACATATTTTCTTATATAACTGTGTAGTTCTACTTCTGTCAAATCTTCCCATGTAGCCTCTTTAAGTCTTGAATCTCTACTTCAAATTTCAACGCACCTTCCATGTTGGTACATGGCTGCAAAATATAAACAAGTAAAACAAAAATGGACTCATAATAATGGAAGATTCGTAAGAGTTTTGGAGCAGCCTATTAGTAAGAAAAACGAAATATTTTCTGTGTACAGAATTGGATAACTATAATATGCCCAAGGTCTAAGATTGAAATAATTTAAGTGGGTATTGCGTGACTTTGTCCTTGCCAACACACAACCTGTCCTTTTATTTAAAGAGAATATGAATTAACTAATGAAGTAACTACGTCTTATAAGAAATAAACTAGCAAAAGGGCTGTCATTTTCAGCAATACTCCAACAACAAAACTAACTAGTAACTACTACTAAAACCAATTAATCAGCTAATCCAACAATCAGCAAACCTAATCAAAAAATTATAAAGCTGTCTTTATCTGACTGTATTTGTATTGTATCAAGCAATCTACTAAACTTGACTGATCTTTGTCATTTTCGACTATAAGCAGTCCTACATATATTTTTTTTTAAAAAAAAAAAAAGAAATAAAATCTTCCCTGATTCCTTGGTTCATTTTAAAATCATCTTCTCTATCAGGAAGCAAGTGCCATTCCTTTTGCTGCATTGACTGCATGGCGGGCTCTAAAAAGTACCGCTAGAATCACAGAGGGGTATGTTCACTTTGTTCTGTTAACTTATATGTTTTATGCTGTCTGAATATATTAACCTTCTCCAGCAAGGCGCAACATTTCAATTTTATAGATTTATGCTAGCAAGGCACACATTTCAATTTTATTGATTCTGCTTCGTGGATTAAGCGGTGGTGGTGCCTCTATGCTATCCTTCTGACACATTTTCTAATATTTATGATAATTGTATTTCATTTTTTAGTTACATTCTGACCTCACTGTCCCCTGTATAACAAAATTATACTAAATAATCTTCTGTGTTTTTTGCATTTTCTTTAACGGGATTATTTCTGGTGTTTTCCTTAAAAATTAAATCTCCTTTGGTGGCAGGCAACGGGTACTAGTAATTGGTGGTGGAGGAGCTGTAGGTTATTCCGCAATTCAGCTTTCAGTTGCTTCAGGCTGCCATGTTACAACTACTTGTGGAAGTCAAAGTATAGATAAATTACTAGCAGCAGGTGCTGAGCAAGCAATTGACTATACTACTGAGGTAAAGGTTCATACGCTAGCCAGTCTGACCTTGTCATTGTCATTGGATTGCAATTGATAGTTTGCATTTGGAAGCTGGGAGCTTGAATGACTTTTTTTACATATGTTTATAGGGCATTGAGTTCAAAATAAAGGGGAAATTTGATGCCGTTTTGGATACAATTGGCGTGCCAGATACGGAAAGAATTGGAATCCATCTTTTGAATAGAGGTGGACACTATATGACACTTCAGGTATAGAGCCATAAGCTAATTAGTCTTTCTTGAAGTATTGAATTGAAGCGCTCTTGACATTGAGACTTCTAATTGCCATTTGTTTAGGGCGAGGCTGCATCATTGACTGATAGATATGGGCTAGTTCTCGGGCTTCCTTTTGCTACAAGTATACTGCTGCAGAAACAACTCAAGTATAGATGGTCTCATGGAATTGGTAATGATCAAAAGTTTGTATCTTTCACCAAGTACATTATGCACTTAAAGATAATATCAGAACTGTCCAATTACATTGTTGACATCATATTCCCTCACGGTTGAATTTTCCCTATAACTTTGTGTATTCTTGAGCTTAATTTGTTGAAAAAGCAAGTTTCTTAGTTTTAATATTCGGAGCTATTCGGAGCTCCTGAAAAAGTTGACTGGTAGGAGATATTCGGAGCTCCTGAAATCTCCCCAAGTTTGTAACCTCTGTCAAATGGTAGTTTCTTTAATATAAAACAACCATATAGATCAACTTTATGCTCCTGTTGTACTTTTTGGAATTGGAATCCAACTTTATCCTCCTGTTGTACTTTTTGTAACTCCATATAGATCAACTTTATGGTAGTAACTTCAATTTTGTTTCTGTTGTACTTTTTGTTGTTTTAGAATATTGGTGGACATACATGAGGGCGGATTCCGAAGGTTTAGAGGAGATCAGGAGGCTATGTGAAGCTGAAAAGTTGAAGATACCAGTCGAGAAAACGTTTCCGATTACACAAGTCAGAGAGGCTCATGATGCAAAGGATAAGAACCTCATTCCTGGTAAAGTGGTGCTAGAGTTTGATAGATGAAAAATCCTTTGATATATACTTGATTTGTTGGCTCACGTGCATTAAATCCTGTAAATAATTTTCTCATCTCTTTAGCATCAAAATTGCTTTGGAACATTAACTGCAAAGTGACGTACCTTTTCTAGATAGCCAGGTTTAATTTCTAAAAGAAAAAAACAAAATGGTTATCAAAGGACATTTTAGTTGTTTTTATTTTCCCTCCTTTGACTAGAAACGTGGCCTCTCTCTCCCATCCCATCTTCTCATTTCTTCGCCCCTCCTTTGATGAACTTTGTCGCAATTGTCTCCATTATTCTTAAATGTGTTATACGAGTATTTGAGTTCAAATACGTACTTTTTAATATATTTCTTATATTTAGAAAGTGAATTTTATTACAAACTTATAAAAACTATGATAAATTGTTATAACCATATTGAAACCATAGTCATAGTTGCAATTATACTTTTCAAACTTTCAATTCTGAAATTTGAGCCCTCAAACTTATATCAGTGTTAAAATTGGACCTTTAACCGTACATCATTGTAAAAATTGTAACAGATGTAATTTGAAGGTTAAATTTTTATCATTTGGGGTTCTAATTTTTACAATTATAGTAATTTGAGGGTATAATTGTAACACTTATAGAAGTTTGAGGGTCTAATTTTTACAATTAAAAGTTTGAGTATGTAATTGCAATAACCACTCTTTTTTAGGAATGATTTTTGCAATTTGCCCTAAAAACTAAAAGAATACCAAAGAATTTTCATAAACATCTGATTGGAATTCTCTGAATTTGTCTTAAGATCCCAAAATTAAATGATAGAGGTGGTCCAAAAGGATATAATCTTTGGTCCATTGTGATCCTTTCTTGTTTGTTTTGTGGTCTCTTATTAAGACTCATCAAATTTAATTGTTAAACATCACTTTCAACATAATCCAAACAATTCAAAACCTCCAATAAATAAATCAATAAAAACAATAAATTGAAAACCAAATTCAATTATTTTTTATTTTATCTTTTCGGTTCAAGAGCATATTTAGGATATAAACTTTTGATCTCGAAAATATATTTCTTAACCAAAGTATAAAATATCGATATTAACAAGAATATCGAGATTTTGATTTTAGAAAATGTCGATTTTGATGGATATTTTTGAAAATTTTATAAAACCAAAAAATTTAAAAAATAAATTTAATTAGTAAATAAACATTGTATGATTTTTAAACAAGTTATCATGTCTATTATTTATATTATATCTACAACATTAGTGATATGTTGTTGCTTATTTTTTATGTTTCATGAATTTTTCTATAATATGATGGAAATATAGTTTGGCTCCTCATATCAATTTCGAACTCATGGAAACGTAAAAATACCGAAGAAAATATTGACATGTCGAGAAAAATTTAATATAAAGATCTTTAACTAGTTAACTTTTGATTTAAAAAAATTGTTAACCTATATTATTCTCAACCTTTGTTCTTAGAAGTACTATGAGATAAACTAATAGTTTATTTTTTTCCCCAATAGTATTTAGATTTATGAGAGTAATGATAAAAGGAGAGATTACAACAAGGCACAAGTGGAGTTTAAGTCGCAATCTTTGTCTCCTTTATGTCTTTTTCTCTTTTTGAAAGAGATAAGATTATGTATAAATTATCATTATTATATTTTTTTAAGAAATCATTCATTGCTTTATACTTTATTTATAATAAATAATTTAAACTAAATTTATAGCCTCATTTTCTAAATAATAATAATAATTGAATGGTGAAATCTACTTTTTTTTTCCCCTTGAATTTATCTTTTTTTAATCTATTTTCTTGAAGTAAAAGTATTTCTTTTTTCTGAAAAGTCCAAACATATTTTTAAATGACAAAAATTACGTCAGAAAATCTTATTTGAAATATATTTTCAAGTATTTAATTTAAAAAATAAATTTTTTTTAAAAAAAATTGGAGTTAACATTTAAAATGTATTTTTAACCATTTTTGTCAAAATTATTTAAATAAAAACGAGTTTTTTGGAAAACATTTTTTTTCAAAGTTAATGATAGTGTGAGATTATTGGACAACCACAAAAAGAATAAACTACAACTTTACTTATCATTTTTTTAATTTTAAAAATGTCAAATAAAACTCTAAACTTTTGATTTTGTATCTAATAAGTCCAAAAGACATATTTAATATTTTTTTTTTTCAAATTAACAAATTTGTTAGATAGAATATCAAATTTGTGTCTAATAAAACATTGTGAGTTTCAATTTGTGTTTAATATGTTTTTTAGTTTTAAAAATTATTGAACATGTTAATAATTTGTTAAACACAATTGAAAATTCAATACTTACTCGAAATCTCACTTATCATATTCCATTATTGAAGAAACATTTTTTTCGTGAAGAATTCACCCATGAATTTATTAGACACAAAATCAAAAGTTTAAGCACTAGACACTATTTAAGATTTATGAACCTATTAAACATGAAATTATAAAAATTAAATGATACAAATCTAAAAAATCAAGTACTACCATGTTAATTAAACCAAAAGAAGTAAACAACTAGACAATAAGATTCTTTAACAATGAAGATTCAATTATTGTATTTTTAAAAAAAGTACAAAGATTAAAGCAATGAAATAAATATATTAACTAACCTAAAATATCATATTCATGGAAATTTTATCAACATTTATTTATTTAGTATAGTTATATTAAAGATGTCTTAATCTCTTGAAACATTAATGATTAGAAGCATAATTTTTTTGTTTAATTTTGTAATTTATTAGAATATTTGTCCAAATTAATAATGATTAAGAAAAAAAATATACAGGTCACATAATAACATGACAGAATCTAGACCCATGAAACCAAAACCAAAAGGCAAATGTTTGATTATGTCTTTTTCACTTTATATATATATATATATATAAAGTTTAATAAATTGGGTATCTTTTGAAAAGCCTTTAATTTCATTTTAGCATTAAATTAATAGCTTTCTTAGCTTCTTTTTATGGCCATTTTGTCAGCTTCTGTTGTGGGAAGTTGTATAATGTTGGTCAAACAAAACTTCCCTTTGACCCCCCCTCTCTCTCATTATTTCCTCTATCATTATTTCACTTTCTAGTGTTTTTTTATTAAAAAATAAAAGATATTTTCGATACCAAATTATTTACAGAAATAACAATAAATCTACGTATCAATATCTAGACTTCTATGAATTTCTATCATTGATAAATATTAAATTGATAGACTTCTATCAGTCTCTATCAGATAAAATTAAAAATTTGCTATTTTGTGTATTGTATAAATAGTTTTATTTTTTTATTTTTAAAAATTCCTAAAAAAGAAAAATTAATTTATTGGCCTATGCAATTGGGCCAGCTTGGCCCATCATTAATTTATTTTGAAATGGTGATATGACCATGTGGATTGGAAGAACTCTCCCCCCTTTCTTTACCCTACAAATTAGGGCAATGAATCTCTAAACATTTGATGCCTTAGGTGAGGTAGTTGAGAATTTCATGCAACTTCCTTTCCTTGCCTCGCCTCTAAAGAATTCTAGACTTTCCTTTTTTAAAAAAAATTATTTGATTTATCGAAATCAATAAATATACTACAAACTAACATAATATCTGATTGTTATGTTGTATCAAATCTAACTTCGATAAGAACAATCGATTTTGTTTTTAAACTAAGAATGTTAGATAACATTGTTTTCCTTTTAACACGTGTATGATGCAATTTGGTTGCTTATTCTCAAAACCTCTCGTTGGTATGTTTATTATACCTCATAAATGATTATTAATTTAGTAGATCTCACACGAAACTAAAGATTATCAATTTTCACAATTTTATTCAAAATTTGAATGATTTTATTATTATTATTTTTTTGTAGGTCAACAAAGTTTTAATAGTATTTACTGCTACAATAAATTATCCTATTAGAAGAGAATTGATATCTCTCAGCCAATTGAGCTTATTATTGAAGCACCAGCTCAATCTATATAGGTGGTACAATAATTTGTGAGAAAAATATATTTGAAGATGGTAATTTTTTTCTTTTCTTTTTACTTTTTTTTAATGATTTTTTATTTACTTTTTTCATTGAATGAAGATGGTAAGTATAATACATTTCAAGTTATAACTTACTTTTATTTTATTCCATTTACACACTTTTTGGGTAATCCATTATTATATTTTGTCAAATGATGATTCATTAATACATTCAATGTGCAATGTGAACGTTTAATTAAGAGTTATTAACATCATACCAAAGGAAAAAAAAAAAGTTTGATTTATAATTTTTTTTTTAAAAAAGCACAACCATCCAAAATTGAGAGAATGTTTTCAAATATAAGAAAATGAGTCAATTTATTTACCAATACAGTAAAATGTCATTGTCTATTAGTGATATACATCTATTAGTGTGTGTCATTGACGTCGATATATGTCTAACACTATCTAGTGATATTTTGCTATATTTAAAAATATTTTCAACAATTTTTCTATTTAAAATAATTTTTCAAATCTAAAAATTAAATTCGTAATTAACCAAGTTATTATGAACACCCATCGTTTTCAATTACGAAAAAAAAAAAAATTGGCTATTCCATTAGTTTTAGTTCATGAATTCTATCTCTATGATAGGGAGATAGGAAAGAAATTCATATAGGAATGGAGATAAGAAACAATAAAAAAGATCTCTTTAAACAAAATTTTTAAATACAATATAAAAAGAGTTTAAATTCTAAAGATTGTAAGATTTATATTTTATTCTAGCTACTTGAACTTTCAAATGTCCACTTTTAGTTCATAAAATTTCAAATAAATCTTAAAATTAATCTTTGCATTAATTAAGTTTATTGTTGATTTTTCTATTAAAAAATTCTAATAAAATGTGAAAATATATTCACATAGACGTCTTGTATATGTAAAAATTATTATTATGTAATCAATTTTGATAAAATTTAATATTGAAAACTAAATTTAATATTTATTAAAAATGACTATATAAACTAAAATGATATTTTAACTTATATATATATATATATATATATATATAAACGTTTGCAACAATTTTTATTTATTTATTGAGGAAAGAGAATTGCACATCTTAGAATGATGTCTTATGATTGAAATTAGGGTTCCAATAAACCAATTAAATAAATAAATGTTACCGTTGATACTCTTTAAACAAAGGGAGGGAATTATTATTGTGTATTTGTTTAGAGAAAGTGAGGAAAAAAGAAATGGTGTGAGTGGGGCACAGGGGATCAGAGAGAGCTGGGGCCATCGTTTTTTGTCCCACGCGCTGGCATGCGCGCTTCTCCATGTTTTGCGTGGGACTTTGCCAATTGCGCTTATCTGTTTCTCACCACTCTCTTCCATCGCGCGTGACTCCCAACTACTTCTTAACTTTTCTACTACAATACAAACACAGACATCTTAACGGAGTGTTAGGGGTTCCAAACTCCAAATTTGGAAAGAGTTGTATGAACTATAATAACTCATTTAAGAACGTTTGGGAAAAGTCAAGTTGAGTTGGTAATTACTATATGGAGAATTAAATTGTTTGTGTTTATTGTACAGTTGAATTAGTAATTATTGTATGTGTTTTTTGTGTTGAGTTGAATTGAGTTTGGAAGTCTGTGTTTGAGTGTAGAGTTGAGTTGGGGTTTCTGATGCAGTTTTTTTTTAATAAGATTAGTTCTTTTTTTTCTGTTTGTTTTTTATTTTTTATTTTTATGTTTTGCTATTGTTGATTGATTTTCAAATATACACGTATTTTCTCAAATCATTTATGACATAAACTGGATAATCTCAATTTTTTTCTCAATTTGTAAAATATAATAGATTAATTTTCATATATTCTTTTCAAAAACTGTAATAATTATAATTCTTTTCAATTTGTAAAACATACCAACAAAATACATTTCATATTGTTGCTCAATTAATTGGTATATTGTATCTTGTATGTATATATATTGAATGTATGTATATATTGAAGGTAATTATCCCAATTACTAATGAATTGGTATATTGTATGTGTATATATTGAATCTTGCTATCTTAACATTATTATTCCACATATCATATAGTTTATTTTTATATAATATGGATAGTGTATCTGGAATTGAAATTGTATATATTTGATTATGTTGGTGAGAATGTGATGTAGTACAGTAATATTTTTCAGAAGATCACAAAAATAATATGAACTGATCAAACATGTGGCCGTTTAAAAAAAAACAACAAAATATATGTTCTTGGGTGGATTGACCCCCACCAAGCTCCAATAACACCGTTTGCATCCCTTACCAGGAGTTAACTTGCCTCAAATTTACATGGAAAAGCATACGAAAAAGGGCAAGGGAAGGACACATGATTTAATATTGAAGCGACAAGAGAAAATTTGGATAAAAAAGAATGAAAAAAAGTCAGGAAACAGATTAGAACAAAATACAGTAGTTGTAAGAGGAAGAAAAAGATTATGAAAATTATAAAGGTTTACAAGGAAGAAAATCAAACATGGAAGGAAGAACATCAAACATGCATGAGGAGGAACAGAGACGGATTTAATAATATATAAATTGGAAGAAAAAAATAACTCATTCAAGCAAGTAGAACAGTAGACAACAGGAAGATAAAAATCATCAAGGTTTGCTTTGGACAGTCCGGAATTGGAATCGCAAAATAGAATATTCAACAGTCTCAAATCAGAAAATCAAACAACGAAGGAAGAACATCAAACATGCAAGAAAGAATACCAAACATACATGAGGAAGAACATAAACGAATATAATAACGTATAAATTGATTAAAAAAAACTCGTTCAAGCAAGTGGAACAGTAGACGGTAAGAAGATAAAAATCATCAAGGTTTGCTTTAAACAGCCCGGAATCGGAATCGCAAAATAGAGCATTAAACAGTCCAAAATTAGAAAATCAAACAACGAATGAAGAACATCAAACATGCAAGGAAGAATATCAAACATGCATGAGAAAGAACAGAGACAGATCTAATAACATATAAATAGATTAAAAAAATTATCAAGGTTTTGCTTTGTACAGCGGAAATCAGAATAAAAAAAATAATATCAAACATGCATGAGGAAACCAAGATGGATTTAACATTAATTGTCAGCGTAGAACAAGGTAATGCAAAAAAAAGTAGATATGAACAAAAAAACCTAGATCCACTATAAAATAAAAAAAAAAAACGAAATATCGTTAGGTTTATAACAAAATCGTTAATAGACATACAAAGAAGCCAAAAAATATAACAAAATCGTTTGTAACAAAATACAAAGAAGCCAAAAAATCCATTTGAAATTAATAAACGAAGAGACGTATAGAGAAACAAAAAAAAATACACGAAGAACCAAAGCAGAGAACGAAGAGATGAAGAGAAATACAACCCATTCAAGTCGGATAAACGAAGAGACATACAACTAATTCCAGCCAGAGGGAGAACAAAGAGACCAGACGAAGAAGAGAAACCAAATGGCGGAAGAAAGGAGAAAATGAAAAGAGAGGGAAAGAGTGGTGATTAATTACGCATTTGCAAATAGGGCATAATGACATAAGAGAGAGGGCATAATAATGCATTTGCAAATAGGGTGTAAAACGAGGGGGTAAAACGATGGGTTTAAAACTCACTGATTTTAAGTTAATCGACCATCAAACACCGGGTGAACCAACTCAAGCCCACCATCAAACACCCCCTTAGTGTTTGACATTTTGGGAGTCTGGAATGGTGTTAAAAAAATGGGGATATGGATTATTTTAGTCCTTGTTTTTATACAGTAAACTTAGTGGTTAAAATAACCAACTCTCTCTCCCTCTGATGTTTCGAGTGACTCTACTTGTCGATAACCACTTTCATTGCTCAACTCTAACAAAGACCACCTTTGAAGTCCAATTTCAAAGACGATCATCTCTGGCGATTAAGTCTAACAACTATCTCTGATGACAACTCTAGCAACTACTTTATAGTGTTTAAGCTTTCTTTTATAGTGATTTGACATTAATAGATAATAAACCAAATAAACTTGTGTATAGAAACACTTTAAATAAAGTGTAACAAACATGTCTTAATATATAACTTGTTTTATGGGCATCATCAAAGTTTAAAACAATAAAACTGTGTGTATATGGAAAACAAAAAGTCATTCATAAAATTGAAGTATGTGCCTCAAATAACCCTTAAAGAGCCAATGCAAATTACAAGTCACAACAACATCGACTCATGGAGCGTAATCTTATAACCGACTCTAAAAATATCGGATCTTCGAGTATGACAATTTAAATTGCAAGCATAGAATTAGAAGACAAAAAGAAAAGTTTAGAATAAAGCCTCGCCGATGAAAAGCTTGAATGTCATGAACAAAGTCTTGGACTTTACTATTGAAACGATCCCAACCTTCAAGTTAATTCCAAATAATCATGGAGTATGCTTCGACCCATAAAGTTAAATTTCTTGTACCTTGATCATAAGAATACCATTTAAGAGAGCAATGACCTTATCAAGCTCAACAAGACTAGTGAACTTTGGATTTTTTTTTTTTTTTTTTTTTGATATTGATACCATGGTTTTACAATTGAAATACCAACAATATAATGGCTCTAAAACCCATCGCCGCCTTTCTAAAGGATGCATCCAAGTTGAGCTTAGACGAGTTAATTATTTGGAGCTTCTAGGATTGGCAACGGGGCGGGGCAGGGTGGGGCCGAGGATGCACTCTCCAATCCCGTCCCCGTGGGGATTTATAATTTTCGTCCCCACCCTATTCCCCCTTTTGGGGATTGGGTCTCCGCGGAAAAAAAATTGTTTATATTTTATATTTTTAATTAATTATTTATTTCAAATCAATTAAATTTTGGTATTTATATTCAAAATTTAAATATTTAATATAACAAAGAAGTATTATTATCATTTTATTTATTTAAATTAATAATAAAAAATATTTTAGATTTAATAAAAAATTTAAGATAATTATATATATTTATTTATTTATTATTGTTATTATTATTAAAAATATTAAAAACATATTCGGGGCGGGGTCGGGATCGGGGACGAGGTGAGGATACCGTCCTCATCCACCCTTCCCCTCATCCCTAGTCAGGGCCCCATTTCTTATCCCCAGTTTGACCCACATTTCCGGTCAAATTAGGGATTTTCAGCTCTGATTGGGATGGGTGTTGGCTTTTTGGCCCTTAATCTCAAATTAATTAATTTTAATTAATTAATTAATCAAATTTTTAATTACTGAAAATCTTAGTGTTTTAATATGTCCATAGCGTAGAGCTCAGAACAACGATTCCAACACCTCTTGAATCACTCAAATCGGAGCTAAAACGAAGACGATATGACCGAAACAAGTCTATAGAGAAAATACCGTGGTGGATGACGTGGCATAATCGGACCATTTGCATGTAGACATGTGACAGCATATTGGTTGAATGGTGGATCATTAAGAGATTAACATATGATGAACTTTTGATTTTTGGATTGATTTAAAATAAAAAATTGAAATTAAAAGGAAATTTAAAAGGAAAATAAATTTAATATTATTTTATGTTTGTGTCTAACGGCTAGTTTTTTACACATGGTATGTTTTTTATTTTTGGATTGACTTTAAAGAGAATGAATTTAAAAAGAAAATGAATTAAAAGGAAAATGAATTTAATATTAGTTTATGTTCGTGTCTAACAGCTAATTTTTGACCCATGGGATGTTTTTTTATTTTTTGGATTAATTTTAAAAAGAAAATGAATTTCAAAAGAAAAAGAATTTAATATTATATTTTGTTTCTATCTAACGACTAGTTTAGTTTAAAATCTCCACCATTGATTTTTCTTTTCCAAATCCAATGGTCCAAATTAATTGTGGTTTCTAAAAAAATTTTCATCTCTGTATAAACCATCTTCCTCTCCAAATTTTAAACCAACAAATTTTACATTTCATAACCCTCCAAAACTCAAAAGTTCCATTGTTGCTCTCTCTAAGTTCCCAATTTTTTTTTTTCTTTTCATCTTATTCTTAAGAGAGTGTTATGTATTGTGAAGATAAACTTGTTGAGTGCTTAAACTTGTAAATCCACTCTAGTGAGAGTTGTATTGTGTTCTTCAAAAATTCCAACATTTGTAACGGTTTGATCCTAAACCGTGGAAAGGATCGGGTTTGCTCTTGAACCCATAAAAGGAGCGGTGGTGTAATGGTTGGGCTCTAATATGTGGAAAGAGTCGGAAAGATTTTATTCAAATTCCCAATAGACGCTTGGGGAGTGGAGTAGGTTGAGTTTGACCGAACCACTATAAAAATTACGGTGTCTTCTTCTCTAACTCATTCCTTTTTATTTTTGCAATTACTTTAAGCAATTTATTGTATGTTTTAGTTTGTTCTTATTTATTTGCTAAAATTTGATAGAATTAAATTATCATATTTTTTGTCATTTTTTGTCATCTTATTTGTTGCATAATTTGAATTTTTCTTATTATTTATAAAAAGTGTATTAATTAGTTTAATTAGGTTAATTTAGAAAAAAAAATTTAATTAAACCCTATTCGCCCCCTCTAGAGTTTCCATATCGATCCAACAATTGGTATCAGAGCGGGTTGCTCTTCTTGAAATATTTATTTCTCGATAAACTTAATTGTTTTTTAGCTATGGCAACCTTAGGTTTTATCCCTTTTACTAATAGTCAATCTATTACAAAGCCTCCTTTCTTTAATGGTACTAATTATAGTTATTGGAAAAATAGAATGAGATTTTTCTTGCTTTCTATTGATTATGATTTATGGGATATTATTGAGGAAGGTTTTAAATTCCAACAAAATATGTTGATGATGTTAGCACACCTAAGGAAGAATGGTATATGAAAAGACCTAAGGAAGAATGGTCAATAAATGAAAAGAAAGCATGCTCTTTAAATGTCAAAGCTATTAATTGCTTATTTTGTGCTTTGAATGAAGTTGAGTATAATAGAATGTCTATTTGCAAAACCGCTAAAGAGATATGAGATAAATTAGAAATTACTCATGAAGGAACTAGTCAAGTAAAAGAAACAAAGATTGACATGTTAGTTCATCAATATGAAATATTTAAAATTGACGAAAATGAAGCTATTTCCGATATGTTTTTTAGATTTACTAACATTGTCAATGCTTTAGAAGGACTTGGGAAAAAGTACTCAAATCTTGAGAAGATAAAGAAGCTATTGTGGTCTTTCCTAAACAATGGGAGCCTAAAGTCACTGCCATTCAAGAGGCAAAGGATCTCAAATCTCTCTCCATTGATGAACTCATGGGCTCGTTGTTGACGCATGAGATAAAGATCAAGAAAAACATGGAGGATGAGAAGAAAAAGAAAGAAAATAGTATAGCTTTAAAGACCATCTCTTTAGAAGTTGACTCTCAACATGAAGATGACCTTGATGAAGAAGATGTTGCCTATCTTTCACGTAAGTATAAGAACTTTATCAAGAGAAAGAAGCAATTCAAGAAGGATCTCTCCAACCAAAAAGAGTCAAAATGTGAAAAGAGCAAAAAGGATGAGGTAATATGCTATGAATGCAAGAAGCCGGGTCATATTAGAATTGATTGTCATTTTCTCAAATCATCCAAGAAATCCAAGAAGAAAGCAATGAAAGCTACTTGGGATGATAGTGATGAAAGCGAAAGTGGGAGTGATAATGAAGAAGTGGCCAATTTTTGCTTCATGGCTCATAGTGACAAAGAGGATGAACAAAATGATGAGGTAACTCTAGAACCTCTTTCTTATAATGAATTGTTTGAAGCTTTTGAAAATGTGCAAAATGATTTAGAAAAACTTAGTTCTAAGTATGTTGTGCTTAAAAAGAAATACAATGTTTTATCTAGTAAAAATAAGTCTTTACTTGAAGAAATTGCTTGCTTAAAAGAGAATGAGCATGATGCTATGCATATTGATGAAATGAATATCTCTTGTGACAAGCATGCTTTTGATTGTGATGAGAAAAATGCCTTGCTTGACAAAGTTAAATTTCTTGAGCATGATAGTTGTGAAAAAGATAATTTGATTAAATTACTCAAAGAAAAGGAATTTAGTGCTTTGCAAGAATTTGATAAGGCTAAAGAATCTATTAAAAAGTTGACAATAGGTGCTCAAAGAGTAGACAAGATAATTGAAGTAGGCAAGCATTTTGGTGATAAAAGAGGTTTAGGCTATATTGATGAATGTTCTATTCCTTCAAGTTCTAAAACTATCTTTGTTAAAGTATCTCATAATATGCCTAAGGTTGTGTCTAAGCATGTTAAATCTAACTTTGTGCCTATATGTCATTATTATGGTGTTGAAGACCATATTAGACCTAAATGTTTTAAATTGAAATATGCTCATACTACTTCTCCAAGAAGAAATTTTTCTCAAAGGGCAAAGTTTCACAATGCTTTTCTCAAAGGGCAAAGTTTCACAATGCTCCAAGGAATAATTTCTCCAAGAAAAGTAGAGTGCATAAATTTGTTGTAAGAGATAAATCTTTCCATAATGTTGTTTGTTTCTCATGTGGCAAGTTTGGACATACAACTTATTCTTGTTACTTGTCTAAATTCAATGCCTTAAATGTCTATGCAAAATAAAATGGATTCCCAAGTTTGTCAATGCTAACCATCTAGGACCCAAACAAGTGTGGGTGCCAAAGAATCAAACTTGAACATTTGTGTTTGTAGGTTTGTTTGAAAGCCTCTAAGAAAACCAAGTGGTACTTGGATAGTGGTTGCTCGAGGCACATGACGGGAGACCCATCCAAGTTTGTCTCTCTCTCTAAAAAGGATGGAGGTCTTGTAACCTTTGGTGACAACAAGAAAGGTAAAATAATTGGTAAAGGTAGTATAGGTAATGAATCTTCTATTTTAATTGAAAATGTACTTTTGGTTGATGGTTTGAAGCATGATTTACTTAGTATTAGTCAATTGTGTGATAAAGGCTTTAGAGTTGTGTTTGATAAAAAGATTTGCATCATTGAAAATGCTAGTGATAGAAAAGTTATATTTGTTGGAAATAGAGATGAAAATGTTTATACTACTGATTTGAATGATTGTCCTATTAATGATAAATGTTTATCGGCTTTGCATAATGATTCTTGGTTATGGCATAGAAGACTAGGACATGCTAGCATGCACTTAATTTCAAATATTTCCAAGAATTCTTTGGTTAGAGGTCTTCCCAAATTTAAATTTGAAAAAGACAAAGTTTGTGATGCTTGTCAAATGGGTAAGCAAACTAAGTCCTCTTTCAAATCTAAAAATGTAATCTCTACAACTAGACCCCTTCAACTATTATACATGGACTTATTTGGCCCTTCTAGAATTGCTAGTTTTGGAGGGAACTATTATGTCTTTGTGATAGTTGATGATTTTTCAAGATTTACTTGGGTTTTGATGCTAAAACATAAGGATGATGCTTTGAAAAGCTTTTCTAGTTTTGCAAAAAGAGTTCAAAATGAAAAAGGTTTTTTGATTTTTAAAATTTTTCTCATAATTTCTCCGCTCTAAGAACTCTTCAACAAAACGATGTAGTTGGAAGGAAAAATCGTACTTTGCAAGAATTTGCTAGATCAATATTGCATGAGTATGGTTTACCTATATACTTTTGGGTGGAAGCCATTAACACCGCTTGTTATGTTTTAAATAGAGTTTTAATTAGACCTTCTTTGGATAAAACTACTTATGAACTTTGGCACAACAAAATTCCAAATATTGGATATTCAAAGTTTTTGGTTGCAAATGATTTATTTTGAATAACAAAGAAAAACTTGGAAATTTTGATTCTAAGACGGATGTTGGTATTTTCCTTGGCTATTCCTCTACTAGTAAAGCTTATAGAGTTTTCAATAAAATAACTTTAGTAATTGAGAAATCTATGCATGTAATATTTGATGAATCTTGCAATGTTATTTCTAATGAACCTATTTATAGTGATGTTTTAGAGGGAAATTTTGGAGATTTACTTGTTAGTGACAAAGGCAAAGAAATTGTTTCAAGTAAGCAAGATGTGAACTTAATCGAAAAAAACGAAGTTGGTTCTTCATCCATGCCTAAAGAGTGGAGGTATGCTCCTTCCCATCCCAAGGAATTAATTCTTGGTGATCCCGAACAAGGTGTGAAAACTCGTTCCTCTCTTACTATGTTTAATAATCTTGCTTTTGTTTCTCAAATTGAACCAAAAAGTTTTAAAGATGCCGAAAATGATGAATTTTGGATTTTAGCTATGCAAGAAGAATTAAATCAATTTGAAAGGAATAAAGTTGGGAGTTAGTCCCTAGGCCCTCTCATGCTTCTATAATTGGAACTAAATGGGTCTTTAGAAATAAAATGGATGAAAATGGAAATATCATTAGAAATAAAACTAGACTTGTAGCTCAAGGTTATTGTCAAGAGGAAGGAATAGATTATGAAGAAACTTTTGCACCCGTTGCTAGATTAGAAGCTATTAGAATGTTGCTTGCTTTTGCTTCTTATAAGAATTTCATTTTGTATCAAATGGATGTGAAAAGTGCATTTTTAAATGGTTATATCATGGAGGAAGTTTATGTAGAACAACCTCCGGGGTTTGAAAGTTTTGATTTTCCTAATCATATCTATAAGTTGAAAAAGGCTCTTCATGACTTAAAACAAGCTCCAAGAGCTTGGTATGATAGACTTAGTAATTTCTTGCTTGAGAATGGATTTAAAATGGGTAAAATTGATACTACTCTTTTTATTAATACTAAAGAAAATGATATGCTTTTAGTACAAATATATGTGGATGATATTATTTTTTGTTCTACTAATCCATCTTTGTGTGAAGAATTTTCTAAGTGTATGCATAGTGAATTTGAGATGAGTATGATGGGAGAACTTAGCTTCTTCCCTGGACTCCAAATCAAACAACTCAAGGATGGTATTTTCATAAGTCAAGAAAAATATACAAGGGATTTGCTCAAAAGGTTCAAATTCAATGAAGGTAAAATTGCAAAAACTCCTATGAGCACATCCACTAAGTTTGACAAAAATGAAAAAGCTAAGTGTGTAGATATAAAAACTTATAGAAGTATGATTGGATCTTTACTTTATTTAACCGCTAGTAGACCCGATATTATGTTTAGTGTATGTATTTGTGCTAGATTTCAATCTTGTCCTAAGGAATCACATTTACATGCCGTTAAAAGAATTTTTAAATATTTGTTTGGTACTATTGATTTAGGTTTATGGTATCCTAGAAATGTTGAATTTAATTTGGTAGGATATTCCGATGCGGATTTTGCGGGTAGTTTACTTGACCGTAAGAGTACTAGTGGGACTTATCAATTTCTTGGTAGTTCCTTAGTTTCTTGGTTTAGTAAAAAGCAAAATTCGGTTGCCTTATCCACTACCGAAGTGGAATATATTGCAGTTGCTAATTGTTGTGCTCAAATTCTTTGGATGAAACAAACTCTTTGTGATTTTGGATTAAGTTTGATAATGTGCCTATATTTTGTGATAATACTAGTGCTATTAATTTGACTAAAAATCCTATACATCATTCTAGGACTAAACATATTGATATTAGGCATCACTTTATTAGAGAGCATGTGCAAAATGATAATATTACTCTTGAATTTGTAGGCTCTAATAATCAATTAGCGGATATTTTTAACAAGCCTTTGAATGAAGAAAATTTTTGCAAAAATAGGCTTGAGCTCGGTATTATTCGTTGTGATGTCCTTGATTTTATAATTTTACTTGTTAAATCTTTTAGAAGGCATTTTGATAGAGGAGATATGGAAAGCATGTGTTAATATTCTTAGGGGGAGTTGTGCTAAATTTATGTTCATGTTTTTAAGGGAAACATTTATGTAGTTCTAAATTTTTCTAAGTTATTCTTTTTGATGATTCCAAAGGGGGAGAAGTTTAAGAAAAATATGTTATAAATTTGTTATGATTTTGATGGTATTAATTAGGGGGATAATTTATTTTTTTGAGTGAATTTCAAGAATGATCTTTATGGTGATATGTTGAATTTTAATTATATGTTACATATGGTTTACATGTATTTCAAGCTATTTTTCTTGAATGATTTGTCATCATCAAAAAGGGGGAGATTGTTGCCTTTTTTGCCCTTAATCTCAAATTAATTAATTTTAATTAATTAATTAATCAATGTTTTGATGATAACAAACTCAATTTTTAATTACTGAAAAATCTTAGTGTTTTAATATGTCCATAGCGTAGAGCTCGGAACAACGATTCAAATACCTCTTGAATCACTCAAATCGGAGCTAAAACGAAGACGATATGACCGAAACAAGTCTATAGAGAAAATACTGTGGTGGATGACGTGGCATAACCAGACCATTTGCATGTAGACATGTGGCAGCAAATGAGTTGAATGGTGGATCATTAAGAGATTAACATATGATGGACGTTTGATTTTTGGATTGATTTAAAATTTAAAAAAATGAAATTAAAAGGAAATTTAAAAGGAAAATAAATTTAATATTATTTTATGTTTGTGTCTAACGGCTAGTTTTTTACACATAGTATGTTTTTTATTTTTGGATTGATTTTAAAGAAAATGAATTAAAAGGAAAATAAATTTAATATTAGTTTATGTTTGTGTCTAATGGCTAGTTTTTGACCCATGAGATTTTTTTTTTTATTTTTTAAATTAATTTTAAAAAGAAAATGAATTTAATATTATATTTTGTTTCTATCTAACGACTAGTTTAGTTTAAAATCTCCATCATTGAATTTTCTTTTTCCAAAATCCAATGGTCCAAATTAATTGTGGTTTCTAAAAAGTTTTCCATCTCTATATAAACCATCTTCCTCTCCAAATTTTAAACCAACAAATTTTACATTTCATAATTCTCCAAAACTTAAAAGTTTCATTGTTGCTCTCTCTAAGTTCCCAATTTCTTTCTTTTCATCTTATTCTTGAGAGATGTTATTGTATTGTGAGGATAAACTTGTTGAGTGCTTAAACTTGTAAATCCACTCTAGTGAGAGTTTGTATTGTGTTCTTCAAAAATTCCAACATTTGTAACGATTTGATTCTAAACAGGTGGAAAGGATCGGGTTTGCTTTTGAACCCATAAAAGGAGCAGTGGTGTAACGGTTGGGCTCTAATCCGTGGAAAGAGTCAGAAAGATTTTATTTAAATTCACAAGAGACGCTTGGGGAGTGGAGTAGGTCAAGTTTGACCAAATCACTATAAAAATTACAGTGTCTTCTTCTCTAGCTCTTTCCTTTTTATTTTTACAATTAATTTAAGCAATTTATTGTATGTATTAGTTTGTTCTTATTTATTTACTAAAATTTGATAGAATTAAATTATCACATTTTTTGTCATCTTATTTGTTGCATAATTTGAATTTTTCTTATTATTTATAAAAAAATGTATTAATTAGTTTAATTGGGTTAATTTAGAAAAAAAGTTTAATTAAACCCTATTCAACCCTCTAGGGTTGCCATATCGATCCAACAATGGGGACCCGACCCCACGAGGATTTTTGCCAACCCTAAGAGCTTCTAATGATCGTTATTTTTGTCTTCATCGGACAAGTGAGAGGGACAGTTAGGGTTGGAACAATCTATATTTTCTTTAAGCAACATGAGTATCCATCTCCTCAACGAACTCTCAATCCTGTTGGATAGGGTTACACGTGCACACTTATTTATGCTAAACAAATTCGAATAATGATGGTTTCAATATACATCAATAGCTAGCGCAAAAATCCTCAATTCCACATGACTTGAAGAATTAACTGGATATCCTAAAAAAAATGAAAAGAAAAGAAAATAGAAGCAAAATCAACGTAAATTATGTTCGTTTGTAACAGCATAGAGAGCCAAATTCTCCAAAAAAAAAAAAAAATTAACTCGTTTATCTCAAATGATGTAAAGCTCGGTTTCCAGAGCGTTTCTGTGGAGAGTGTAATGTCTTAAATACATCCAAAACTTAAAATTTTTGTCAAAATGTCGACATTTTCTTTGATACTTTTATCTTTTTATGGGATTGAAATTGACATGAAAAGACGAATCCACATTTTCATTATATCTTTAAAAAATCTATGAAATATAAAAAATAAGCAACAATATATCACTAAAGTAAATATAATATGAACAATAAACATTTTAACTTATATTAAAAATCATAAAATGTTTTAGTAGGTATTAATTTTAGGGTGAAATTTTATACAAGGTCTAAAGATCCCTTCAAGAATCTCCCTTGAGTGAGATTCCATCGGGTAGTCTGTAACTGTCCTGCCAGTAATTGGTGAGATGGAACCGGATACTCTATTAAATGATTGGAAGAAATTAAAGCTAACAAGTGAAGAAAACAAATTGAGTGAAGATTTTCTACAAAAGATTAACAACCATCTGGGTTTTTGTCTCATCGATGAAATCCTAACAAGTAGATCGATTATTGCAAATATAATTAAGAACGCCATGAACAATGCTTGGAGAATAAAGATGGGTTTTTGGTAGAGAATTTAGGTAAGAACTATTTTCTTTTTAAATTCCACTAAATTAAAGATAAGGAATGGGTTTTGAAATCAGGGCCTTGGATTTTTTTTATAAACACATGATGATTTTGGATATATCGAAGGTTGATTCCATCATTTCTGATTATGCTTTTCGGTTTGTGGCCTTCTGGATTAGAATTTTGGATCTTCCCCTTGGTTATCAGAACAACTACATGGCAGAGAAATTGGGTAACTGTTAGTTTAAAGAAACACACAGCGGAAGAAAACATGATCATTAAGCATTCTAATTCTTCAATTTTGGCTACAAACTAAGCATGTTCATCAACTATGAAGAGGGTTTTATTACATACCTTTGAAGATCTTCTTCAAACTTGAAATTCAGTTGCAATCTTCTTCAATTCTTGTTGCAGACCACCACTAGAGCTTCCCAACTATCCTTTAGGAGCCTTAGATTGAGTTATGGGACTCAAAACAAGCTTCAATTTTGGGAAATCAGAAGGAGAAGGTAATTGGTTTTCACACTTGAAGAACTCTTCTTCTAACTTCAAATCTCAGCAAATTCTCAGAGTTTGCATGGCCATTTCCAGCTGATAATTGTGTCTTCTGTGTTGTTATGTAGGAGTGTCATGCAATTACATTGTACCAAACTATAACACCTTCTACTTGAAGATTTCAAGTGGAATTTTAATTGAAGCATGACTCAGGTGCTTCATTTTGAAAGTGGAAAAATCCCACTTTTTGGGATTTTCCATTCTAATTTTTTCTTTTAATTTTGAGAACCTTTTTTAAAATTAAATACTATTTTCAGCATTAATTCTTTCAATTAAAACTGGAATTATGTTAATTTTACAAAAAAATTAATTCAATAATTAATTTTTCTAATAAAATTAATAAATAATTAAATATTTTATTTTATTTTATTTTATTTAATATCAAATATTAAATTAAACATCAATTCCACTTATCATGAATCCCTATTCATGAATTTAATATTTAAATCATATTTAAATATTATCCGATTCTCTAATTTCATTTTGAAAGTGGAAAAATCCCACTTTTTGGGATTTTCCATTCCAATTTTTTCTTTTAATTTTGAGAACCTTTTTTAAAATTAAATACTATTTTCAGCATTAATTCTTTTAATTAAAACTGGAATTATGTTAATTTTACAAAAAAATTAATTCAATAATTAATTTTTCTAATAAAATTAATAAATAATTAAACAATTTATTTTATTTTATTTTATTTTATATCAAATATTAAATTAAACATCAATTCCACTTATCATGGATCCCTATTCATGAATTTAATATTTAAATCATATTTAAATATTATCCGATTCTCTAATTTCATTTTATACCAAAATTAAACGGGTAATTATATCACATATAATTACTAATTTCCTTAATTCAAATTAACTTATCACGCTATTCTAAGGCTATTCTGCTTGTGAACTAGTAGGGGACCTAATGAACCTACAGATCATGGGCTCTAACGATTCAAGATTAATTGGCTAAACTCTTTAATTGAATTAACCCCCATTCATTAACTACCGGGTCAATCCAATAAAGCCCAGTAGTTGCACTTGCCTCACTGTAGATATATTGTGTCCATTCGATATAACCATGATTAGTAAGTTATCCCTTCACTGGTTGTTCGTAATAATGGCTAGGTCAAAAAGTTGTTTTACCCCCGAGATTACCTCTTGTTCTTTAAGTCCCACTAATCCTCTAATGAATAATTGGTTTGTGATCTGATCATCAAACCGAGTCCCTCTCGGGAAAATGAGAGATTGGGATCTCTTGTTCAAGACTTAAAGTCAGCACTTAAGGGGAACAACCTCTCTACTATCCTTGAAAGCGAGTAAGAATGAATTCGATCTTGCATCCTATGTCCCCAGCTATCTACCCGGTCTTACCCCTGAAATGGAAGGCTTATTGAGTCGACGTTGTTGAGTCGACCTTCACCTATGAAAATCTAAGGATAATCCTGAATAAACAGGAGTTCATAGTTAGCTCAAGATTAAGGTTAAGTTACCTAGGTCATCGTTTCGAAATAGTCAGTTTTAAACAGTGTTATAAAGTAAGAGTGACTTATTTCTTGGTTCGATCTTATGCAAAATCATTGCACAGGATGCCCCACTCTTCATGTCGCTATATGGACAAATTAGGACCACTTCGTTTGTAGCACTTTATAACTCCTTGTAACAACTACAGAGTGGGTCGTATCCGATAGTGTTACTAGAATAAGGCACCCAACCTTATTCGTATACTGTAGATAATTTTGACTATTTATTCGAACTTGTTCCACTCTTATGTCTCCACATAAAGTTCAAGTACTCATGTAATAGTCATGGATCTTTTAGTTTATTGGATTTATTTCTAAAACAAAATAAGCAATTCATATATTCAATAAAAATTTTATTGAATCAAACTTCAATAATAACTTTAATGAATTTCAGAATAAGTTTATTGTTTACAAATCATGAGTTTTTAGGACATAAAACCTAACAAACTCCCATTTGGATTAAAACTCCAGTGGTAACATACATATGAATACATAATGTGGAGTTTTTTTAGTTTACTGAGAAATACAATAAACTAGGGCATCTCATACCCATGGTTTACTTTTAGGTATCACATACCCATAGGTTTTTCTCCCACTTGCCCTAGGTTATATAACTCGTAGTCCCAGTCTCACTAGGTGATCCTCAAACACTTTAACCGAGAAGATCGTTGTAAACATATTAGTATACAATGGACTTCTATTTAAAATATAGGGAATGCATCTTATTTCCACAATTTCTTGTTTCTCGATCCTGTCACCAAGACTAGATGACTCGAGTTTTTATTAAATCCAAATTTGGCTAGGCTATAATACATTCCTCCCACTACATCAAGGTACCTTCAACTCTTTGAGTAAGATGCATCTGACCTGTCCAAATAACTTTTGTTACAGTGTCAGCTTTAATTAATAACTCTTATCGATAGAATTATTGATATACACATCGTTTTTTATGGAAACTAAATAATATATGGTGATCTAGTATACTTTTCTAGAAAGATTTAGCATTTGTCAACACAAACACTTGATTTTATCTTACTTGAAAAGTATACTACTTTTGGGTTGCCTACAAATAGACATGCCATCTGAACGATATTCCAACACTTAAGGGTTAGACACTAATACATGTGTCGATTTATTCCAGATTTCTGAACTATGTAAACATCTTTTACATATCATAAACAACTTTTATGAGTTCTTCATATCTCGTATGGAATTTCAGATGCACCTTAACATTGGAATGTTGTTCAAATCAATTAATACAACTAGGTGTAGAGAGTTGCCACTTGACTTCGTGTTCTATCAAAATAACCCTAGAAATCTCAAACTCTCTGTATTCTTTACCTAACAAAGTTTTATACACCTTGAACCTTTCAAGTGTTCTAAACTTATTACATAACTATTTGCCTTATTGTTTTTCAGTCATTAAATATCTAAATATTTGAAATGGTTTTGAACTTTGGTTAGTTTTAACAGAAGTTGCTTTATAGTAGAACAAATATAAAATGTAACATTTGCTAATGAACATTTCGTTTATAACAAAAGATTATATACAACATGTTCTTTATAAAAGATAAAAACAACTTGTATTACATTAACAAAAGTAACCGAATTCATCTTTTGTCAGCAACTCCAAAATCTCCCACTGGTCTTTCTGAGATATTTTTCCATATTCATAACCTTGAGTATTATCTCATTATAAGCAATCCTTAGGAACTAGTTTCTTTGTTTTTTTTTCTCCGCTCTTTTCTCTGCAAGGTATTGTGGGCAGTTTCTCTTCCAGTACTCGTCCTCATTGCAGTAGAAATATTTTCCTTTGACGCAACTTTTGCCTTGCCTTTGCGGCCAGTAGAAGTTTTCTTTTTCCCTTTCCTTTTGTTCTTTTTCACTGGAATACTATTATTCTTAGAAGAAGAAGCAACGTCTTGCTTTTTAAAGGACGATCCTCTTTTCTCAGTAGTAGCAACATTTACCTCTGCTTCTTATCCTTTTGTTTTCAAAATGAACTGAAAAGTCTGCAACTCATTGAGAAGTGTAGTCAGGTTGTATTCTATCTTGTTCATTAACGCATTGGTGTGAAATTGTACGAAGCTCTTCGGAAGAGATTCTAGAATAAAGTCGACTTGGCTTCTCTCGTCTACGACAACTCCATTTACCTCGGCCACATTGAAATAGACCATCATGTCCATGACATGTTCTCTAACAGAGGCCCCTTCTTTCACTCAGCAGTTGTAAACATATTTGATAGCATCATGCCTCAAGGAGAAGGACGGTTGTCCAAACATCCCACGTAGAGATTCCATAATCTCTTTGGCAGTAAACATGCTTTCATGTTTCTTAGCCAAGATATCAAATATGCTGGCAAGAATGTAGGCACGGGCTTTCTCATTTGCCTTCGTCCATTAGTCGTATGCTTCTCGAACAGTTTGGTTTGCATTTGAGCTAGGGATGGGAGGACATTCCTTTGTCAAAACGAACATTAAATCTTCTATCACCAGTATTGTATTTAAATTTGATTTTCATGTAGCATAATTGTCCCCAGTTAATTTATCCAACGCCAACAATTGTATCAAAGAACTAGTCATTCTGAAAAATAAACAAAATCTCTATTAGTGAATTTCTTTTAAACCCAATCATGTTTTAGCAAAGTAATAATGTACCCAAAATTCATTTATTTTTGCAATGATACTATAATGAGTCAAAATAAGTTCTATCGAGGTGCAGTCAAATATTCCTTCACTAAAGAAAGACATTCTTGACTAAATACTATCTCTAAAATAACTCTTATTCCTATAGTCATTTAGTTACCGTTTTTTGTTAGAAACTACTAACACTTAGTAATTCTGTAAGTGTAACCCTCCATTTTCAGACTTCAGAGGTCGGTCCCAACGATGCTACCGAATTAGAGAGTTAAGGTTGGGAACGGACCTAAAGTCAAGGTTGGGAACGACCTAAGAAATAAACGACCTAAGAAATCCCATCCATTTATGGAGTTTGAGTTGTTCTGAATTCTTTTTTACAACCCTTCGAGGGGATAGCCGTCGTTAAACGACTACAAGGGCCGCTTAAAGCTAACCAGTAGGCGCAACATAAGAATATCACAGTCCAAACCAATGAAAGAAACTGCAGGATGTGTTGACACATATCTTCACCTACTTACTATAAACTACTTCCCCATTCACCTTGATCTTGATCCATACAAACACTTTCCGAATAGAGGTCACTCCCAGGGTGATACGAAGCGTCGTCTGAATCTCACGGTGTGAACTTTCTAGGGACGTGAGAGTTGAAATCAATATATCACATATTTGATTTTACAATGAATAACTTCCCCTTATTCACTTTGATATTGACTCATACAAACACTTTTCGAATGGAGGTCACTCCAGGGTGACATGAAGTGTCGCATGAACCTTACGGTATGAATTCTTTAGGGATGTGAGAATTAAAATCAAAACATTGTGTATTTGATTTTACTGTGAACAACTTCCCTATTCACCTTAATCTCGATTTATGCAAACATTTTCGAATGGAGGTCACTCCCAGAGTGACACGAAGCAAAAACATGAATCTTGATTGTGAACTCTTAGAGACACGAGAGCTCAAAATAACATATCATATATGTTATTAATCTCCCACTGAAGTGTTCTAACATATCATATACGTTATTAAATTCCCACTGAAGTGTTCTAACATTTGTTTGGGTATACTTTTACTCGGGTTTGTTTTGACTAATTAAACAACCTAAGTCTAGGTGTTTGTCTAAGTATAACGTTTATATTTGGATTTAACCTACGATGTCTAAGTGATAAACTAGTTTTAAAATCTCACACCGCTCATGTATTGCTCATAAAACTGGTTAACAACGCTCAATTATTCAGCCACAATCCCTAAGTAGGAGGTGTTCCATAAACCGTCAACTTAAATACCTTCAGCCTTAGACTTGTAACCTAAGTTTTATAAGATAATAACCTATTTTAACTATTAAAACAAGTGGTTAACCTACGTGAGCATGCAACTTATCTTTGTTATGAATTTTAAATGTCTAACCCAATTTTATAATAACTTATAAAACTTTAGACATGTTTTACATCCATAACATATATCAGATATCTTATGATTTAATATAACACTTATATTAAAACATTTGAAACCTTGAACATGAATACTATATATTATAACACTTTATAACATACTTTCAATGCATGTGACATGCTTCCTATGATGGGATTTTAAATCCACATGGCATACTATATGCACATACAAGATTTATTTAATTATAACATACATCACATGCATACATAATTAAACTCAAACTAATATGGTTTAGTTTTGGCATTCTCAAGCAAACAAAAGGCCTAATTTTTACATAAAATAACCAAATCTGGCTCCAAAACACTTCTGGACTTTTGATTGCCAAGGGGTTAGGGTTGGCAAAATTCCTTACGGAGTCGGGTCTCAATCAGGGCAGGGAATCCCCAATTTGATCGGGGATGGGGTCAAATCGAAAAAAATTTTCGGGACCCCATCCTTGACGATATCCCCGACCCCCGATTTGATATATTTATAATATATAAATTAATTTATTTATATATATGTTTATAATGTATAGTGTTGGATTGGAGCCAAATATTAAATATTATAATTATAACTCTAAGCCCAAAAGGCCAAGCCCAAACTTAAAAAACTTAAATAAAATCAAATTTTAATTAAAAAAATGGGGAATCCCCGCGGGGAATTAGTAGGGGATTCCCCGCTGGGAACTAGTAGGGGAATCCCCGTCCCCTCCTTCAAATGGCGAGGATGGGGGAGAATTTCCCCCACGGGGCCGGGGACAGGGGACACCCCCTCCCCCCCTCTCCCGGCCCTGTTGCCAACCCTACAAGGGATTATTAATTTGATTATTGGTAGATCAAAGTCCCAAAGTGAAGTTCAATGTTTGATTGAAGAAATTGCGTACTTGGCTTAATGTAATTTCTTTTCTACATGTAAGCATAAACTTGAATCTAGTTGCTCATGAAGTTGTTAGGAGGGCTAGGTGCTGTACAATTTCCGGTATTTGGTGTAATAATTTTCCCCATGGGTTTTGCCTCTTGTAAATGAGGACATTGTATATTCCTATGCCCAAGAGGCTTAATAAAGTATTTCATTTTTTTTTTAAAAAAAAAAGCACAAAATGATTACTTATTAATTTATTTTTTTTATTTTTTAATTCTTTTTCCAAATATCAATCGACATTGACAATTTATCGATATTTCTATCAATATTTTCATTGACATCGGATTTTTGAATTTCTTAGATTATAAATTTAGTCTATAAACTTCTTATTAGAAAAATAGTTTATGAACTTTTCATTTTTTTATCTAATAAATATATAAATCTTAAAAAGTATATTTTTGAACATTTAATTTTGTATCTAATAGATTTCTTGCATATTCTACTATTTTCAAAATGGTTGATTCTACTAGAAACAAATTGAATTTTGTATCCAATAAATTTACAAGTTCAAAGTTGAGATAGGTAACACTGTCACATTGTTTTGGGAAGAAGAAGAGAAATTAAAGCATATGGTTTCAACTCGTTACTCACAAAATTAAACCCAAAATTCTCCTTCAATTTTAATAAACTTTGCCAAATCAGCCAACTAAGTTATCATTTAATCGCCATATCATTTTATTAATGAAAATCAATGTGTATTTTTACCCTTAAAATTTAATAATGAAAAGAAAGAATGTACAAAACAACAAAACAAGATACATTTCCACTTTTTCCTTAAAACAAGGTAACAAAAGCAATGGATGATGATTATCATCACGCGCTCCAATACGCGCGTGATAAAGAGGAAACCTCAGTCATCATTCTCATGCAGTTTGCACACGACGTCACGTGTGGGTTAGAGCTGCTTCACTGTTTCACTCTCAGTCTCCATGTGATCCCTCCCTTCCCAAAAAAACCCATCAATTTATATCTATTTACAACTCTGCCTCTTTGTCGTTTTGGCCGAAAACGACCAGTGAAAAAGGGGAGTCTCCATAGAGCAAGATAGGGACACCCACGTCTTAAAATTGATATTTCCAACACAATTTTTTTTTTCTATGATATATATAAAAAATTATATTTATCTTTTTCCTCCTAATCCATTTCTCTATTATCTGGCCACGTGTAACTTTCATGTGATCAAAGATTATGATCTTTGAGTAATTTGTAAGATTCTTTTTGTAATTTTCTTTTCTTTTTTTTTTGTTCTGTGAAATAAATAAATATCTGAAGTGAATTAGAAGGAAAACTAAAATTGTTTTTCCAAACTTATGGTTAAAAATACTCGAAATTTTTAACCAAACGAAAGAAATTAAAAAAAAAAAAAAAAATCAATACAAAAAGGTGTAGTGAAAGTTGCTTTGATTTTACCAATTATTCAATGAGGATGTGTCTCTTCTATCACTTTTTTACCTCTTCAACAAAATCCATACCTTCTTTTCAAATAAAAAAAACTAAAATTTTTTTTTTTTTTTTGTATCGTGTAACTTTGAAGTAGATACAGCCGATGATCAGTCGACTTTACAAGTGATTCAACATATCATATGAAAATAATCAAAAAAGAGAGAAGGGTATCACCCTGGTGACTCCCACAAGGTAACAACTTCTAACTCATGACTTGCCTACTCACTTTTCATAGATTATTTGGTAGATTCATCTATAAAATTAGATCAAAATGTTATTTTACTTAGTTTTTCAAAATAAAGTTTTATGATCTAGTTTTAAACTTTTTTTTTTTTTGTTAGTATTTCATTTTCTTTCTTTCTCTCACTCAATTATCATTATATTTCCTTTTATAAAATTTTTCTCCCTCTATTTTCTTCCTCATATCTCTTTTTTTTTTTTTTTTACATTTCTTTTATATGTTTCATCTTTGTCAACGATAATGCTCCATTTCCCCATCTGACATAACAAACATAGTTGTTTCTTTTTTTCATGTGAAGATCAATGGCAACAAATAGAGTTTTTCCTGATATCAAACGAACTAGGTGTATAGGGCAAATGCAAGAAAGTGAGCAAAGGTGAGAGCAAGAGCGGAAAAATGAGTTAGCATTAGAACAAAACAAGAAAGGGGAATAAACTAGAATAAGAATGAGAAAAGAAAAAGATAATTTGAAAAAGGCTTGGTGACACTAAAAGGAGGTTAGAAAGCATTGTTTTGAAAAAACTGGTCAATCATAAAAAAATCTCATTCCAAAAATAAAAAATTTCTTTCGAAGTTAAACATATTGTTATAGACAACCATCAACCTATACTTGTAAGGTATAATGACATAAATGGTTCAACTAGAATGATCCAATCAGAAAACTTTATTCAAAAAGATAGTCGTACTTAATAAGTTGATTCAAAGATATGCATGTATACCTAAGAATCGTTCAAGATGTTCTTTCTTGGGGAAAAACTCTAACTAAAAAAATATGTAAAAAAATAATGCCCAAACATAATACCAAAATATCTAACGCCAGCTAAAAAAAAATTAAACACATAGTTATGTACTACTACTGCTACCAACAAAAATAATCTTATCTTTTAGTTATACTTATGATTTCGCGCTTTTTTTTTTTTTTTTTTTAATTAAAAATTTAGTTTAATTTCAGAGAGGGCTATACTATACTTTTGATTAATATCGATAGTAGAAATTAGTAAAAATTGCAAAAAAACATATTTTATTTTAGAGTTTAATTTAAAAAAATTGAAAGTTTTTTAGATGAAAATTCATATAGCTAAAGGACACGTTGGAGCGTGATTTTCAAATGATCTAAATTACTTTTATGATGTTTAAAATCACTCTAAACTACTTTGTTTCCGTTCTTCGTAAATTTATATTTCCAACCTACTTTGGACATGTTTGAAGTAAGGACTATCCTAAGGCTACAATAATCACATCTTGCTAGGGTAAATACTATTTTGTATTTTCCAATTAGCTAGTCAACACTATTTCAAAATCTCATTGTTACATTATTTACTATTTGCTACAATTTTTACTATTTTACATTCATCATTTGTTTATTCTTTGCCATAGTGTTTACCATTTCATTCTAAAACTAAAATAGTTTACACTTCAAACACATACTATTATAATCCAAATTAAAATAATTTATACCCAAACATAAACTATTATAACCCAACTATAATAAACGTAGAACTATAATAACCAACTCCTTGCCCCAAACGCCCCTTTGTGTTTCTGTTATTTGTGTGTTTTTGTTTTCATTCCAGATATGATGATTTGTTTCAGAAGTTATCTTTACAAACTCAAGTTGTTTGTCAATCTATCACCTTGAGTTTGAGAGAGGGTGTTGAAAAGAAATTAAGGTTTATTACTAATTATTATTTTTCATTATTATTTTTCTTTTTGGGTATTTTCCAGTAATGTATCTTACTTTATGGTTTTTTGATGTCTATTTACTGACATTGTAAAAGGTTGATTATATACTGTGATTTATTCAATAATATACAAAATTAACATGTTTCAAGTAATTTCTTTTGTTTTAATATATTTCAAAGAAATAAAACTATTAGCAAACAAGTACACAATTTAGAAATAGAAAACAAAATTGTTAAAATCTCGTTTGGTAACCATTTCGGTTTTTGTTTTTGAAAATTAAACATATTTTCTCCTCATTTCTTACACTGATTTGCATCTTTCTTAAGTACAATGATTGAATTTTTAGTCAAATATCAAAATAAAAATAAGTTTTTAAAAGTTTTTTTTAAAAAAAATTTTGGCTTGATTTTCTAGACCATAATTAAAAAATAGATAACAAACGAAGAAACTTAGAAATGAAAACGATATTTATAAGATTAATTTTTTAAAAATTAAAAAAATTAAAAAAAACAAAATAATTACGAAACGAAGCACCATTGAAAACATAATATACTTGTTTGCTAAAATAGCCAAAAGAAAAATCAATTTATGAACACATACCACTATTTCTTTTTATTTTATTTCTCACATTCAACTTTATTCTTCGTCTCTAATGTCTCGAACAAACTTTCTTTCCAAAAGGAGCCAAAAAAATTTCCCCAAGAAGTTTCTTTTTAAGCCTTTATCAAAAGGGAATGGAAGGGATAAATATGAATGACTAAAGTCGAGAAATTAAGTAAATTATATTAAATTAAAATTTATCAAATGGCAATAGCATTTCCGCGCGCGCCAAAATTTTTATTTAAAAAAAAAAAAAAATTTCTCGTTGAATTTAGATCCTAAATTTTAGTTAATAACAATTAGTCTTCATACTTTTAAATTTATAACAATATAATTTCTGAATTGTAATAACTAACAATTTGATCCCTATACTTTATTTTTTAAAAAATAATTTGGTTATATTAGGATTCATTTGAGATAAAAGTGTTTTTCAAAAACTCATTTTTATTTAAACATTTTCAATAAAAATTATTAAACTATACTTGAAAAACTATTTCAAGTGATTGCTAAATGCTTCAATTTCTTTCAAAATGACTTATTTTTTAAATTAAATACTTGAAAATGTATTCTAAACACACCCTTACTCTTTATTGTGAAAAATCTCATCAAAATCAAGTATCAACTTTTATTAGGTAACAACTTATTCTTTATAATTCTTATTTAATTTCATTTAGTTTGTCAATTTACCTGTGTAAGAAATTTCATTAAATCTTGATAATATTTTTCACAATAGTCCTAAAAAAGTATTTTTCATAATAGAGATTAACTCATTACAAATTGTAAAGTACAAAGACTAAGTTGATAAAGAAAATGGTATGATTGATCTATTTGAGGCTCAAAATGAAAAATGTCTCACCTTTCTAAAACCTATGATTTTTTTTACCTCTTGCTTACCTCATCTTTAAGCAATTTTACAAAATTGTCCCTATTTTCTTTTTCTCTCTTCCTCCATCATCATTCTATGTTTTTTTCCCTCACCACCTTTTTCTTCTTCGGCGAGCTCCCAGATTCAATCTCTCTCGTTCTTCGTTCTTTGATCTTCTTCTTCTTTGGACTACGAGATTCTTCTTTCGCGAGCGAGATCGTGCCCATATCCAGTGATGTTCCAGAATGAGACGAACGTCGGAGAGCAAGACAGTGGAGAGTGAGAGAGCAAGAGAGACGAGAGTGATCCTGATAAAAAGGGAGAGAAAAGAACGATATGTGGGAGAGCGAAGAGAGATGAGAGTGAGAAATTCAAAGAGCGAGACAGAGGAGAGTGAGATTGGCCATTGAGCATGGGCATGAGGATTTGGTTTTGTTAATTTCACTCGGTGTTGATGTCAGCAAAGGCTAAACCCTCATTTTAGAAGAGCGGGACAAATCTCATTTCCTCTTCTCAATTTGGATCATTCGTACAAGTTAAACTGTTAGTTATTTAAGTTTAAAGACTAAGTTATTACAAATTTGAAAGTACAAGGATTGAATCGATTACTAACTAAAGTTCATAGACTAAATTGTTATTTTCATAATAGTTTAGAAACCAAAAGTATTTTTTAACATTTTTTTCAATCCATCCCCTCAGTATGATATGATTATTGGAAAATATCACTATACTTTTTAATTCATTAATGGTAGGAGTTAAAGAATCAAATCATCGAATTTTAGAATAGTAATTTATACGTTATTCACTAAGCTATGTTTGAATTCACATAAGTGTTGTCAATTTGACATAACTCATTCAACATGCAACTATTCCATCTCACTTTGGTCATTCATAGCTCAACTTATTAAACACTTGTATTGTCGTTATCAAGGTCAAATCTGATTCTCCCACCCTACAAATTAGAATATATATATATATATACATACCACTATTTTTTTTTCTGGAAAAGCCTTTATCGATTTTCTTTTTTAATTCACATCACATTTTTAGTAGGACAAGGGAAAAAAAGGTATATTATGGTAAGGTTTTATATCATTGCTTGTTAATTTTAAAGTTTTGGATTTGACTTTCAATGACCCAAATGATGATGGGTGTGGTGAAATATAATATAGGTGATGTTTCTTACGAAAATAAGTCCAATGATAGATCGAAGATAAAATTAACTCAAATTGTGAAAGATATAAAATTGTATTAGAATGAAATTGTTAAATGAGTATAGTCTAGTGGCAGTTAACATATACGGCCTCTATAAATTTGAAAACTTTCTATCCCATTTGTTGAACTTATAAAAAAAATACTCAAATAAAATTACATATTCCTATGAGTTAAACTACTTTAGATCATATAATTTCATATAATTTTATGTATGGGTAGATAAAGTTGACTGTTTTGATTAAATTAATTTTGAATTAAGCCTAGGTTAAACTTTAGTTGATCTTTAATTTGCATAACATTTGTCACTTATACTAAATAATTTCACTTTGAATTGTCTAATAAATCATTGGTGAAAAGTTCAATTGCCTATTAACTTATAATCTAAACTTGTATTTAACCTTTATTATATTAGGTTAAATTATAATGGAAGCTTGTCTCAAAAAAAAAAAAATAATAAAAAAAAAAATATATATATATATAATTTAAGGTTAGAGTACCATTTTAATTCCTGTGCTTTGGGAGCTGCTTAATTTTAGTTTGTGCATTTTTTAAATTTCCAAATTTAGTATATTTACTCAAAATTGTTCTCTGTATTTATAGAAATATAATCACAATTAGGCTAGTTTAAATTTTAGTATTTTAGTCCCTAAACTTTGAGGTGGTGTCTATTTGAGCACCCAACTTTTAAAATTATAAATTTAATCCTCAAACTTTTATTTTTTAATTCAAAGATCTACATCTAATAGACACAAACATGAAGTTTAGATTTTAGAGTTGGATTAGACATAAAATTCAAATTTTTAACTAATAGATCAATTACATTTTAATAGCCAAAACGAATATATCTCAATTGACACGATACTTATACTATTGTCTCACGATCGGTTTGATTCTCCCACTCTTTTTCTCTATATATAAATGTACATTTCCTGAAATTGTCAAGTATTTTATAGTCCTATTTGATGTAAAATCGAAATTTTTTTAAAAAAAAACAGTCACAAATATAATTTTAAGAACTAACCCTATAACTTAATCTAGCATATTTTAATCCAAAACCAAGCGAAAAAGGCTAAAATGAAATTAATCCAAAACCAAAATGATATTTTAATTTCAATATAACTGTGGTTAAAAATGACTATTAGTCTATAAACTTCATACAAGTAACAATTTAGTCTTTGAATTTTGGTTTGTGACGATTTAGTCTCTATACTTTCGATTTTGTAACAATTTAATCCTTAAATTTTAAAATTTGTTATGATTTAGACTCTATTATAGAAATTAATATTAAGGTTTCATGAAATTTCATATATTAATAAATCTTTAAGTCAATTAAAAATTTAATATTTTTATAAAATACAAAATTTACGTGATAAAATATTAAAAATTAACATCTTATTTTGATTATTCGCTTTACATTAGGAACTAAATTATTAAATTGAATGAATTGTTAGAGTTGGAGAGGAAAAAGTGATTTTTAACCTATAACTATTATACTATTTTGTGAACATGGTAATGGATTCCTCTATTAGCGAAATTACCAAATTAGCCCTTGAAAAAATATTGTGGGTAATTTCAACTATAGGAGAATATGCCAGCAAAAATAGAGTCACAGTCCACTATTTTGATACAGAAACAAAACAGAGTTGATCCCATTAAACCCATTCCCTCTCTCTCTCTCTGTCTATTTTCTCTCCCACAAGACCTATCTTCTTCTTCATCTTCTTCCTCCATTGTCTTCAATCTTACAGTTTCAGCACAAAAATCAAAACCCCACTTTCCCTAATGGCCACTGTTCACCGGTGAGAATCTCTGTTTTCATGGATGCTGACCGCCATTTTCGTACAACAAGCACCAACAGTACCAGTTCCACAGCCGCACCCTCTAGCGAGCTCTTCATTTGCTTCACTTCTCGCTTCTCTTCTTCTTCTTCTTCCTCTATGAAGATCTCTTCCAAGTCCATTCTCAGTCCTGGCCGTGCTCGTGAACCCTCCCAAATCTCCCTCTCTACTTCCCTCAGCCGCCGTCTCAAATCCAGCGGTAGTCTCAAGGGCGGTCAAGCCTCCCCCATGTTTCCCACTGGCGGGAAGAAGCGAGGATGTGCCTTTGACAATCCGGAACCTTCGTCGCCGAAGGTTACTTGCATTGGTCAGGTTAGGGTTAAGACGAAGAAGCAGGGGAAGAAGATGAGAGCCAGATCGCATAAACGAAGGAGTAATTCGGAGGCGAGTTTTCGGAGATCGGAGAGTGTTGTTCAATCGTCGCAGATGAATGGTAATGAACAGCAATTCTCGTCGCATCATAATCATCATCTTCTTCGTCAGAACAGTAACAACAATGGCGGAAACGGTTTCCAGCAGGAATGCTTGTCACATCGGAACCAGCGGTGGGTGCATTTGCCGTTTACGATTTGTGAGGCGCTTAGGGCTTTTGGTGCTGAACTCAACTGCTTCTTGCCGTGCCATTCGTCGTGTTCCAGTGATAGGGAGAATAATAAGGAATCGAAGCCGGCGGTTAGGTCGTCGGAGACCGAGAGTTCCTGCGGGACAGTATTTGCGCGGTGGTTGGTGGCGGTGCAGGATGGAGACGGAAAGGGGAGAGAGATAGAGCTGGTGGTCGGAGATGAAGAAACTCGAACGGAGAAGGAAAACGGAAGCCAGAGACGGCATGTTTTCGAGGGATTGGATTTCAAAGACGAGAATGAAATTGTCGAACAAGAGGAATCGAGGATCAGCATTTGCATTCCGCCGAAGAATGCTTTATTGCTAATGAGGTGCAGATCTGATCCGGTAAAAATGGCGGAGCTCGCGAAACGATTCTGTGATTCTCCTGCGCCAAAAGTGGATGAAGAAGACGGAGAAGAAGAAGAAGAAGAAGACAATGAAGCGAAAAATAAACAAAATGAAGTGAAAAGAGATGTATCTGTGCCGCTGCCTGTGCCTGTGTCTTCCACTGTGACTGTAAGCAAGGAAAAGGAAGAAGAAGAAAGAAAAGTGGAGCTAATTGTGAAGCTTGAAAACGATGAAGAAACGAACGAAGAATCTGTTTTTGATTCAGAAAAAGAAAATGGACAAGTTAATTTGTTTTTACAGGAAGAACGAGAAGAAGAAGAAGATAATAGAGAGAGAACCATAGAAATGGCCACAGTAAACGAAATCGATGAGCAGAAATTAGACATTATTGTGATAAATCAGCCGAATCAAGAACAAGCAGTGGAAGAAAAAGAAGAAGAAGACAAAATCGATCAAGATAACCAGCAAGAAACAATGGCGATCCCAATTCCAATTCCGATTGAGACCCACTATGAACCCGAAACGGCTCAAGATGCAGAGAAGCTGGAATCGGTCGAAGAAGACGAATCCAAGCTACCCCATGAAAGCGAACAAGACCAGAAAACAGAAGATGAAAACCTGAGAGAAGAAGAAGAACCCGTAAACGGCGAAAACCCCACTTCACCATCATTTTCGGTAGAGACAGAACCAGTTTTAGACGAAACCGAAACTGAAGTTGATTGGAATTGGGAGGAAGAAGAGGAAGAAGAAGAAGAAGAAGAAGAAGAAGAAGAAGAGGAGGAGAAAGCGACAGATGAAGGAATCGGACCCGACGCCCAAAACGACGACAAATTGATGGGTCCAGAGGAGGACCAGTCAAAGGAGCGAGAAACTCCACGGCCGGAGCCGGAGAGAAAAACACAAACAGAAACATCCGTTCTCCCAGATTGCTTGCTGTTAATGATGTATGAGCCAAAGCTATCAATGGAGGTATCAAAGGAGACATGGGTCTGCAGCACAGACTTCATAAGGTGCGTTCCGACCAGGGAGAAGAAGCCGGCCTGCAGAAACCCGCCGCCGCCTCCGCCGCCGAAGAAACGGGAAACGAAGCCGGCGGACACCACGCAGGCGGCGGTGGTCCAGCCGGCGAGATGGTCGTGTTCGTTTCCAGCAGCAGCAGCTGCGGCGGCGATGATAGAACAGAAGCTAGTAAGGGCCAAGGGTTACGAGCCGTTTGTTCTTACTAGATGCAAGTCGGAGCCAATGAGATCGTCGGCTAAGCTGGCGCCAGACGCTTGCTTTTGGAAGGACCGCAAGCTTGAGCCACACCGTCCGGCTACCTTCGGCGTCGGCGCGGCTGAAGTTGGATTTTGACCATTTCACCCCTCTCAACTCTCAAGGTAAAAAAAAAAAAAAAAAAAAAAAGATAGAAAGAAATAGGAATATGTAAAAATAGTGTGGTAGCAATTTGTATTTTTCCAGAAAAAAAATATTTTGCAATTGTAGGCTTGCATTATTCTGCCTTTCTCATCTGCCCCCTCCCTTTCCATCACTTGTCTTCAAATTTATTATATTAAAAAATTGGAAAATTGGTTTTAAAGAGCTATGTGATTATGCTAAAATTTGTTAATGGAAAGTCGATGTGTTACCAACTTATTATTGGTCATTAAAAAAAAACTAATTTTGTTCATAAATTAGTCAGATTTTACATTTTAATAATGGACTAGTTGGTTTCATGTGTATTCATAACAATAATTTAATCATCATGTATTAACTTTTAGTTAATACATTTTTTTGTAGGAATGGATTAATTGATAATTTTGAATGCTTTAAAATTTAAAGGTAAAATTCACAATTTAAAAAGATATAGAATGAAATGAAATGGGGTACAACACAACTAAGAAAACAAATCTTAATTGGAAAGAGATTCTAATCTTTTTGGGATGCAAAGGAACATTTTGAATAAATAAAACAATTGAATTGAATGGTGTTATTGTAAATTAATTATTATTTATACGTTATAAAGAATATTGTAAATAACAATTCACAAGTACAGTCCTTAATGTTTGATCATTTTGCTATATTCAATGTCACAATTTTTTAATACATAAAACTTTTTTTTCATTAGAGAGTGATTTTGGAGTAATTATAATTAATTCTAAAATCCTTTAAATTATGTTTAATCTATGGAATTCTAAGCTTAAAGTGTAAAACAAATTTTGTCTCATTAAATGCTTGATTTGGAGTGATTTTAAATGAGACAAAAATGATTTTAACTATTTTAAAATCACTCTCTAACATGCTCTTCAACAATTTAATAGTTTTCAATGATTAAAACAGATTCTACCTATAGAGAACGGTCTCATTTCATATTTCTCATGTAAAACATTTGAATTTTTAACCAAATTAAAAAGAAAATGATTTGGATTTTGAAATACTCCTACAATATCGACAAATAAAACACATAAATCAACATATAAAAGTAACGTAAGGCTTAACTTTAAAAAACCAAATAATTCGAAATCTAACTAAATGGTGATCCGCAATGTAAAGTCTTGTCAAGCCAATTATTCATGTTTGTTTATGTTTGTGTAAGTTGTATCAAATAAATGTGACATTCTTTAAATAATAATAATATGACATTATTAGAGAAGGGGATGTTCCTAAAAACCTGAATACATATGAAAACCCTCTCTCTAAAATTAACTAAAAAACAAAGGACTAACTATGAGAACTGATTGTCCAATGGAAGAAAGATAAGCTGTGGTGTCACTATGCTTTAAAATGTTCAAAATTAGTCCATAACACTTGCAATAATTTTTATTCATGAATATGTTTCTTAGTTTTTTTTTTTTTTTTTGAAGAATCCGAAAAACAAGTCGCATAACGAACTATACAATGAACAGTCTAATTACAAACACGAGTGAAAAAAAATAAAACCCAAATGCCTTCCAATTCGAAAGCTTTTGTTAGACATTGGATCCTTACTTTTTTAGATGGATCCAGGATGTAACTAACAACAACCTTCCTTCTTTGATTTTCCGTGAGTAATGTTTTATTGAAGTCTATCCAAGAAAAAAAGGAAAAAGAGTGAAAAGGTAGAGGAGTTTTTCCTTCTTTTTTTGGTTAGAACGCTAACTATAAACTAATTATAAAGACCAACTTTTTAATGCAAACTAAATTAAACATTTAAAAGTATGAAAACTAAATTAGAATCACTCCCGACCTAATAAAAAAAAAAGTAATAGTAATTTGTTATATATGTGAGGTTTAATTTTGAGTATATTTGGTATATATACAAAAAAATTATGTGGAATGAGGAAAATGATACAAAATAATGTAAAAGCGAAAAGAAAAAAGAAAGTAAAGGGGATGCATGATTTGGAGTTGGAGGTTAGCACTTTGAAGCTTTGTTGAATTTTAAAAGGCTTTTGGGAATGTGAAATGTTTAGCATTGGAAAAGATTCCCAAAGCTTTCAAACTAACCTTTTTTCATTGTTGCTTTGCTTTTGTCATTGTTGCTTTGCTTTTGTCATTGTTGCTATCTCCATCTTATCACATAAAAATCTCTTGTGTTTTCAACGTGAAAATAAAAGTTGTTCATTTTTTTAAAGCAATGAATTGTACTTTCTTTTTCCTTCTTTTTGTGTTTTATAATTTAGTTTCCTTTTAAACACTTGCCTTTTCATATATATATAAATCCTCAAGTTACAAATTTAGTTTTTAAACGTTCAATCTTTATCTATTTGACCTCTAAATTTAATAAGTGTTTAAAAACTTGCTAAACTTAAAAAATATTTAATAAGTTTATGAATTTTTATATTTGTGTCTAATAAAACTTTGACATATTAAAAAAAAAATTTAAAATTAACTTATCTAATACAAATAGAACTAAAAGTTTTGTCTAATGCAACTCTAAACTTTCAATTTTGTGTCTAGTAGATTATTGGTTAAAAAATAGAGTAATTGTAATAGGTAGCATTTTTAGAGATAATAGTGTATAACAATATCTTTAAAAAAATTACAAATATGGCAAAGTCTATCAGCGATAGACTAATCACTGGTAGACTCTTATTAGCGATATAGTCTATTACTGATAGACTCCTATCAACAAAATGTTCTATCACTGATAGGCCATCAACATTTTGTCATATTCGTAATTTTTTTTACATTATGCTATATCTACTATTACTTCGGTCCTGATTGCTATATTTGCAACTATCACTAAAAAATATTGAAAAGGTCACCTATCTATTAGACACAAATTAAAATTTAAGGACTATTAGACAAAAAGTTGAAGGTTGAAGGACCTATTAGACACATTTTAAAGTTTCTATTAGACATAAAATCAAAATTTTAAGTACTAATAGACATAAAATTGAAAGTCTAAACTTGTAATTTAACCATTTTCTTAATCTTTCATTATTATAAATAAATAAATAAATAAATAAATAAATAAATAAATAAATAAATAAATAAATAAATAAATAAATAAATAAATAAATAAATAAATAAATAAATAAATAATCTTTCTTAATCTTAGAGACGTTTGCTCCAAATACATTTAATCGATCAACTTAAACTGTACGAAATTCCCTAGTCTTTTTTATTTTATTTATTTTTTTTAACATTTTATTAAGAAAACAATTGAAAGAATAGAATGAAAAGTGTTGGTTGGTTCAATTTTGATAGATATTATTGATTTTGATGGTTTCAATTTAATTTTGGTTGGCTTTGTTGGTTTCATTTGATTTCTATTGGAAAAAAAATTCCATTCTAAATGATTCTTTCCATTTAACTTAAATTAATTATAAAAAAACCCCCCCAAACCCACATGCCTACACCCTCTAATAATAACATTTATTTATTAATTAATCTATATATAAATCGGGGAAACTAAATAAAATTCCCAAAATATGGAGGTCTCGACTTTATGAAAAAATAAGGATGAAACCGTCAATATCGATGAAAATTTTTGGAAACTTTGTAGAAATTGGTGGTTGTTATAATTAGTTAAGAAAACTTTGATTGTGACTGAATTAGATCATAATTAACCATGTTATAAAGTAAGACAACATTTACATGTATATTGTAAAATATTTGTGTAAATATGGATCCAAGAGTAGAAATTAAAAAAAAAAGAATAATTACAAAATAATATAAAATATTAGAAATTAATTATAAAATAAAAGGACATGATATATTTGCAAAATAATTGTAAATAGTTTATAACAAAATGATGTGGATACATAAATGAAATATCATAGCATTAAGCTAATCTAACATAAATAGAAAAATCATAATATTAAACATAAGAGAGATACACCAAAGTGAAATTAGTTCAATGGTATTGACATATACTATCGACCAAGAGGTCAAAAGTTCAATCCTCATTCTCGTAGTTGTACTAAAAAAACTTCAAGAGATAAAATGATTTGAAAATTCAAAATATATTTTTGAGAGAATGATTTTGAACAATTCAAATGTGATACAATGCTGTTACTGCACCCTGCAGAAAACAAATATATCTCACTGCCTTGGAATTTGTTTGCAGAGCTGAATACCCTTTTACCATTTTTTTTTTTTTTCCTTGCTTCTGTCATGATTCCTACTGAAAAAGAGTATAAAAAGAACCCCATGAATGTCAAGGAAAGCTCCTCAACCCACAACAATGACAGATGCCTTGCCTGGCTTTAGCTCGAACCGTACCATTACGAGTCCGAGATGAAACTGGAAAAATCAATAGAATTCAGTGTCAAGACAAATATGTTTGTCAAATCAAAAGTTCAAACCTAAAAATAAGTCGGTTCATATTTGATGAGTTCAGTTGGTACCAAGTTGAGTTGGTTTTGGTTGGGTGGTTTGTCAACTCATTTTGATTTTATTAATGTTTGTTTTCATTTTTTCTTAAATATAAGGTCACTTTCTTATTAGATTTGGCCAAACTAACTTGAATCGTTTTACTTCTCCGATGATTGTAGTCAGTTACCTCATAATCCTACGTCAAATGTTGATGATTTGATCTTCATCTTGTAATTGTTTAATTAAGAAAAAGTTGCCTAATGCTACATGTTGTACAATCAGACTTATAATTTGTAGGATCAAGTAACTGAAACCGAAAAGAGAATAATTGGAGGGAAAATTTCTTGATTTGAATTTGAATGAATCTCTCAAAAGTCAAGATTTGTACTCAGAGAAAAGTGTACAAACTTTCTTGAAGGTAAAAGAGAGGACAATAGTAGATCTATATAGATAGGATTCTCAACACCATAAGAGCAGCAACAACTTCCAATTATTTCTATTATTCTTTTAACCTTCACTTCCATACCTCAGCTTTAATTAGGCTCTCTTTAAGCACAGCATTGGGAATGGAAGATCCTTGTATCACTTCTTCATAAATTATCTAATATGTGGTGCCATTGGTCCATCCATCATTTCCATAAAGTATGTCACCTGCATCCTCCCATCCTGCAACACATGATTATATATTATAGTTTCAAGGTGATTTAGTGCCTTATGTTTTGGCTTATGAGTTGAGCTCATGCCACAAGAAGCCGCACCTAAGTATATTAAGTATATTTAGAGCCTATTTAAATTGACCTTCTAAGTGTTTTAAAAAATGTTAATCCAAACCTACTTTGAGATCTTCCAATTTAAACTACAAATTTGTTAATTTAAAGAGCTATACAAACCTAAAGTTGTAAAGCTCACTTTTTATTTTTTATTTTTGAAAGAGAACTTTTTAAAAATCGTGCACTAGTAGATTTCGTACCAATAACTCTCCATTAACAACATTCAATAACCAATTGGAATAAAAAGAACCTTAAAATACACCGCCTTTCGAAGTAGAAGAAATATTCTCCTAAAAAAAATTCTCACGGTGTAGAAGAAATATTCTCCTAAAAATGTTCTCAAAACTAGTTGCAACACAGGTAATACAGTAAGCTCCACGATTCTCATCCCCGTGGCAGAATGAAAAAGATAACGTGGATGAACTCAAAAAGAGCGTTAGCTCTTCGATTTCATCTTAAAGACAGCGTAGATGGACTCACCTTTTATATTACAGTTTAATAGTTTAATGCTTACAAATTATAAATCCACAAATTAAACATAAATTCAAGTTATACACAGACCCTTTTGCACAGTGTAAACAAAGATTGCACAAGCCCAAGCTTCATAAGCCCAGGCTTATTAGAACCATTAGGCTTAGCATCAATCTACGGCACTAATTATCTGGTCCATGATTTAAGTGAGCTGAAAAAGGGACAATGGTTATGCTAGTAGATGAATTTGGTGCTTTTGAAAACCCAATCACAAAGAAATTTGGGTCAATGGACTTGAACTAGCTGGCTAGGTAATGCCATAATAAGCCTAACACAACTAGCATACGGATGTGTTGCGACCAAAAGATCTCTGGTTCAAATTCCCTAGTACTAATAAAAAAAAGGAGGAAAAAAAAACTCAGTATGCAACCTTCTATACATTGTTCATCCAAGGTTTTGTGTTAGCAGAGCAGAAATATATTCTGCAGATACAGGCTAACAGTAGACTAACCTTTTTTCTGAGTATTGTTTTACCATATAATGATCACAGATGACAGACAGGGAGTTACTGGAACTGAAGAAGAGGATGGTAAAAAATGCATGATTAAGTCCAAGCAGATCACCTTTACAAATGGCTGCCGACACAGCCAAAGTTTGATCAGAGGGGGTCCTCTTCCATTACTGCGAATTACTTGAACTTTGATCATCCTCGCTGTTGCTTGATTCGGTGCTATTGAGGGTCGTTTCAGCTGTTGAATTTGGTGGGCTAACTTGCTTATCACCTTTACCTTTAGGTTCTTTATCTTTGGAACCTTCTTCCATGACGGAATTCATGGCCAATTGACCAGAGTAAAGGAATAAACCAATTGCATTAATCCCAAAAACAAATGTTGCAAGGTAGCATAATCCGTTCACAATAGTTCTGCATATAAGAGATACGAAATTGACCACTGATCTTTTATCTAACTGCAAGCGAAGTTAGAGTAAGTTGAGGAAGTTACCTTATTGTTATCGTCAGTTGTCGAACCTAAAAGAGATGGAAACCAATTGTTAAACGACATTCTGAGGTCATATGAGGCAAACACCAGGAGAACATCAATTCACAAAAGTTTCAAATTTTCTTGTTCGTTAATTTCATCATCAGACACGCATCATCATCCATTTGTTAATGCAATGTACAAGATATTAATCAAATAGTTCTCTGCGTGAAAAACACAGAAAACATGCCTAACATTGTCTAGCTCAAATCATATTACCTTGGATGACGTAAATGAGAAAAGATAATCCTCCCATAGTTGCCCAAAAGAAATAGATGAAACATATATAAACATGAAGTAAACACAAAAGCATACCGAGAAGTTATCAGACACAGTCTGTCTGTTCAGAGCAGCTTCAATGGTAGTGGTGAATTTATATAAGATTACTGCAATAACACCAGCTGCTATTGCTCCCAAGAATGCTTGTATGGGTGAAGGTGTTGACTTTGATTCAATTGGACCTGTACTAATTGCTTTCAAACTATCCATTGCTTCCTCCTTCAGAGACTTTTTTACTCCAGCAGACCTAAATTTCTAAAATGGCCACATAAAGTCAACAAATTTCCAATGGTTTATAGTAACAAAAGAAATCAACTCAATAAATCTGAAAGTTCAGAATCGCTTCAGATCCAGAAATAGGCTGGATAAGAAAAATTGCACTTTGCAAAAGCACCATGCCAAGAGCGATATGGAATGAGATTGAGTAAAATGTTCTTTACCCAAAAAAACACGTTTTGAAAGGGAAATTTGACTTCCATCAAAGAAAACAAAACAAGTTAAACAAAGCAATGAAAGGATAGGACCGAGAAAAAAATAATCTGAAACACTTCTCTTTGCATTGGGGAAAAGTTACAATGCAAAAGTTGCAAAGAAATTGTGAGAAGATAATCCGTTCATAAAAGAAAAAAATCCAGTAAATGTTTTTATTACATTGGAATTATTGTCAAAAAATATAACTCAAAAGTGAGCGCTTAGAAGATGAGGATGCATAGTATTCTGCTAGCTTGGCCCATTCCCCAAAATCTAAGACAGTTCCCTTCAAACATTCTCCCATCCACCCTCTCCTCCCAACCTTACTGCCAACATATTATGATTCCAGAATATAAACATAACATTCAAAGATCTTCCAGTGATACAAAATAATAATAATAATAATAAAAAAAAAATCAGACTGGCCACTACAAAAGTTTAAGCGAAATTTCAAGTGGTTCAAACTCCTCCAAAAGTTAAGGTTAAACATCCTGTTGCACGTATAGGTATAACCATAAGTTATTAAGGTTAAACTAGCACAAGACCCAAAATTTAAGTTGATTAGTTAGAATACATTTAATATCTGGTTAATATTCATCGAACTTTCTTTATGCATGATGTTCTCAAGTCACCATATGACAACGGCTTCTAATTTTCAACCCAACTATTTCCAGCAAATTGCAATGAGGCATAGGCAGTCAAGAAAATTACTAACACAATCAATTGTCTCTAAGATTTTGGTACGGATGACCCAAATTTTACAGCTGAAATTGCATTTGACCCAGATTTTGAAAATAAGAATGTATAACCTTTTGCTAATATTATGTCACCCCCTCACTTCCTCATACTCACACTCCTCGTCACTCTCACTTGCACTTGCCGCTCTGAAAAAAGTATTAGCAAGCGCGTTGTGACATCAACAAAAGAATATTCTTTATTGTTTTCAAAATCTAGTTCAAGTGGCCTTGTTTTTGGTAATCTGGAAGTTTTCTCATAATCTCACGTGTTTTGCTCATCTGAAATCGGTTTGTCTCAAAGCCTCATCCTGTTGCACTCTTTTCCATCATTTTGCAGCTCCTTTATTTACATTTTATGTAATATTTGGGATGTTTATTTTTCCTTTATCGATGTTATTTTGGTATTCTTTTTCTTTTCTACCTTTGAGATTTATGTACCTTGAATATAATAAGTCTCTTTTCATTTCATCAATGAAAAATCTGGTTTCCTTTTTTGAAAAAAAATGTAGCCTAAATGGCATATTGGGTGTGAAATTTGGGTCACCTGTGCAAAAATCTCGTCTTCAACCCAATATTTTCAGCTTCTTTGTAACTGACATGGCATCCTTGATGGCCGCAAAAGAGGCCAGGAGGCAATGCAGAATATACAAACAACTCTTAGATCCAGCTAGCCATGGCCAATCACCATATGAGATGAATTTGGCTTGGTCATCCTTTAGAATTCATTAAACTACTCTACTTTCCACTAGAATGAGAATATACAAGACCAAGCAAATCACTACAATTTCATAATGAACTTAACCATTCAACGAATGACTTAGCAACTGCAAGCAGCTTCTATGAAGAATTTCTTCAAACACATAGCAGGCAAAAAAAAAAAAAGAAAAAAAAGAAAACAGCAAACCCCAATTCGTTTCTAAACTCAAAAAGCTAAAAATCGCGTAAGCCAAAGAGTAAAAAGAAATGTAGTAAATAGTACCAGCTCTTTGACCCGCTTAGCACGGCGGCGGAGGGAACGAAAGAGGAAGACAGAGATGGCCCCTGTAAGAAGAACACTGGTAGCAACTTGGAGAGAAGAAGGGTCATCAGTAGTAGCAAAAATGGTGGATGGGAGTTCAACTGGGCCATTATCATCAAGAAAAGTGGCATCTGCAAGCTCAGAGAATTGGGGTAAGCAAAAGGAATGGTGAGTTGTGAGTGGAGAAACAGAGTGGAAGGCGATGGGTCTGTGAAGAGAGGAGGAGGAAGAAGATGAGTGGGTTGGAGGAGAGAGAAAGAGCTTGTGATTGTGGGTTAGTGAGAGAGTGAAAAAGGGAAAATTGGAGGAGAGAAGGTTCTGGGTCTGCAACATTTGAGGAGGTTTAATGGATGATGGATATGGCTAATGGGTTTTTGGTGGATTGATTGCTTTGCTATGTGCTATGTGCTATGTGCTATGTGAAGTTTGGAAGATGGGATAATAGGGGAAGAAGTTTTCCTCTGCTATGCCAAAATGTCCACTACCATGCATTTTGATTTTCCAAACTCTCTCTCTCCCATACCTTTTAAGATTTTTTTTTTTTTTTTCTGTCTAAATTACAATAAATATCTCTCAACTTTGTTCTGGTTTAAAAAATACATTTATGGAGTGTTTAAGGCGTTGATTGTGTCGACATCTGAAATTAGAGATACAATGTTGTGAATGTGTAATTGCTCGAAAATTCTAAAAAAAAAGGAAAATAGAAAAGATAGAGTTTCTCATTAAATGTGTAAACTTCAATAGTGAATGTATAATCGAGTTATTTAACACCGGCTCATGAAGTCGGTGGCCAAATACCCCCTTAAAAGTTGTAATATTATTCTTTGTGGTTCATAAATGCTTTCAAAACCTATAATTGAAGTAAAAAATTTTGGACAAACAAAAAAAAGTGTCTGGAATGAGAACTAAGATCCTAATACTATCACACTATTCTAGGTCACCATCGCACTCGTTCCAAGTCTCAATTTTTATTTAAAATATTTAAAGAATTTTTACTCTAAAAGTAATTTTGAAACGTTTGTGATAGATTAGCTAAAGTATTCCAATTATAGGAAGAATAAAAGTTTTTTTTTTTTTTTTTTTTTTTTTAAAAATAAGTGACAAAGATGAAGGTTATTTTTTGTAATTTAGTCTTAGAATAGATATTTAAGATTAGGGTATACAAATCTTGAAATATCTGAAATTATGAAGTTGGAAGTTGAAATTGTGAATTTGTAAAATATAGTTTAAAATATATAATAGGAGGTTGAACTTATATAACATATATTTGATTTGTGAATTTATGGTTTATGATTTGTAAAGATTAGTATGGAGTATAAAAATGTGAGTTTCTTAGGTTAATGTTCATGTAACATGAGTATACAATATACGTAGGTTCAGAGTTCAACTAAAATTACAACATTAAAATATGAGTTTATAATGTAAGGTAGATACACACATTCAATAATTCAAATATCTTTCTACAGCGAGTACTCAAATCCACAAGAAAATCTATAAATATGAAATTTTAAATCCACATTAAAATATCATTTTGGTTCTTATATTTTTTAACGTTCTTCAATTTTAGTATCTATGTTTTCAATTGTTTAATTTTATTCCCTATATTTTTTATAGCACTGGAAATGTGCTATCTGGATCCGCTTAATTCGGGATTATCTTAGGATTTTATGTGTTATTTTGTTATTTTATAAGTATCAAGCACCAAAGAGGTAGAACGAAGCATCTGGAGTCAAACGAGGTTAATTTGAAGCAAATTGGAGGTAATTTGAACATTCGGACTTCAAAAGAGGAAAAATGTCCAAAATGCCCCTGACCGGAGCGTAGGAACCCTCTACACAGTGTAGCTCTACGCTCCAAGACAACATCGGATGATCATCGCAGCGTCTTGACCCTATCGCTACACTTGAAAGTAGAACATGCGGAAGTAGGGCAGCATCGCAACACTATGAACTCTAGACGCGCAACGCTACAATGAGAGCACTGCAACGCTGTGGCTACAACTATAAATTGTTGTTCAGCCACCTAGGTCAAGAGAAGCACGATATCTATCAATTCTAGCCGATTTCTACCTTATATTCTCTTCTCTTTTCTTTTATTTCAGTTCGGGGAATGTATCAAGACAACACCTTGCCGTTTTCCATGACTATTATGGGCCAAAGTATTTGATCTAGATTGGGTTTGTTGGGATTTTTGCCTATTTGATGTATTCGTGAGATTTCAAACTAGAGATTTGTGGTTTTTCGATTTCGATTCTGTTTATCTAATGTTTATGATTATTTAATTGGACGTTTGGGAATGTTATAATTATTTCTTTTTTATTGGCATTGGATATGTGACATGTAATTTTTTGGTGATCAATTAGAAGTAATATGTTAGGGTAGCTTGCAAATCCCCTAGATGAGCATTGTTCCAACCAACCTAGGATGGAATCAACTAAACGTTTTATTAGAGTTGTTCCTTGTTGAATGTTCAACCTAACTTTGCCCTAGTTCTTAATGCGATTAGGTCAATTTAAATTTTCATGTTGTTGATCGGTTTAAGTTGACTAATTAGTTGATTAGGTTGGATTAACTAGTTGTTCCAATTAATTTGGTTAGGTAAATTTAATTGCATGACTTTAATGAGGGCTCTGTGATCGAATGCATAGGTGAATTTCGTCAAAATCCAAGCTAGGGCTTCTCAAGTTGAATTTTCCTCATTTTATCTTATGTATGCATTTTAATTTCTCGCAACTAAAACAATTTTCAAACCTCTCCCCCTTTGGTTACCGTGGACTAAGAAATTGTAATGCTCCCCGTGTTTGATCCGGTCTTGCCACTAAGACTAGCCTTTTGTTGTGGTGGATACAGTTAATTACTAAGTCTGGATTTGGGCGACGAAATCTGCTTCGACCATTTTTCAATAAATTTTAAATTTAGTCTCCAATGCTAATTTAATGTTAATTTTTAAAACAACTTTCCGTTATTTATAGTATTTTTACTATAAATTTTGAAAACGTATTGATATATTTTATTTTCTTGCAAGAAAATTATTATTGTTATTTAATCAATTGCAGTAAAAATTTATCATGAGAGATTAAATTTAAGATTTATTGAAAATACATAGACTAAAATTGAACAAGATAAAAGGACATTTTACCCTTAAATATAATACAAGGTTTGAACTCTATTTGATCGTACTTCCTATCTTATACAACCATTATTTGATCAAGGAAAATAAATTATTGAGAAAGGGAAAGATCCCAAATGAGAGTTGTGATCTTTTAGTTCGCAAAATAAGCAAAATTTCTTTAGAAAAATAGTATTTTCTTGTTTCTTATGACGAGAAAGGAGAGTCAATATGGGCTACTGAATTCAAATAAAATAAAATAAAGGGGATGAAAGACATTTTTTTTTTCAGCAGTATTATCTTTCTCTTAAAGTGACTAAACAAGAGTCAAAATCAAGGCCTATTTTTAAAGCATTTTGGAAATAAGAATTTTGACATATAATGACTAAATAAAACTAATTCTAAAAACTAGAGAATTTAAAATATACTTATCCAAAGAAAAAAATAGTTGAACTTGATATGATTAATTAATTTGTGAAAAAAATAAAATAAACTTTTCTATTAGAAATAAATAGCTCTCATTTTGCTAATCTTATTCTCTTGTACCAAATACAATTGATCTTAGTTCCAGATGTCACATTTCAGTGTTCACTTTTCCCTTTTTGATGAATAGCAGAGGATCAATAGGCCCAGTCTCCTATGCAACGACCTGCTCAAATTTTGAAGTGAACTTTTTGTAGGTTCAAATAGAGAATGAGGGCATTTTCTCTTTGTTTGGTGGTGAAAAGTGACAAAAGTTCTATATTTTGTTCTCCTCAAAGCTCATTCAAATGTCTGTCCCTCACTTTTTACTGTACTTTTTACTTTCTCCAATAAAGTAAGGTTCATTTGGACTCCAATCCAGTTCCATTGAGTCTTGGGTAGCTGCACTGCAAATTTAGCTTATTAGAGACAAAATACTCCAAAAATAGCTGGTTTCTTCTTTCTTTCTTTCTTTCTTTCTTTTTTTTTTCCCTAAAAAAAGAGGCAACCTATGCAAATTTCCCATAATATGGTGTGTTTATAAGCCCTCACCAATTTTAGTGCACATTAGAAGCAACAGCTCTAGCCCAAAACCTGATTTGTTGTTTCATGTCTTCTGCAGGTTTTCTAGTGTCCCATTTTGGAATTGGAGGAAGGAGATGAGTTTGAAGCATCCAAGCCTCAGAAAGATAAGGCCTTCTAGTTCTCTCACTCTCCAATTCTTCCTCCTTTTTCTCTCTTAAGCCTGGAATTATGTCAACCACTGTTGGGTTTATATCTTTTTTGTCAAATGTGAATCCCAAGTCCTTGAAACCTTGCAGTTCTTCTGATTCAAGTTCACTTTGGCTTCTTCTCCTCCTCATTTGGATGAGAAATTGGTGCCATATTTCGTCATTGCTTGTCGGGATTCGACACATCGGGAGGCTGAAGTTCTTTTCAAGAATCTGTGATTGATGAGCACACCAAATGTTATTAAGAAAAGCATAGAACAGATGGAGTTTATTCTAGTCGTTCTGTCCTTTTAAAGACAGTGTTGTGTTAACTCATTTAAGACCTTCAACATTCTGTAGTTTCTTCACACAAGAATCCAATTGGTTTTACTAATTTGCTAAATGGCTATTCACTTTTGAACCAACAAGTATTTAAGCTATTAAGTAAAACCAGTTCTTTTGATAAGTGGAATGCCGAAGGTTCCACTCCTTACTATGCTGATGTTCTATCTTAATAATTTTCGAGAAACTTCAATTATTTAACACCAACTTCAGGTGATAATGAAGGTTTTAAGTAATTACATTTCAACTTGAATCTAGGACTTTGGAGGGTCACTCTCAGCAGCCCAAGCCTTATCACCGGACCACCATGAATGTCATCTTTCCACAATCACATCAAGACTCAAACATTAGCATACAGCTCGACATATGGATTCATTGCAAATATTTGAACTATCTTCAAGCTAATTTAATCTTTTCATTATATTCTGACTTAAAAACTATTCGACAAAAGTTTGATATGTTTACTCTTAACCACAAACGAGCTCGAATATCATTCAAGCACACAGGAAGATGTTACGAGACAGTTGAAACAGAACAATATTTTTGCAATACCTCTTGTCTTGTGGGAAAGAATTCAGAAGGGTTTGGTTGAATAGAGTTTCTGATTCTAGCAGCAGCTTCCTTTTCTCCAAATTCCTTTTCCCTCCCTATACACGGTGGCAAAGATGGTGTTCTTAGCAGATTACCATTCCGTGGTTTCCTCGCTGATTTGCTCCTCCGAGTGCTGCCACTCTCTTTGCTGCGAGTTCCATCTTCTTTCCTCTCTACATAAGGTGGCTTCGCTGGTTTTTGAAGCAAACCATGCTCTATTAATGGCTTGGAACCATTCCCTTTCTCTCGAATAACTTGTTCTCGTTCCACAGGGGATGGCAACGATGGCATTCGGAGCAGACTCCTACGTTTACCGCTACCATTTCCTGGTGAAACATCCATATCCAAAGTAGATAAGCAGACATTATCAGCAGGACGTTCTGCAAACACACCATGCTCAGATAATGGCCTAGCATCATTTCCTTTCTCTTGAATTCCTTCCTCTCGGTCCACACGGGATGGTAACGACGGTGTTCGGAGGAGATTCCTACATTTACCACCACCATTTCCGATGGAAACATCCATATCCAAAGCAGACGAGGAAACATTATCAACGGGGATTCCAACAAGCACACCATGCTCCACCAATGGCCTAGAACAATTTTCTTTCTCTCGAATTCCTTCTCCTCGATCCATACGGGACGGTAACGAAGGCGTTCGAAGCAGATTCCGACGTATACCACCGCCATTCCCCAGAGAAACACACCCATCTAACTGAGATGAGCAGAGATTAGCTGGAGGACTTTCAACAAACACCTGGTGGGCAACTTTAGAAAGACAAGGATCAGAGCGGGAGATCAACATCCTGGGGCTCCTCCTAACAAGCAGATTATCAAAGAACCAAAAAAGCTCTAAAAGATCGAAAGCTTCATCAATGAGCGGCTCATCCCTTGAAGGAGAAGATTGATGAAGAGAGGCATTGATTGGGTCCATATGGATGGTGGGCACTGCAAAGTTTGACCAAAAGAGAAAGAAAGAGAGAGTTTTTGAGGAAATGGGTACCTGAAAAATGGAGTGGCCATCAAGATTTCTTCTGAAAATGCCATTATATGATTAGGATGAGCAGAAGAGGAGAAGGCCATGTGAGATTATGTAACATGCGCTGTCTTTTGATCTCCAGCCACAATATATATTATATATTGTGTGTTGTAAACAGTATTTTGTGTTGGTGGAAGGAATATTTTTTTGCTTTAGTTTTCACTTCATGACAAACATAGCTAATAAAGACATGTTTGTCATATTTCTCTACTTGTATTGGTTGTATGTCACTCTTTAACTCTCAAAACATTGGCTTCATTCTAACATTAACCTTCAATTGTAGTCTAATTTTCGACTTTCGGTTTATTTGATATCTAAACTTTATAAAATGTTTAACGAGCATCTTAACTTTTATTTTTGTATTAAATATATTTTTAAACATTAAAATGTGTATAACCGAGTCTTTAAATTTTTAATTTTATATTTGGTAAGTTCTTGACCTATAGAAGTTCAACTCGACACAAAATTTTAAGTTTAAGTTTAAGATTTCATTGGCTATGAAATTCATTTTCATACCTAAGGGCAAATTGCAAACAACATTCCTAAAATAAAATATGGTGGTAGTTGCACTTACACTCTCACTTCAAACTTTTAATAGTAAAAATTGGACCCTCAAACTTATACGATTGTTATGATTTCTACAATTACGTAGGTTTACACATCCAGTTTTAACACTTCTACATGTTTGAGGGGTTGGGTTTTTACCATGGTAAAATTGATGATATAATTGCAACTACCACCAGACTTTAATGTTGGTTTTTGCAGTTTGCCCTATTTTCAATATTTAACAACCTATGGAAAAAAAATTTAAAAGATCAAAAGATTTATTTGATATTTTCTAAAACTTATAAATCAAATAGGCATAACTTGAAAGTTCATGAAGTACACTTATAATTTTACCAAAAATTGAAGTCAAGTTGATCTCTCTCAAATCATGATACACTTCACAAACTAAATATAAAATGAATAAAAGTATAATTATATACATTTGAACCTCCAATCTCAATAGAAGTAATACCGTGAATTACTACTGATATTCAACTAAATCAAATACACTGAATGGTATAACTCTAACCAAAAATTTAAAATATAGAAAAAAATGGTATGGTTTAGAATGAGTTTCTAAATGCGCGTATATATATATATATATTACTTAAAAATGTTTTTTAACCCATAAAATGTTATTCTAGATATGCCCTTGTTTTTTTTCAAACTAGATCATGACATCCCCAAACAACCCTCTATTGTTTAAGCAAAAACATATTATAATCAAACATTTTCTTCACGATTTTCTATATCCAATGATTAAGTATTATTACTACATATTTCTCCTATTCGATAAAAGAAAAAAAGAAAAAAAGAAAAAAAAAAAGAAAAAAAAAATCTATTCACATTTTTCAAAGACACGTCCATATTTCTATGGTCAATGGGTGAAGATGAAGAGAGAATATTATTGACCTATGTATATCACATTCGAGGTTTAAAATATACAAAAATGTTTGATATCTTAATTTTACCAAAATATCAATAAAATATTGATATTAATAAATATTTTTGAAAAAAATATAAAATTTAAAAGTTTAAAAATCCTTTTAAGAAAGCGGATAGGTCTATTATTTATATTATATTTGCTTTAGATACATTTTGTTACTTATATTTTATGTTTCATAAATATTTTTTCATAATATAATCGAAATATCGATTCACCTCTAATGTTGATGTTGAATTTATAAAAATGTAGAAATATGGAACGAAATTTTGATATGTTGACAAAAATTTAATACTAAATATATATAATTATTATATTCAATATTTTATAATATAATATCTAATATAGAGAAAAATAATAATAATTATTATAAAAAAGGTAGCGGTGAAGGCCTACAACCATAGAAGGCAAGAAGACAGGTTAATTACAGCACACTCCCATGTGAGGCCTCCTCTCAATATGCAAACAAGCTTATCCATATTAATATTTTTCTACACTATTTGTGTGACAGCTACATTTTCTTTTTCATACCATTGAAAAAATAAAAATTTGATTTTCACTCCAGGTTAAATTACCTATTTAGTCTCTAAATTTCATGTTTATGTCTAATTTTATTGAATTAATGTTAAATAGATCTTCGAACTTTTAATTGTTTTGTATAATAAACCCTATGTATTTATCACTTTTTAAAGAACAATAACATAATATGACAATTATCAAGATGAGTGTAAAATAAAATCATTAATGACTATCACTTATAGAAGGTTAAATTACCTATTTAGTCTCTAAATTTCATGTTTATGTCTAATTTTATTGAATTAATGTTAAATAGATCTTCGAACTTTTAATTGTTTTGTATAATAAACCCTATGTATTTATCACTTTTTAAAGAACAATAACATAATATGACAATTATCAAGATGAGTGTAATCTATCATTAATGACTATCACTTATAGAATTGAATCATGATATGTATAATTGATCACTAATAGACCATTTATATCTAATTCAAGCCTTTCATTGTTAGACTTCCTTCAAGATGTGAGTAATCTATTAGTGATAGAATCTTATCATTGATTAGTTATATGCAAAATGGTTTCTATGACAAGTCAGTGATACATTTTTATGGCAAGTCAGCTACATGAACAAGAGATACACAAGGGATGATACATTATTAGTTATGTGATCAACTAACACAAGAGATAAAAAGTCTATCAATGGTAGAATTCTATCGCTAGTAGAAGTCTATTAGTAATAAAAACATTACTGATCAACTTCTTTTAGTGATAGAAATATATCACTGGTACATTTCCACTGGTATAAAAGTCTATCACTAATAAAACTTTATCATTGTAAAACAATTTACACGGTGAATTTAAATGATGAGCAATTTAGTAATTCTAAAATTTTTGAAAAGTGACATTGCTATATTTACAAATTATTTTAAATTTCGCTAGATTTATCATATTTTTATCTTATTTTACTATCTATACAAGTATATATATATATATATATTTAAATTAATAGATCTCTTAGACATAAAAATGCTCTAGTTGTAATTACCTTAAAAATTATAATGTCAATTGTGATTATCTTTATGAAAAATACATATTTGCAGATATTTTAGAAAATATAAGTACACTCAAAATTGAGAAATGGTAAGGAATGATTAAAATTAAAGATTCATTTGGAAAGATGTCTGTTTTTGAGTTTGAATGAAAAATGACTATACCCTTACATAAGATTTTAGAGCCTTTTTATCTCCTATTTTTCGGCTATATTTTAAAATGGCCGTATATATTGTTGAAGATCTTATTTTCAAATTAGTTTTTGAAACTGAACATCATGTCATTTTAATTGATTATCAAGTCTTATTTTAGGAAATTTTTACCTATAGAAAAAATATCAAATTATTTATAGGAATAGTAAAAGAAATACTGATAGACAGAAATAGACTTCTATAAGTTTTTATCGCTGATAAATTTCTATTAGCCTCTATAAAAAAAGATTAAAATTTTATTATTATGTATAAATAGTTTACCTTATTTTTCTACTTTTGAAAATCCTTCTTTTATTTTTAATAGATCTAAATCTTGTATAGTCTTTTTTACCGTTACGTTTGAGTTTGTTTGGCTATGCAATCTTCATCACTCTTTTGCCATTCTTTTTCTCCATTTTACTAGTTAAGAACTAATAACAACAATAAACAATAAAAAAACACACACACAAAAGAGCAGATTTAGTATGGATCTAGGGAGATTCGTCTAGGGTGGTTTAAACCCCCTCAACTTTATGCTCTTTATATAATATATATATATATATATATATAAAATTGGTATATTATCAAAATTATTAGTCACCCCAATAGTAAATCTACTTATTAGTTTCATGCGGATCTAGGTTCAAGCCTCAATTAATCGGCTAAAACGGGTGAATTGGAAAAATTGGAAGCCTCTATAAGAATATTGGTTTTTATTTTATTTTATTTTTATTTTTAAATTTTGAAGTCGCAGAACATAATCAATGTGGAAGTGCTTGCTTATAGTTGGCAGCTTTATTAAAGATTGAGATGAAACAAAGCAAAGTCAGTTCCAATAGAAGGCTCAATGAGGAAGATGGTGGACAATTTGAGGTGGGAAATTGGGAATCATGTATTACTAGATTCAAGTGTGGGAAATATGGCGATAGTGTATTCCTATTTTTCTAGAAGGTTTGATTTTATTTTTTTTCAATTACATTTAGACTTAGTTTAGATGTTTATCTTCCAAGACTATGTTCATTTTGACCTCCTTATTAAGTACATCACATCCTAATTTAAAAAAAAGATAAGGAGGTATCTACTGTAAGTTAACTATATTGCGAGCAATGTTATAGCATTCCACAAGACAATTATCAAATATGCAGAATATATAAAATAACACCAGAAGTTGGTAACCTAGTTCGGTGTAAATCACCTACATCTAGGGGATAGCGCGTCCAGGAAAGATAACTTTACTAATATCAATAATAAGCAATTAAAATGTAGTATTTATTTGTAATAGATGCACGATTACAGTGACTTTCGTGCAACTTTATCACTCAACTAATAACCTAGGCCCCCTAGGTGTGAGACTCCTTTTCATGATGTCTTAGGCTCCCCCTAAGTTGTATTATTAGTGAATTAAATCTTAGTTTCCCCAAAAGATCAAGACTCCCTCTCTGTAAGACTTGAGCTCCCCTCAAGTCGTGAGACTCTTTCCCACTCGTATTGTATCTTTCCTTCTAAGAACAAAGTCCCATTTGTTCGAATGGCTTAGACTCCCCTTAAACTTGAGAATCCCTTTTCAAAAGGATCTTTTTACCCTCAATGTAAGGAACACTAAGTTGTTTTCCAAACACGAGCTTCACACAAAATAAAATGACCAATCTTTTTCGAAAGACTAAAATCCCTTTAAATATGTACAATGGAAACACAAAGGGCAACCCTAACTTCCATAGCAATCGTGAGCTAAAAAGGAAACACAAAGGGCAACCCTAACTTTCATAACAATCATGAGCTAAAAAGGAAACTCGACTCTATCAATATGTTGCAATGTTGATTGAATATACACTTAGTTGTTTTTCAAACACGAGCTTCACACAAAATAAAACGACCAATCTTTTCCGAAAGACTAAAAGCCCTTTAAATATGTACAATGAAACACAAAGGGCAACCCTTGTTGGGTTTTATGTCCTAAAACTCGTGGTTTGTAAATAATAAAACTTATTCTAAAAATTCAATAAGTTGTTATTGAATATATGAATTGTTTATTTCATTTTAGATATAAATTCAATAAATTAAAAGATCCATGACTATTACATGAATACTTGAACTTTATGTGGAGACATAAAAGTGGACCAGGTTCGAGTAAATAGTCAAAATGAGCTATAGTATATGAATGAGATTGGATGCCTTATTCTGGTAACATTATTGGACGCGACCCACTCCGTAGTTGTTACAAGGAGTTGCAAAGTGCTACAGACGATGTGATCCTAATTCGTACATGTCATGACATGAGGAGTGGGTGCGTTTTGTGCAATGGGTTTGTACAAGATCGGATCATGAAATTAGTCACTCTTACTTTATAACGCTGTTTACTGTTTAAGACTAATTATTTCAAACTGATGACCTACATAAGTTTACCTTAATCCTGAGCTAACTATGAACTCCTGTTTATTCGGGATTATCCTTAAATTTGCATAGATGAGGGTTGACTCAATAACACCGGCTCAATAAACCTCCATTTCAGGGGTAAAACCGGGTAGATAGCTGGGGACATAGGGTGCAAGATGGAATTCATTCCTACTCGCTCTCAGGGATAGTAGAGAGGTTGTTCCCTTAAGTGCTGACTCCAGGTCTTGAACAAGGGGCCCCACCCTCTCATTGGCCCAAGAGAGACTCAGTTTGATGATTGGATCGCAAACCAATTGTTCATTAGAGGATCGGTGGGACTTAAGGAACAAGAGGTAATCTCGGGGTTAAACAGAAATTTGACCCAGCCGTTATTACAAACAACCTGTGAAGGGTTAACTTACTAATCATGGTTATATCGAGTAGACATAATATATCTACAATGAGGGAAGTGCAACTATGGGCTTTAGTGGAGTTACCCATTAGTTAACGAATGGGGGTTAGTTCGATGTAAAGAGTTTAGTCAATTAACTCGGATCGTTGGAGCCCATGATTTGTAGGTCCACGAGGTCTCCCTACTAGCTCATAAATGGATTAGCCTTAGAGTACTGTGATAAGTTAATTTGAAACGTTCAAATTAGAATTAAGAGAATTAGTAATTATATGTAATATAATTACGCATTTAATTTTGGAATTAAACGAAATTGGAGAATCAATTAATATTTAAATATGATTTAAATATTAAATTCATGAATAGGAATTCATAATGGTGGAATTTGTGTAAAATTAATTTAATATTCGATATTAAATTAATTAGAATTAATTAAAATTTTTAATTAATTATTTATTATTATTTTTATTAGAAAATTAATTAATGAATTAATTTTGTAAAATTAATAAAATTTCAATTGTAAAACAAAAATTGAAAACAACAAATTGGAAAAATCGGGAGATCTCCACTATCCAACCAAGAAGCTCACTCATTTCCCATCATTTCCTTGAGTCAAATCTTTAAGCATGAGCTGCTCTTCATGTAGCAATCTTCATTGCATGATAGTCCTGCAATAAATAGAGAATATTGAAGTGGAAATCGGGCATGCAAACTGAAGCACTTGATGAGTTTTTGCTGAAAAATTTTATGGTTGAAGAATGTGTTCTTCCAAGGTGTTGTAGTGTGCCTCTTCTCCATATTCCCTTTATACAAGCTTATTTTGAGTTTCACAACTCAATCTAAGCTCCAAGAGAATATAGGGAAGGCCTTGAGGTGGTTTATAAGAAGATTTGGAGAAGATTTGCAGCTGAATTTGAGATTCAAGTGGTTCTACAAAGGTATGTTATGAAACCCTCTTATTAGTTTATGAGCATGCTTTATTTATAACCAAAATTAATGAATTAGAATGCTTATTGATCATTGTTGCTTCTGCTGCATGATGATATACTCTAACAATTGGTATTAGAGCATCATTTAAGTATTCAATTTGGTTTAATTTTGGTGTGGTGGGTGTTTTTCATGAGATATATAAAAATGGTGCACTGATATGGTTTTATGAGATTTAACATTTAAATTCTATTTGATTCCTTTGTCAAATTTGTAACTGGCTCTTGTTTAATGAGTTTATATGTGTGCTTAAGAATTTTTAATTTATTTGGAGTCATTAGAGTTGAAATTAAGTTGTAATTGAAGAAAGAAGTGAAGAAGGCCGAGTTGCAAAAAAATGGATCGTGAGCTTCTATCCAGGCAGTGTTGCAACGCTGCCCTTCAGCGTTGCGACGCTGCTCATAGTCGAGCGAGGAGCAAGGAGCGAGTTTTTCAACCTACCAGACGTCGAGTATCGAGTTTCGACGAGGAGCAAGGATCTAGTTTTTCAACCTACCAGCCGTCGAGTATCGAGTTTCGACTGAACTAGACGAGTTTGACTGGCTTGACGAGCGTTGACCGAGCGAGGAAGCGAGTTCTGGCTTGGTTTGATGTTCGAGTGAGCGAGATTTGAGCTGGTTCGACTGGTTCTCTTCTTGTCCGATTCGGTTCAGCTTTAAAAGGATTTTGGCTGGTCTGGTTCAAGCAGTTGACGTTCGATTTAAGCTGTTCGGGTTTGAGCGGTTCGAAAGCTTTTTGGAGCTATTTCTTGTTGTTTTTGTAATAATTAGGCCTTTGTTTGCTTGAAAATGTCAAAACTAAAATCATATCAGTTTGTGTTTAATTATTTATACATGTGATGTATGTTATAATTAAATAAATCTTATATGTGCATATAGTGCCATATAGATTTAAAATCCCACCATAGGAAGTATGTTATATGCATTGAAAGTATGTTATAAAGTGTCATAATATATAGTATGCATGTTAGGGTTTCTTTTATTTAATATAAATGTTATATTAAATATTGAATGCGTTTGATGTATGTTGTGGATGTTTAACATGTCTAAAATTTTGTAAGCTGTTATAAAATTGGGTTAGACATTTACAATCCATAACAAAGAACAACTGCATGCTCACGTAGGTTAACCACTTGTTTTAATAGTTAAAATAGATCGTTAAACTTGTAAAACTCGAGTTACAAACTCAAGCGGTATATAATCCTATTGAAGGCTGGAAGTATTTAAGTTGACGGTCTACGGAACACCTCCTACCTGGGGATTATGGCCGAATAATTGAGTGTTGTTAACTGGTTTTATGAGCAATACGTGAGCGATGTGAGGTTTTAAAACTAGTTTATCACTTAGACATCGTAGGTTAAATCCAAATATAAATGTTATACTTAGATAAACACCTAAACTTAGGTTGTTTAATTAGTCGGAACAAGCCTAAGAAAATGTATACCCTATTTAACGTTAGAACACTTCAGTGGGAGTTTAATAACATATATGATATGCTATTAGAACACTTCAGTGAAAATAAATAATGCGAGAGATTAATAAACATATATGATATGGTTATTTTTAGCTCTCACGTCCCTAAGTGTTCATGATCGAAATTTATTTTTCACTTCATGCCACCCTGGGAGTGACCTCCATTCGGAAAGTGTTTACATGAATTGAGATTTTGGTTAATGGGCGAAGTTGTTTACCTTAAAATCAAATGTGATGTTTTGATTTTGAAATTTTCACGTTCTTAAGTTGTTCACACCGAAAGGTTCATGTGGCACTTGGTGTCACCCTGGGAGTGACCTCCATTCGGAAAGTGTTTGCGTGAATTGATCAGGGTGAATGAGGGGAAGTTGTTCAATGGAAAATCAAAGATACGATATATCGATTTCAATTTTTACGTCCCTAGATAATTCCCACCGTGAGATATGTGTAGCACTTCGTGTCACCCTGGGAGCGACCTCCATTCGGAAAGTGTTTGTCATGAGATCAAGATCAAAGCGAATTGGAGAAGAAGTTCATAGTAAGTGGGTAAAAGATATGTGTCAACATATCCTAGGGTCTCTTCTGTTGGTTTGAACCACGAGATTCCTATGTTGGCCTGCTTGTTATCTTTAAGTTAGCCTCACTAGTCGTTTAATAACGGTTATCCCCTCGGAGGGTTTTAACATAGAATTCAGAACAACTCAAACTCCAGAAATGGATAGGATTTTTAAAGTCGGTTTCAACTTTAACTTTCCAACTTCGGGAGCATTATTGGGGTCGACTTTTGAGGTCTAAAAATAGAGGGTTACACTTACAAAATTACTAAAGAGTTTGTAATTTCTAACAAAAAATGTAGCTAAATGACTATCGGAATATAAGTTATTTTGGAGATAGTATTTAGTAAAAAATGTCTTGTTGTAGTATCGTTGTAAAAATAATCTTGGGTATATTATTACTTTGATCAAACTTGATTGGGTTTAAAAAGCATTTCACTCATAAAGTTTGTTTATATTTTTCAGAATGATAAGTTCATCAGTACAATTTTGGCATCTGATAAACTGACTAGGGATAATTATGCCACTTGAAAATCAAACCTGAATACTATACTTGTGATAGACGATTTACGGTTCGTTTTAATAGAGGTTTGTCCTCCCATTCCTGGCTCAAATGCAAACCGAGCTGTTCGAGATGCATACAATAGATCGATCAGGGCGAATGATAAAGCATGTGCCTATATCCTTGCTAGCATATCTAATGTCTTGGTAAAGAAACATGAGAGTATAAGTACTACCAAAGAGATTATGGAATCTCTCCGTGGGATGTTTGGACAACCGTCCTTCTCCCTAAGGCATGATGCTATTAAATACGTTTACAACTGCCGTATGAAAGAAGGGCCTCTGTTAGAGAACATGTCCTGGATATGATGGTCTATTTCAATGTGGCGGAAGTAAATGGGACTGTCGTTGACAAGAGAAGTCAAGTCAGTTTTATTCTAGAATCTCTTTCGAAGAGTTTTCTACAGTTCTGCACGAATGCGTTTATGAATAAAATAGAATACAGCTTGGCTACTCTTCTCAATGAACTACATGCTTACCAAGCAATGATGAGAGCTAAAGGTCTAGAATCAGAAGTAAACGTTACTACCACTGAAAAGAGAGGAACATCCTCCAAAAAGCCTAATGTTGCTTCTTTTTCACAGAGTAAGAGTATTCTGGTTAAGAAGAATAAAGGGAAAGGGAAGAAGAAAACTGCTTGTAGAAAAGGCAAGGCTAACGCTGCAGACAAAGAAAAGTATTTCCATTACAACGAAGAAAGGAATTGGAAGAGAAACTACCTTCAATACCTTGTTAAGAAGAAAGCAGAAGGCAAACTAGGTCTATTTGATAGAATATGAAATCCAATGAAAACTTTTTAATTGCCTTAATTGTTTTCCCTAACATCATTCCAATTATTGGAATATTGTTCAAGATCACCATATATTATTTGTTTCCATAAAAGCTTGCATATATCAATAAAGAGTTATTGATTAAAATTAACACTGTAAACTAAAGTTGTTTTGGACAGGTCAAATGCATCTTACTCAAAGGGTTGAAAGTACCTCGATGTAGTCGGAGGAATGTATAACTTCCTAACCATTATTGAGTAACAAGTGTTGTGAGAATAAGACGTATTCCCCGTATAGTTTAATAAGAAGTCTATTGTACATTAACATGTTTACAGCGATTCACTCGGCTAAAGTGTTTGAGAATCACCTAGTAAGACTAGGAATATCAGGTATATAACCTAGGGCAAGTGGGAGAAAAATCAGGTGGGATACCGAAGGGCAAACCATGGGTATGTGATGCCCTAATTTATTGTATTTCTCTATAAAACTCAAAAAAATCAGTATTATATATTCAAATATATATAGGTTATCGCTGAGTTTTAGTCCAAGTGGGAGTTTGTTAGGTTTTATGTCCTAAAACTTGTGGTTTGTAAACAATAAATTTTATTTGAAAATTCAATAAATTATTATTGAATATATGAATTGCTTATTTCGTTTTAGATATAAATCCAATAACCTAAAAGATCCATGACTATTACATGAGTACTTGAACTTTATGTGGAGACATAAAAGTGGATTAGGTTCGAGTAAATAGTCAAAATTATCTATAGTATATGAATGAGGTTGGGTGCCTTATTTGGTAACATTATTGAATGTGGCCCTACTCTGTAGTTGTTACAAGGAGTTGTAAAGTGCTACAGACGATGTGATCCTATTTTGTACATGTTATGACATGAGGAGTGGAGGCGTCCTGTGCAATGAGTTTGTACAAGATCGGACCACGAAATCAATCACTCTTACTTTATAACGCCGTTTACTGTTTAAGATTGACTATTTCAAAGCGATGACATAGGTAACTTGACCTTAATCCTGAGCTAACTATGAACTTCTGTTTATTAGGGATTATTCTTAGATTTGCATAGATGAGGGTTGGCTCAACAGCGCTGGCTTAATGAACCTCCATTTTAGGGGTAAGACCGGGTAGATAGTTGGGGACATAGGGTGCAAGATGAAATTCACTTCTACCCACTTTTAGGGATAATAGAGAGGTTGTTCCCTTAAGCGCTGACTCTAGTTCTTGAACAATGGGCCCCACCATCTCATTGGCCCGAGAGAGACTCGGTTTGATGGTCGGATCACAAACCAATTGTTCATTAGAGGATCAGTGGGATTTAAGGAACAAGAGGTAATCTCAGGAGTAAAACAAATATTTGACCCAACCGTTATTACGAACAACTGTTAATATATAATTTGTGAACAAAGGTTAATAAGGGTTAACAACCGTCGTTATTACGAACAATCAATATATTCAAGTTTTTTTTTCCCATTTTTTCCTTTTTTTTTTTGAGAGAAAAGATTTGGAAATTTGAACAATATGTAGGTCGACATTGGTCAATTTTCAACCAACACATTTGGTAAATTAATAATTAAAAAAACTAAAGCTTATTCTAATTTTTATCTTCTAAAAACAAAATATAATTTAATCAACCTAAATTGTATCACTTGAAAATCAAAATTGATAATTGTATTATTAGAAGTCTACACATTTTTAATTGGATCAGGAGACCCTTTGTTAAAATTTCATTTTAAAAACTACTAATATATAATTTTCAGATGCATATAAGACTTCTTTAAATGCATGAATTAATGTAATATTAGAGACAAATGCTAAAATCAAACATATGATACTGACTATCGAGTGGAGTTTCATATTCTCGTCTATTTTTTGAGATTATAAAGAATTAGGGATATAAATCGATTTTTTCTCTTATATTGTATTTACATTTAAATCTAATCTTTCTTATACATCTTCCATTAGACAATATAAAAGTTACATGTGCAAAATCTACCATCAATAAGTTAGGTTGGATTTTATATATCACATTGAGCGAGAACTTTTGTGACATCCCAATTTTAACTTTTTTTATGTAAATTAATTCTAGTTATTTTGTATTCTTTAAGGATTATTTTAGATTTTTTTAAGGTTAAATTGAATTGTTGTCAAAGGATAATTCAATTTAAATATTTGGTTTGAGAAGGATTTTTGAATTTAAATTTGATTAAAGCAAAATTTGGGATTCATGTCAAATTGTTTCAATTTTAATTTAATTTTGAAAATTGAATTAAAATTGGGAGTTTGGAAATTCTTTTTAGTTTTATTTTTGGAGAAGATAATTGAATTAAATCGATTAATTGTGATAATTGGTTTAAAGTATTTCTTTTTCTAAAAGGATTGGGTTTTTAAATTAAAAAAAAAAAGTATTTGGATATTTGGATTTTTAGAAGGAAAAGGAAAGGGTTTAAGTTGCTATGAATAGGTGATTTGGGTTGAGGTTTTATTTGTGAGTTTGAAGGAAAAAGAAAAGAGAAATTAGGAAAGAAAGGAAAAAAGGAAATTAAAGTTTTTTTTCTCTCTCCTCTTCACGCACGCGCACCGGATGAACCGACACGCCGTAGCAAGTCGTCGCCAGTCGTCGATCAGTGCTGCTGCCACTGCCTTGGTCCTTATCAGAATCTTGAATTTTTTTTTTTGTAAGATTTGTTTTCTTTGGATATTGAGGAGTTTGATTTGGGTTAAATGAGTAACCTCTCTTTGCTTTGGAATTTAGATTCAAGATTTAGGAGTTTTAGGGATGTCGTTCATCGAAATAGAGACCATTCTTTTCGACAAAAAATTGTTGAAGTTTGGTAATTTTTGTGTAAGTTGTTGGTTGGTTATCTTTTGAATTTAGACCCCTAAGGATTAATTTAAATCTTGGACCCACTATTTTAGACTATAGTTGCTAAACTAAACTTGTGATTAATTTCATAGGACTGATTCAAGGTTATCCAAAGGTTTTTAAGAAGATTAATTGTCTGGACTTTTTGTAACCAATTTGAGGTAAGTGATACCATTATTGGTGCCAAGTGATACCATTATTGGTGCCTTCGTGCCAAGCACCTAGAAGCTAGATTTGGAAGTTGTCATACCTTCTTGTTGTATGAATATTTTTTAGGAGTTTGAGCATGTCTGAATTGTTATGATATGAGCTATGAGATTACTCATGAAATTTATGTATGTGATGCATGATTAAACCAGTAGGGGCTAACTAAAACATGCTCCTACAATAATAAGAGGGTTTGAAGAAATACCTTTGTAGAACCTTTAGAATATCGATTCTCAGCTGCAAACTTCTCGAAATCTAGCTGTGAACCACCTCAAGATCTTCCCCACTATTCTCTTGAGCTATAGATTGAGTTGTGGGACTCAAAATAAGCTCGAATGAAGGGAACTTGGAAGAACTCACTGCAACAACCCACTTGAAGAACACTTTTTTAACACGATTTTTTTCAGCAAAAACTCTATTGTTGCATGCTTCAATTCCACTCTAATCTTCTCTATTTATTGCAAGAATCTCATGCTTGTAGTATTGAACCTTGAGTCAACTGGGTTATGAAAGAGCAACATCATGATAGTGGAGAAATCCTATTTCTCCAATTTGTGTTTTTTCAATTTCAATTTCAATTTTGTTTTGTAAATTGATTTCTAAAATTAGTTTTTAGTTTTTCAAAATTAAAACTTTATTAATTTCATAAATTAATTGTTCTAAATAAAAATAAAAAATAAAAAAATAAATTAAATAATTTAATTAATTCTAATTAATTTAATATCAAATATTAAATTAATTTTACACAACTTCCACCTTCATGAATTTAATATTTAAAGCATATTTAAATATTAATTAATTCTCCAATTACGTTTAATTCTAAAATTAAACGTGTAATTATAACACATATAATTACTAATTCCCTTAATTCTAATTTGAACGTTTCAAATTAACTTATCACGCTATTCTAAAGCTAATCCATTTACGAACTAGTGGGGGACCTCGCGGACCTACAGATCATGGGCTCTAATGATCCGAGATTAATTGGCTAAACTCATTACACCGAATTAACTCCCATTTGTTAACTAATGGGTCACTCCACTAAAGCCCATAGTCCATAGTTGAACTCCTCTCACTATAGATATATTATGTCCACTCGATATAATTATGATTAGTAAGTTAATCTTTCACAGGTTATTCGTAATAACGACTGGTTCAAATGTCTATTTTACCCTCGAGATTACCTCTTGTTCCTTAAGTCCCATTGATCCTTTAACGAACAATTGATTTGTGATCTGATCAACAAATCAAGTCCCCCTCGGACCAACGAGAGGGTAGAGCCCATTGTTCAAGACCTGGAGTCAACACTTAAGGGAACAACCTCTCTACTATCCCTGAAAGCGGGTAGAAGTGAATTCCTTCTTGCACCCTATATCCCCAGCTATCTACCCAGTCTTACCCCTGAAATAGAGGTTTATTGAGTCGGTGCTATTGAGCCAACCTTCAACTTTGCAAATCTAAGGATAATACCGAATAAACAGGAGTTCATAGTTAGCTCAGGATTAAGGTCAAGTTACCTAGGTCATCGCTTTGAAATAGTCAGTCTTAAATAGTAAACAACGTTATAAAGTAAGGGTGACTGATTTCGTGGTCCGATCTTGTACAAACCTATTTGAACAGGATGCCCCCTTTCCTCATGTCATAACATGTATGAATTAGGATCACATCGTTTGTAGCACTTTACAACTCTTTGTAACAACTACAGAGTAGGCCGCATCCCATAGTGTTACCAGAATAAGGCACTCAACCTCATTCATATACTATAGATCATTTTGACTATTTACTCGAACACTTTTATGTCTCCACATAAAGTTCAAGTACTCATGTAATAGTCATGAGTCTTTTTAGTTTATTGGATTTCTAATAAGCAATCCATTTATTCAATAATAACTTATTGAATTTTAGAATAAGTATTATTGTTTACAAACCACAAGTTTTAGGACATAAAACCCAACACTCGTCTAGATGCTTTTTTAGTTATAGGGGACTGATGAGTCCAGTTTCATGTTTGATGGTAAGCCTTTGGGCCGCTAGACATGTATGAATCGATAGGTTCATGTTCATGTTACTTTTCTATGTTTGATGGTGTGCCTTTAGGCTGATAAATATGCATGAACCGATAGGTACATGTTCATGTTACTTTCCTCATGATTGACGATGTGCCATCAGGTCACTAGACATGCGAGTTAATGCGAGTAAGGTTATCCCCTTAGTTAGTCATTTAGGAATAGCTTCATTATGTATGTCCCACTAACCTCAGGCATTCACTACATATGAATGCACAACTTGATCCCGGTAATAAGATCACTTACTGAGTATTTTATATTTATCCTTTATGTCTACATATTTTTCAGGTAAGGGCAAGGATACTCGAGCGACTGACAAGAGGAATCCGTGATAGTGCCAATGGAACTAGAAAACGCTTCCGCATTTGAGTTTATATGTCTTCTCAAGTTTTACAGTTTCTTTTCATGAACTTTTTCTTGACCTAGTCTAGGTGTTAGAGATTTTTTTTTCCAGTTAATATTTTCTTTTATTTTTAAACTTATGCTTTAAGGGTACCCCGATTCAAATGGATTGGAATCTTGAGTTGAAATTTGGATAAATTCAATTTTTTTTTTTTAAAAGAAGCAATCCAATTTTCTTATTTTCAATGTAAACATTTATGCATGCATGTAGTAATGACTCTATTAGCTGTCTTAGAAAGTCGGGTCGTTACAATTGGTATCAGAGCCCATGTTTTAGGTTATGTAGACTAACTTACTATGTAAGTCCTTGTAGTTCCTTTGGCCATTAATGAATTCTTTGTCATCGCCAGGTATGCCCTTTAAGAAAAGTATTTAGGATAACATGCATCAGGTTATGTAGTACTTATGATCGTATTTGACATGTTTTACTGGTAAGGAAAGTTGTTAAAGGTTGATTACGAACAATTTCTAGGAAATGGTACCTGTTAGGGGAAGAGGCAGTCACAGGATTACCAGAAAAGGGGTGCGTTCCCGAGGGGCAGAATCCGATGGTTCAAGATCAAGACCCACATGATGAGGATCCACAAATTGAAGGTTCACAAGTTTAGGATCCTTCAATACCAGAGGATCCTTTGCTGCCTAGAGACCCCTCAAGGTTAGGGTGGCAGAGAACCCAGACATGGAGTCGAGCCTAACACACAGCTACGCCCTCACAGACACAGGCACCCTCAGTCGTCCCAGCGGAGTTCACTGATTGGGCAACAACTTTAAGGGAAGCAATCACATCAACAGTGCTGAATAAGGTGACGGACATGCTGGATGAGCGAATGGCTAGTTTGCCTAGTCCCAACAATTACCACTGCCGTAGGTTCAGATGTCGCAAGTTCAAACTTAGAATATAGTGGAGGCCAAACACTTGCGAGATTTCAGGAAGTACAACCCCAACACCTTCAACGGGTCACTGAAGGACCCTACCAATGCAGAATTATGGATGTTGACTATTGAAACGATTTTTCATTATATGAAATGCCCAGAAGATCAGAAAGTGCAGTATATCGTCTTGATGCTCACTGATAAAGCACAAATTTGGTGGCAGTCGACGAAAAGGATGTTAGGTGCGAGAGGAGAACTCGTGACATAGAAGCAGTTTAAGGAGAATTTCTATGCAAAGTACTTCTCTGTCAACCTGAGGTATAATAAGCAGAAGGAGTTCTTGGAGCTGAGGCAGGGACAAATGTCGGTGGAGAAGTATAACTAGAAGTTTGACACCCTGTCCCGTTTTGCTCCATAATTAGTTGCTATGGAGGCTATGAGAGCAGAGAAGTTCGCTTAGGGTCTAAAAGACAGTATAGGGGTATTGTGTGAGTCTTCAAACTGGCTACTCACGCTGAAGCACTTCGCTTGGCAGCTGAGATGGACTTACAATCGGAGGACGAGCACTCAAGGGCAATTGGATTAGGACATTCCTCGGGTCAGAAGACAAAGGCTGATCAGAAGGCTTTCGAGCCTCGTCCTCATCAAAAGAGTCAAAGCTCAGTCAGACCACTTCGACACTTTAAGCAACAAGCCGTCGAGTTGGGTATGGTAGAAAGAATTCCGCTAGTGTGTAACTCTTGTGCACTGGGGACAATGTTTAGCTGGGTCCGGGGTCTGTTTTCATTGTAAGCAGGAGGGGCACTTGATTGATAAATGCCCTAATAGAAATACATCAGGTTATGGGAACCAGTTTGTAAGCCATAAATAGAGGAATTCGAGTAGACCTCAGCAATAGAAATGGCTTGTTTACTCAACCACCCGACAGGAGGCCGAGAAGTCAGGCATTGTTGTGACAAGTACGATCCTAAACTTAGGACACTATGCGTTGGTATTGTTTGATTCTAGATCATCACATTCATTCATATTATTAATATTTGTTAAGCATGCCATGTTAGAATTAGAGCCTTTGTACTATGTATTATCGGTATCTACCCCGCCTGGAGAAATTATGTTAGCGAAAGAAAAGATAAAAGCATGTCAGATTGAAGTAGCGAGTCATACACTAGATGTGACTTTAATAGTCTTGGACATGCGTGATTTTGATGTGATTTTGAGCATGGATTGGCTAGCTGCTAATCATGCCAGTATAGACTGCTCCCGCAAGAAGGTGATTTTTAATCCTCTTGCAGAAGCCAGCTTTAAGTTTAAAGGGACTGGGACCGTGGTTCTACCCAAAGTAATTTTAGCTACGAAAGCCAATAGGTTACTTAACGAAGGTACCTAGAGTATCTTGGCTAGTTTTGTTGATGTTAGAATTAGAAAACATGCAACGGAAGAAAAATGGATCATTAGACATTCTAATTCATTAGTTTTGGCTTTAAATTAAGCATGCTCATAAACTAACAAGAGGGTTTCATACTAACCTTTAAAGATCTACTTGAATCTCGAATTCCATTTGCAATTCTTCTCCAAATCTTGTTGTGGGTCACCACAAGATCTTCCCTATTATCCTCTTGGTATCTTGGATTGAGTTGTGGGACTCAAGATAAGTTTAAATTGAGGGAATAAGGAGGAAAGGTTCTAGTTTTCCAACTGAAAACCTATCTTCACCTTTGAAGTTTTTCAACTTATTCCACCCAAAATGCATGCTAAATTCCACTCGGTTTTTTCAATAGATATTTCATGACAATCATGCAAGTTTAATTGCTGCATGAATTGCAGCTCATACTTAGATTAATGACTGAATTGGGAAGGTGGAAAGTGAGTAAGCAAGTTGGAAAATGGAAGTGGGAAAATCCCAACTTTTCCATTTCCATTTTTCTTCTTTTTTTCTTTTAACTTAAAAATTTTCAAATTAAAACTTAATTTATGTTTTTAATTCAATAATTAAAACTAAAATTATATTTAATTTTACAAAAAATTAATTCAAAATTAATTTTTCTAATAAAATTAATAATTAATTAATTAATTCAATTAATTTAATATCAAATATTAAATTAATATAACACTAATTCCACCATCATGAATCCCTATTTCTAAATTAATATTTAAATCATATTTAAATATTAATTGATTTTCCAATTTCGTTTAATTCCAAAATTAAATGCGTAATTATATCACATATAATTACTAATTCCCTTAGTTCTTATTTGAACGCTTCAAATCAACTTATCACTCTACTTTAAGACTAATCTGTTTGTGAACTAGTAGGGGGACCTTGTGGACCTACAGATCATGAGCTCCAACGATCCGAGATTAATTGGCTAAACTCTTTACACCGAATCAACCCTCATTGGTTAACTACTGGGTCATTCCACTAAAGCCTAGAGTTGCACTCCCATCACTGTAGATATATTGTGTCCACTCAATATAACCATGATTAGTAAGTTAACCCTTCACAAGTTGTTCGTAATAAAAAATGGATCAAATGGTTGTTTTACTTCGATATTACCTCTTATTCCTTAAGTCCCACTGATCCTCTAATGAACAATTAGTTTGTGATCTGATCATCAAACCGAGTCCCTCTCGGGCCAATGAGAGAGTGAGGCCCCTTGTTCAAGACCTGAAGTCAGCACTTAAGAGAACAATCTCTCTACTATCCCTAAAAGAGTAGAAGTGAATTCCATCTTTCACCCTATGTCCCCAGCTATCTACCTGGTTTTACCTTTGAAATGGGAGGTTTATTGAGTCGGCACTCTTAACCCAACCCTCACCTATGCAAATATAAGCATAATCCTGAATAAACAGGAGTTCATAGTTAGCTCAGGATTAAGGTCAAGTTACCTAGGTCATCGCTTTGAAATAGTCAGTCTTAAACAATAAACAACGTTATAAAGTAAGGTAACTTATTTCGTGGTCCGATTTTGTACAAATTCATTGCATAGGACACCCACACTCCTCATGTCATTACATATACGAATCAGGATCACTTCATCTGTATCACTTTACAACTCCTTGTAACAACTATAGAGTGGGCCACATCCAATATGTTGGGGTTTGTTCCCTAAAGTCTCGTGTCTAGTAGTTTGTAAACAATTTTGTGATGTATAATATAAATGATATTTACTTCACTACTTGACTTTGCACATTTTGATGTTTTTTATTTTACCACAAACCAATAAACTTAATATCCTTGTTTATCTGTATGTAACTTAAGCTTGTATGTGGTGACATACAAGTGGATCATGTCTTGAGTGATAACCAAAATGGTCTGTAGTATATGGATATAGGAGGGAAACCTTATCTTGGTAACGCTACGGATGTGGTCTGCTTTATGGAATGGTCACAAGTGTTGTGACTTGTCACAGATGGTCTGATCCTGATCATTCGTGTAAGGGACATGCGAGCGGGGGCATCCTATACAAAGAGTTTGTATAAGACCTGACCATGAAGTGTTAACGTCTCGTTATAGAATACCGTTCATGGCTGAGACTTCACTTCACTAGGATGACCATAGGTAACATGACATCAATCCTGAGTGTGTTGGGAACTCCTGCCATTGAGGGCGGTCTCTTGATTTTCATGGGTGTGAGTGGCCAGAATGCCGACTAAAACCTACCATTTTAGGGATTCGTCTGATTTGGGAGTTGGGAACTTAGCTTCACAAGATGGAGTTCACCCTTTCCCCAAAGTAGGGGTAAGTAGATAGATTGCTCTCTTAAGGGCTGATCTCAGGGCTTGAGCGATGTGGTGCCACGCACCTTCTCATGGCTCGAAAGGTGTTCACATATAGTAGAACTATGTTGTATTGTTCATTAGAGGGATCAGAGGTACATAAGGATGAAGATGTAATTATAGGGGCAAAACGGTAAATTAGCCTGCTATAATTATGAGCATCTGTGAAGGGTCATCGTACTGATGATTGGTTATATCCAATGGACATAGAAATATATCTGTGGCAAGAAGAGTTCAACTGTCGGTCTTTAGTTGAATGCTTGGCAGTTAACGGATGGTGGATATCGTGACTAAAGAGTTTAGTAAGCTATTCACGTACCGTTGGAGCTTCGAGCCATAGGTCCATAAGGTCCTCTTGGTAGCTTGGATACAAATTGAGAGTCAGTTTTTGGGTCAATTTGAAATGTTCAAATTGACAAGAGGGAGTTCGATTATATATGATATAATTGAACGAGTTAATTAGTTATGATATAATTAACTTTATGTATGAGATACATTAATTTGGAGGAAATTGGATATAAATATGATTTATATCTAGTAGAGGAAAATATTATAATTAATATATGATATTAATTTATATGTTATGAATATAATAAGATTACATTCATTGGATGGTTATAAAGGAAATGGGAAGGCGCCTCTTCTGTTCTAACTAATGGATGAATGCATTATAAATAGCAGACGGTGTGTTGATCTCGGAGTGCGTGAAAATTGTGAAAATTGTGAAAAGATAGTGTCATCGTTTAGAAAATCAGTGCCTATACGATAGTGACTGCACGATCGCTTACGTATATGATATTGCTAAGTGATCGCATACCGATTACACCGTCGCGCGCTATTATCTAAACGATTGTTTACTTTTTTCCTAAGCGATCGTTTAGCTCCCGGTATTTACTAAACGATCGTATAGACGATCGCTTAGTTTTTCCTACGTGATCGTTTGGACGATCGCTCACCCTTTTCCTACACGATCGTTTACCTTTTTCTACACGATTGTTTAGACGATCGCTTACTTTTTCTATACGATCGTATACTTCACCTAAACGATCAAGCATTTTGTCTATGCAATAGACGACTGCATCTCCCACTTGCTGGATCGTTGTGTACGGTCTCTCTTCCTCATTCCCTCTACCAAATTCGAACAAAGCCCACACTTTGGATTCTCACTCCAAGAATACCGAGGGCTCTGGGTGGTATTGTCTTCTCCGTTTCCTTTTGTCCGAGTGGTGATTGTTCGAGGGTTGGGCTTCAGACTAACTGTGAAGAAGAAATCTTCATCTGGTATGATTTCTTGATCTCTTTAGCATTATGAAGGTATGTTTGAATGTATATGCGGTAATTCTGTCACAATGAATTGGAAAGATCCACTTCCGCTCATAGGTACTCTTGAATAAGAGTTCCTTCAATTGGTATCAGAGCACTCGGTTTTCTGATATTTCAATTCATTGCTGCAAAAGAATTGCAAATACGTTCCTGTGGATGCATTTCTACACTATTTAATCATTAAATTGCTCTGGATGTGCGGATTTATGGATGTTTTCATGGATGTTAGCCTTAGTTTGATTTAATGCTTTTACTTTTGTGGTTGTTTGTAAAGGCCCCTGCGTTTTTTGGGCATCAATAATCATTATCGATTCTTTATTAAAAGTCTATTTGAGTTGAATCATTCGCGAAGAAGATCGGAGCAAGCGTTGTGGTTCTTCGAGGAAGGAGATGATCAAGTGTTGATCGAATCGTGCAGTCGATGGAGTATGCGATTGCTGTTGATCACATCCGTTAGATGATAGAGTACGCAATTTCTGTTGATCGCATTGGTTAGACGATGGGGTATGCGATCAAGGGTTGACTGCATTGTGTAGATGATCGGGTAAGCAATCAAGGGTTGATCGCATCGTGTTGATGATCGGTTATGCGATCGCTGAGTATTAGGTCGTGTATACGATGGGATACTCGCGTATCACTTAACGCGCGCATGCACTAGACGATCATTTTGGTCAACAAGCTTCATCGCTTAGTAACTAACTAAACGATCGTTTAATAATGCAAGGTTAATCGTTTATCAATCACCGCGTTAAGTGATTGTACTAGACGATCGTTTTGGTCAGCAAGCTTCATCGCTTAGTAACTGACTAAACGATCGCTTAGTAACGCAAGGTAAATCGTTTACCTGTCGCCAGGTTAAGTGATCGCATAGACGATCGTTTTGGTCAACAAGCTTCATCGTTTAGTAACTGACTAAATAGTCACTTAGTAACGCAAGGTAAATCGTTTACCTGTCGCCGCGTTAAGTGATTGCACAGACGATCGTTTTGGTCAGCAAGCTTCATCGTTTAGTTACTGACTAAACAATCGCTTAGTCATGCAAGGTAAATCGTTTAGCTGTCATCGCGTTAAGTAATCGCATAGACGATCGTTTTAGTCAACAAGCTTCATCGCTTAGTAATTGACTAAACGATCGCTTAGTAACGCAAGGTAAATCGTTTACCTGTCACCGCGTTGAGCGATCGTGTAGACGATCAAGCTTTGTTGCCTCGTTTTCGTCTACGCGATCGTTTAATTTTGATTCTATCGTCTAGTTCACGCTGAACAATCTTCTACCTATGGCGTGTTCTACATGATGGAGTCCTCTTGAAGGAACCGGTTTGCTCGATGAAAAATGTAATAGATAAGGTTATTTCATTCTGATTTTTGTAAATGCTTATCCCGATCCATTAATCTTTTATTTATTACATGTGATGTATGTTTTTAATATGCCATATGGTATGCACATATAGATAAATCCCACCTTAGGTCATGCATACTCTCTTTATTATAAGTGTTATTATTTAGAGAAGCATGTTTTAATTTACATAAGTGCATGCTTATGCATCATATAATATAAGGGTTTTATTTATGTATGTTTTTTTTTTTACATTATATTTATAAGCTTTATAAATACTTCGTTATGTGGGATGAGTGTTTTAGTTGCTTATTTTATAAATGGTTATAAAATGAAATTAGAACTAAAATAATTAGTAAAAGATTAATATGTGGCAAGTCTATCTATAGTAGACCTTTTGTCGAAGACGGGTTCTATCTAGGCTAGGGTATTTAAGATGACGACAACGGAACAACCCTACTTAGAAACCTACCTGGAAAGGTAATTTAGATAGATTTGATGCATGCATTCAAATTAAGGCCAGTCCATTAAAGAGTTTAATGCGACTACTTGGATATATATATATTTTTTTAATTTCCAAAGACAAAAGTTGTTTTTGAGCAAACTTTATAAATGACTTAGATCATAATCATTAGCCAGATTGTTTAGGTTAATAACCCCTAGGTAGAACATTCAGTGGGAGGTTCTTGGGCATTTGATACTTCATTTTCACCTCTCGCATTTCTCCCTCATAGTCCACACTGTGAGATCTACCCTCGGCCTCGAGGAACCTTTGGTGTGTCCCCCCAACGGATGGTGTTTGGGTAGGTCAATATCAAGGTGGATGGAGAGAGTGTTCATAGTAAGTGGGAGCGAAAAGTGCGACAACATATCCCTCGGTCTCTCTCATTAGATTTAATAAAGTTTTTGCACATCGCATCGTGGCATCCTGGGTGTGTCCCCCTATAGGATAGCTATTTTGTGCGTTTCTTTATTTGATCTCCTGTAAGAGGATAAGGTTACTTAGTCTCTTTTCTTAATCTTTCTTTTCCTTACGATGAGTGCATTAGGGCGGGACTCTAGGCCGAAAACGAGGGGTTACACTTACGCAGGATTGTTAATGGTTAACTATTTTGGGCCGAACAAATGGTGGCTATTAGGTTTAGTTCCAAGAGTTGGTTCTGCCTAATGGTTGAGAATGTCTCATCCCAGTGAAGGGCCATTCGATCACCCCACCGGTGACATTTGTCCTGCCTCACTAGGGCATAATTGCAAAATAGAAGTCTTTTCACTTAGGGTACTTGGAATCTGTTTCGCTAAAAAATTAATTAGTTGTTTAAAAAATGTGGTTTTTGCAAAGTCTTATAAAAAGGTTATTCATTTTTTTTTCAGCAATGGTTTTTAATGGCATCAACCACTATCAATTTGCTTAGCGCTGAAAAACTGAATGGCCAAAACTATTCAAGTTAGAAACATATGCTCACGACGATACTCATCATCGAGGATTTGAAGTTTGTCTTTACGGAGGAATGTCCTTCTATTCCACCTCAGAACGCTACTTAAAATATTCGGGCAGTATACGAGCGATGGACACGGACAAACGAGAAGGCTCGAGTCTATATTTTTGCCAGTCTTAGTGACGTGTTGGTCAAGAAACACGAGTCCAAGGTCTCAGCTCGTGAGATCATGGAGTCCTTGGGGGGAATGTTCGGACAACTGTCTGGATAGTTCAAGCATGAGGCACACAAACACATCTTCAGCTCCAAAATGGAGGAAGGCACCTCTGTTCGTGAACACATGCTGAATATGATGATCCACTTTAACGTGGCGGAGATGAATAGGTCTAAAATCGATGAGGGCAGTCAGGTTAGCATTATCCTACATTCATTGCCGGAGAGCTTCCTCCACTTTGTTAGCAATTTAATTCTTAACAAAGTGGAATACTCCCTTACCACTCTCCTTAACGAGTTGCAGACTTACCAATCTTTGCTGAAAAGTAAAGAGAAAAAGGGAGGTGAGGAAAATGTTGTCTCGTCCTCTACAAAGTTTTATCGAGGTTCGACCTCAGGAACAAAGTCTGCACCTTCAACTTCTAACTCTGGAAAAAGGAAGAAGAAGAAGGGTGGTAAAGGAAAAGGGAATGCGCCTGCTAACCTGCCATCTGTCGCCCAGAAGAAGTGTCCACTGTCGGTTGAAAAAGGAAAATGTTTCCATTGTAACCAAGACGGACATTGGAAGAGGAATGTCCTCGATATCTGAAGGAAAAGAAGGCTTCCAAGGCTAAGGCCAAGGCAGACAAAGGGGATTAGATCCTGGTGACAGTTGAAGGCTGGTGAGATGACGTTGCGAGTAGGCACCGAGCACGTCGTCTCAGCTGTGGCAGTGGGAGACATCCAATTTACTTTACAGAATAGGTTTCTTATGTTAAAAGATGTCTTTGTAGTTCCTGAACTATAAAAGAACTTTATTTCTGTAAAGTGTATGTTACAATACAATTACTCTATTGAATACAGCGTTTATTAGTAAGGATGGTGTTGAATTTTGTACAGCTAAACTGAAAAAAAACTTGTATGTGCTAAGACCTTTAGTCTTAAGTTCCCTTTATAACATAGAGATGTTTAAATCTGTCGTAACTCAATCTAAATGGCAACGAGTTTCTCCAGAACCTTGTTGGACATGGTTCATTCGAAGATGAGTTACACTTCCTTACCGGACTCGTTTTGGGGTTTCACAGTGGAGACTGTAGTATACATTATCATCTGTGTTCATTCTAAGAGTTTTGCAAGAACACCTCTGGAGTTGTGGAACGAGTGTAAAGCTAGTTTACGTCACTTCCGCATATGGGGTTGTCCAACACATGTGCTTGAGGCAAATCCCAAGAAGTTGGAATCACATCGAGGTTGTGCCTCTTTGGAGGCTACCCCAAAGGTACACGAGGAGGTTACTTTTATGATCCGTCCGAAAATAAGGTGTTTGTTTCCATGAACGCTACTTTCCTGGAGGAGGATCATATCAGGGAGCACAATCCACATAGTAAAGTCGTGTTAAGTGAGCTTTCCAAAGAAACTACTGAAACTTTAACAAGAGTTGTTGAAGGACCCATTTCATCAACCAGAATTGTTGATGATAGTTCATCTGGTATGTGATAATGGGCAGAAATGCACGTTATTACAATGCTAAGTTATTAAACAATGAAGGTTTGCATTGATAAAATATGTTAGATTGCATCCAAAAAGCATTAAGTTCATAACATTGCGATCGCATGCGTTCATCGTATAGAAATAACTAATTTTTATATTTTTATGTAGAATATGCGTTGACGCAAGGTGGAAAGTGCAATCACAAGAAATCAATGGTCGAGCGCAACATTACCGCAAGGCTTTTTGGTGATTTGTGCTCGCAAACATCTGCTCAAGAAGGATTGCCGCATAGAGCCGACACAAATTGGTGGGCGCATCTAGGTGAAAGGCATAATTAAACACGATGGGACAGAAAGCTGATGACGGTCGAATCCGAATTAAGTTGACAAACCATTAACGATAACAAGTACACTCAGATTTTCGGTGACAAATATTCGGCGCATCAGTCAGAGAATTAAAGTCATCCCATCTGTGCAATCATAAGAGAGAAGTCGCCTTTCACCCCAAAGCTCTATAAATATCTAAGGCAACCTGCAGAAGAGGAGTTCAGAGAGTTAGAGAATTTTTCCTTAGATAGTTTAGCCTTGTTGTTAGATTTTCTTTTATTTTAAGACGGAAGCGAGAGAAGCGAGATTTTGCCAACAGATCGTTCCGGTGAACTTGGGAGAGTGCCGAAAGCTTCAAGATCAGAGAGAGAGCCAGCTCCTGCGGAAGCAGGAATATCTTTTGAACCGAATAGAATTGACAGTGTAAAGGCCTTGGGAAGCAAGGGATTACTACTAGGCTCTCTATCCTTATCTTCCATTGACGTTTTGTACTCAAACTTATTTATAGAAATGGAATTTACTTCTTTATATTTGTTCACTCTCTGTTTATTATGCACGAGTAGCTAAATTTGTTGAATGGGTTGAGAAATACTTAGCTAGCATAACTGGGATCTTCATTCTATGCGTTTATCTATTATTATGTATGCTTCATTCGTTCGTTAGAGATACTTGAGAGGGTAGTCTAAGGACAAGATCTAGGCTTGGAAAAGTCAGTTTAGAATCTAGGCTCGGGAGAGTCAGATTAGAACGCATAATCAAGAGATAAGAGCTTAGGAATAAACACGGTCTGCTATTAACACATCACATGCATGCTAGAGATATGATATGATTGTGTGCAGTCTTCTTGTCTTTGTGTGCATCTTGCATCATTGCATAGGAAAAGAGTAGATACTTAGGAATAAGCTCTATGGACATTGTTGCATTCAACACATGCATCCTAGACTTAGGAGCACTGCATTTGCATTGGAAAATGATTTGCTGTTGCATGAGTGTAGCATGATCGCATAGTTTGACGCATTCCTAGGAAACGCTAGCTAAAGACCTTCTCAACCCGTTCCTTCGCATACTCAGTGCATCTATCGCATAATCAAACTTTTCTCAAATCTGTCGCATTTATTTATTTTATCACCGCAAACAACAACCCAAACAACTACTGATTTATTTGGTTACTGCAAGGTCTTCTGAGATATTACCACCGCATATTGTTTTCCCAAGTCCCTGAGTTCGACCCTGAACTTACCAGGAAACTCAGTGGGGTTTATACTTGGATTCCATTAAGAAAACTTGTTGCTCAATGAAATTCCATCACCGCATCTCATTCCATATTTTCATCACATAAAATAATGCATCAGTAGGTTGGTTCCACCTCAAGAGTTGAGGGAACCTCGACGCAGTGGGAGGGTTACGAACCTGCCTCATCGCTATCTGGGTTTCACGAAAATGCTAGCTATGGTGACAGATGGCGACGTTGAGAATTCGTTGTAGATAGATGTTGACCAGGATGAATGGGTCAAAGCCATGAATATCGAGATAGAGTCGATGTACTTCAACTCGGTATGGGATCTTGTAGATCAGCCTGATGGGGTAAGACCTATAGGTTGTAAATGGATCTACAAGCGCAAACAGGGTGCTGATGGGAAGGTGCAAACCTTCAAGGCTCGAATTGTCACAAAGGATTATACCCAGGTGGAGGGAGTCGACTATGAGGAGGTTTTCTCACCTATTGCCATGTTAAAGTCAATCTACATGATAGTCCATCAAGAAGACGTGATCGTCACGAAAATCGCCTCGGAAGAAAACGTTGCTGATTAGTTTACAAAGGCTCTCATGACTACAGTGTTTGAAGGTCACCTTCAGAGCATGGGTCTGCGGGACCACCTGTGGCCGGACTAGGGCAAGTGGGAGATTTTGTTGCACTGGGTTTTTATGCCCTTGTTTATTGTTTTGTGCCTGTTTACTTGTACTCCCCAGTTCTCTTTAGGACAAGTTGGAGATTGTTAGGGTTTGTGCCCTAAAGTCTCGTGTCCAGTAGTTTGTAAACAATTTTGTGATGTATAGTATAAATGATATTTACTTCACTATTTGACTTTGCAGATTTTGATGTTTTTTATTTTACCACAAACCAATAAACTTAATATCCTTGGTTATTTGTATGTAACTTAAGCATGTATGTGGTGACATACAAGTGGATCATGTCTTGAGTGATAACCAAAATGGTCTGTAGTATATGGATATAGGAGGAAAACCTTATCTTGGTAACGCTACGGATGTGGTCCGCTTTATGGAATGGTCACAAGTGTTGTGACTTGTCACAGATGGTCTGATCCTGATCATTCGTGTAAGGGACATGCGAGCAGGGGCGCCCTATACAAAGAGTTTGTATAAGACCTGACCATGAAGTGTTAACGTCTCGTATAACACCGTTCATGACTGAGACTTCAGTTCACTAGGATGACCATAGGTAACATGACATCAATCCTGAGTGAGTTGGGAACTCCTACCATTGAGGGCGGTCCTTTGATTTACATGGGTGCGAGTGGCCAGAACGCTGACTAAAACCTACCATTTTGAGGATTCGTTTGATTTGGGAGCTGGGAACTCAGCTTCATAAGATGAAGTTCACTCCTTCCCCAAAGTAGGGGTAAGTAGATAGATTGCTCTCTTAAGGGCTGATCCCAGGGCTTGAGCGATGTGGTGCCACGCACCTTCTCATGGCTTGAGAGATGTTCACACATTGTAGAACTATGTTGTATTGTTCATTAGAGGGATCAATGGTACATAAGGAGGAAGATGTAATTACAGGGGCAGAACGGTAAATTGGCCTGCTTTATTATGAGCATCTGTGAAGGGTCATCGTACTGATGATTGGTTAAATCCAATGAACATAGAAATATATCTAAGGCAAGAAGAGTTCAACTATCAGTCTTTAGTAAAATGTCTGACAGTTAACGGATGGTGGATATCGTGACTAAAGAGTTTAGTCAGCTATTCACGTACCATTGGAGTTTCGAGCCTCAATTTTTAGGTCAATTTGAAATGTTCAAATTGACAAGAGGGAGTTCGATTATATATGATATAATTGAACGAGTTAATTAAATATGATATAATTAATTTTATGTATGAGATACATTAATTTGGAGAAAATTGGATATAAATATGATTTATTTCTAATAGAGAAAATTATTATAATTAATTTATATGTTATGAATATGATAAGATCACATTTATTGGACGGTTATAAAGGAAATGGGAAGGCGCCTATTCTGTTCTAAATAACGGATGAGTGGATTATAAATAGTAGATGGTGTGTTGATCTTGGAGTGCACAGACATTGTGAAAAGATAGTGTCATCATTTAGAAAATCAGTGTATATACAATAGTGACTGCATGATCGCTTACATATACGATATTGCTAAGCGATCGCATACCGATTACACCGACGTGGGCTATTATCTAAACGATCGTTTACCTTTTTCCTAAGCGATAGTTTAACTCCCGGTATTTACTAAACGATTGTGTAGACGATTGCTTAGTTTTTCCTACGCGATCGTTTGGACGATCGCTCACCCTTTTCCTACACGATTGTTTAGACGATTGTTTACCTTTTCCTACGCGATCGTTTAAACGATCGCTTACTTTTCCTACATGATCGTATACTTCACCTAAACGATTAAGCATATTTTCTATGTGATAGACGACCACATCTGCCACTTGCTTGATCATTGTGTACGGTCTATCTTCCTCCTTCCCTCTACCAAATTCGAAGAAAGCTCACATTTTGGATTCTCACTCCAAGAATACTGAGGGCTCTAAGTGGTGTTTTCTTCTTCGTGTCCTTCTATCCGAGTGGTGATTATTTGAGGTAGACGGTTAGGCTTTAGACTGGCTGTGTAGAAGAAATCTTCATCTGGTATGATTTCTTGATCTCTTTAACATTATGAAAGTATGTTTGAATGTAAATGCGGTAATTCTGTCACAATGAATTGGAAAGATCCGCTTCCGCTTGTAGGTACTCTTGAATAAGAATTCCTTCACAATAGTGTTACCAGAATAAGGCACCCAACCTTATTCATATACTATAGATCATTTTGACTATTTACTCGAACTTGATCCACTTTTATATCTCTACATAAAGTTCAAGTATTCATGTAATAGTCATGTATTTTAGTTTATTGTATTTATTTCTAAAACTAAATAAGCAATTAATAGATTTAATAATAGCTTATTGAATTTTCAGAATAAGTTTAATGTTTACAAACCACGAGTTTTAGGACATAAAACCCAACTTCCATCCTCAATTTGGCATTCGCGAGACCCAGACTGCCTCCTCTGTTCGGTGGTTGCGAGACTCAGTGCTGCTTAGGCCGATTGTCATCTACACGTGCGAGTTCCCAGCCACGCTCAGCCACAAACCGACACACCGTCGCCAGTCGTTGATTAGTGATATCGCAACTGCCTTGGTTCTTGCCAGAATCTTGAAAATTTTTGGGTAAGATTTGTTTTCTTTGGATAATGAGGAGTTTAATTTACCCATTTGGTTTTGGGTTAAATTGGTAACCTCTATTTGGTTTGGAATTTAGATTCAAGATTTAGGAATTATAGGGACGTCGTTCATAGACCATTCTTTTCGACAGAAAATTGTTGAAGTTTTGTAAGTTTTGGATAAGTTGTTGGTTGGTTATCTTTTGGATTTAGTCCCTGAAGGATTAATTTAAATCTTGGACTCACTATTTTAGTCCATAATTGCTAAACTAATCTTGTGATTAATGTCATAGGACTGATTCAAGGTTGTCCAAAGGTTTTTAAGAAGATTAATTGCGTGGACTGTTTGTAACCAATTTGAGGTAAGTGATACTAGTATTGGTGCCTTTGTGCCAGACGTCTTAATTTAGATTTATCAAGTTACTTAATGCCTAGAAGCTAGATTTGGAAGTTGTCATACCTTCTTGTTGTATGAATATTTTTAGGAGTTTGAGTATGTCTAAATCTGTATGTTATGTTATGATATGTTATATATGTGATGCTTAGACCAATAGGGCCGATATACTGTCTTGTCTCAACGCATGTTTATTTATAGGGGACCGATGAGTCCAGTTTCATGTTTGACCATGAGCCTTTGGGCCACTAGACATGTATGAATCGATAGGTTCATGTTCATATTACTTTTTCATGTTTGACGGTGTTTCTTCAGGCCAGTAGACATGCTTGAACTGACAGGTACACGATCCTGTTACTTTCTCCATGATTGACGGTGTGCCATCACGCCACTAGACATGCGAGTTAATGCAAGTAAGTTTATCCCCTTAGCTAATCATTCAAGAACAACTTCATTATGTATGTACCACTAACCCCAGGCATTCACTGCATGTGAATGCACAACCCAGTCCCGGTAATGGGATCACTTAGTATTTTATACTTATCCTTTATGTCTACATGTTCTTCAAGTAAGGGAAAAAATGCTTCGGGAAACTGATAAGAGGAATATGTGATAGTGCCAATGGAACTAGAAAATGCTTCTGCATTTGAGTTTATATGTCTTTTCATGTTTTACAGTTTCTTTTCATGAACTTTTTCTTAACCGTGTCTAGGTGTTAGAGATTTTCTTTTTCAGTTAATATTTTCTTTTATTTTTAAACTTATGCTTTAAGGGGTGATAAAATAGCTATTCAATTTTCAATATATGTAATTTTTCCGTTTCTCCTCCTTTTCATTTTTTATTGTTTTTCTGTTAACAATTTATTGTCTCTCTCTTGGTTGTTATTGGTTTCCTATCAGTGTGTGACAAATGGCATATATACATTAATAAATATTAGCATAGGGGCTCCAATCATTGTGGTCGAGCCTTTTCATTTTCCACAGACTTTTCTTCTTCCTTTTCTTTCTTACATGTTATCAGAGCTATAAGCATCCTCCTCCTTCGCTTCTATGGCATCAAGCTCGGGAACATCAGAAGAAGACTCAGCTCAGCTGGTGACATCGATTCCAAGTATTCAATCGACCAACCCACCTCCAACTAATACTTCTATATCCTCACCGTTGTTCACTCCACCAATTACTTAACAAATCCCACCCCCTCCTATTCGAAATCCAATCTTACCTCCCCAATATGGTCCTCCACTGCCGCATTTTCATCCACAGTATGCCGATTTTCTTGCCCATCACTCCTTTCCAACCTAAGTACTACAGAATCCCTTCTCCACCTTTCCTCCTTGCAATCACCGGTAGCAAATTTTCTTCACATGTCTTAATTCCTCACTGTCAAACTCAACGATTCCAACTACCTCATCTGGAAAAACTAGCTTCTCAACTTGATCATGGGCTATGACCTTGAAAGATTCATTGACGACACCTATCCTCAACCTCCATAGTATCTCGACCATCAGCAAACACACATAAACCCTCATTTCTCTTATTGGCAAAAATGTAATCGCACCATTATGAGTTGGTTCCACTCCCTATTAAATGAAGATAAAATGGGCGAAATCGTTGGCTATGAATCAGCATTGGAAATTTAGGAAGCCCTTCGCACAGTCTACGAATTATCCTCAATAGCCTGAATCATGGGACTCAGATCTCAACTGCAAAGAATAAAGAAGGATGGCCTCACCATGTCTCAATACTTAGCTCAAATCAAAGACGTTGTTGATAAGTTTGTTGCCATCGGTGAACCTCTGTCTTATCGCGACCACCTCGGCTATATCCTTGAAGAATTGTGTAATGAATACAATCCCTTTGTAACTTCTATTCAAAATAGAAATGATCTCCCTTCTATTGCTAATGTTCGCAGCCTCCTCATTGCATATGATTCTCATTTGGAAAAACAAACTGCCATAGATCAGCTCCAAATTGTCCAAGCCAATGTCGCCCACCTTCTCTCCACTCTTAGAATCAACATCCAAAATGGCAACAAAACAGCAAACCACCTTTCAGGCTCCTTCTCTCCCCCCTCTCCCAGGTATTCTCCCTAATCCACTTTTTTCCCCTACTACTTTGGACTATACTTTCACTCGACCCCATGCTCGAAATCAGCAATATCATCTCCTAACCAACCACCCAACTCCTCCAATCGCCCTCAATGTTACAACATTGACAACCCCAAATACAGAACTATTCACCCTCCTTAAGCTCATCTCGCTCAAATTGTTCTAACCACCAGCCAACTTTTGTCCTATGTAACTTCATCCCCTGCACCCAAAACCAACCATCCTGATGAAGGCTGGTACATGGATTTCGGAGCCACTCACCACATGACCCCTGATCTGTCCAACATACAAAAGTATACTCCATACTATGGTTATGAATAGGTTGTGATAGGCAATGGTAAGTCACTTCCCATTTCTCACACTGGCTCTTCCCGTTTTCTCTCACCCCTTTCCAACACCCCTATACATCTCCACTCTATCTTCTACACTCTTTCCATCTCTCGAAATCTTATTAGCATTGGTCGTTTATGTTATGACAATCATTCTTATGTCGAATTTTTCCACGACTCATTTGTTGTGAAGGATCTTCGAACCAAGAATCCACTCATCTGGGGCATATTTGATTGTGGACTCTACAAACTCTCTATTAATCCAGCCGCTCCATGTTCATCTAATTCCTCCTTCCATCCTACAACTCTTGTTTCAACACTCATTGATGTCTCCCTATGGCATCGCCGCTTGGGCACCCTTCCATTCCAGTCGTTCAATCAGTTTCGTCTAAATGTAGTCTGAAGTACAAAAATAACACTACTATGTCCGTTTATAAACACTGTCAAATGGCTAAAAGCCATCATTTACCATTTTATGCATCTGCCTCTCGTCCCTCCTCCCCCTTTGAAATTGTGTATGCTGATGTATGGGGCCCTTCCCCTTTAAGTTCAGTGAATGGAGACAAATATTTTCTTCTGTTTATTGATGCTTTCTCTCGTTTCACTTGGATATACACAATAAAAGCAAAATCTTAAGTCCTCCCCTGTTTCACTAAGTTTCAAGCTATGGTATCTACCCAATTTTCTACCCTTATAAAAGCAATTCAAACTAATGGAGGAGGTGAATTCCGAGCTCTCTCATCTGTCCAAGACACCCTCGGCATCCTCCATCGTCTATCTTGCCCCTACACCCCCCAATAAAATGGTAATGTTGAAAGAAAGAACTGACATGTTGTCGAGGTAGGACTGTCTACACTAGCTCACTCCTCTGTCCCATACACATTTTGGCCATTTGCTTTCCACACAACCACCTATCTTATAAACCGACACTTACATCTGTTTTTGAAAACAAGTCTCCCTATGAAGTCCTCTATAATAAACTCCCAAATTACCATCTTCTTAAAGTCTTTGGTTGTGCTTGTTTCCCCTTTCTTTGTCCGTTTAATGATAATAAGCTTCAATACCGATCCCATGAATGCATCTTCTTAGGCTACACTTCCTTATACAAAGGATATCTTTGTCTTCACCCAGCCTCTAGTCGCATCTATGTTTCTAGGCATGTTATATTCAATGAAGCCATTTTTCCCTTTGCAACCAATCTCTTAACACAAAATCCTTCACAATCGTTCTCCCCTTCTGTCATTTCCATTCCTATAACAATCACCCTCCTTTCTCCTCCCCATTTAGCCCTTTTACTACCAGCCCTCATCACAATGATGTTCACCACCTTGATTCCCCCCATCCATCCTCCATTCTCCCACTCTCCAACCCCTCCACCTCCCCCCGTCCACCTCCCACCAACCTACACCAACCAACCAATATATTGCCTTTGACCTCCATTCCCTTGCTCCTGCCACCACTCACCTAATTCCCCTATTCCCTCACCTCCACCAGCACTAACCCATGCCTCTGGCTCCTCAACTCACTCTCCTTCACCATCCCCAACCATCTCCAACATTCCCGACCTACCACACCCTCTCCCCCTCACCACCAATGCCCATCCTATGATCACACGCTCCAAAATGGGCATTTTTAAACCCAAGGCATGGCTGTCTGTTGTCATTGACTTGGACAAGGCTGAACCACACTCTCATAAGGAAGCTTTCCCTCATCCCAAATGGCGTTGTGCTATGTGATAACGGGCAGAAATGCACGTTATTATAGTGCTAAGTTATTAAATAATGAAGGTTTGCGTTGATAAAATATATAAAATTGCATCCAAAAAACATTAAGTTCATAACATTGTGGTCGCATGCGTTCATCGCATGAAAACAGTTAACTTTTGTATTTTTGTGTAGAATATGCGTTGACACAAAGCGAAGAATATGATCACAAAAAAAAAAGCAATGGTCGAGTGCAACGTTACCGTAAGGTTTGTAGTGATTTGTGCTCGCAAATATCTACTCAAGAAGGATTTTCTCATAGAGCCGGTGCAATTTGGTAGGTGCATCTGGGTGAAAAGTATATTAAATCACGATGGGACAGAAAGCTGATGACGGTCGAGTCCGAATAAAGTTGACAAGCCGCTAATGAACTACTGTAGCAAGTACACTCAACTTTTCAGTGATTTTCAGTGACAAATATTCAACGCATCAGACAGAGAATTAATGCCATCCCATCAGTGCAATCATAAGAGAGAAGATTCCTTTCACCCCAAAGCTCTATAAATACCAAAGGCAAACTTTAGAGAATGGGTTCGTTCGGTTCGTCGAGTTCGGATAATTAGAGAATTTTCCCGTAGATAGAATAGCCTTGTTCATAGTTTCCCTTTTTATTTAAAAGGAGGAGCGAGAGAAAGGAAGAGACGCCGGAAGATCGCTCTGGACAGCTCGAGAGAGAATCTAGAGGTGTGGAAAAGCAGAGAGAGGGCCAACTCTCGCGAGAGCGAGACTATCTTTTGAACAGAGTAGAAAAGAACAGTGTAAAAGCCTTGGGAAGCAAAAGATTGCTACCAGACTCTTTATTCTCATTTCGCATTGTTATTTTGTATTTCAACTCTATATCTATAAAATGGAACTTGCTTATCTATATCTGTTCACTCTCTTAAAAGCATGCATGAGTAGTTAAATATATCGAATGGGTTGAGAAGAACTAAACTAACATGACCTAGGATCTTCATTGCATGCGATTATCTTGTCTTATGTTGTGCCCAACATCCCTTTAAAGCTACTCGAGAGAGAGTCTAAAGAAAGAACCTGAGACTTGAGAGAGGTATGTTAGAATCTAGACTCGAGAGAGCGAGATTAGATCTGTATAAGCGAGAGATAGGGACTTAGAGATAAGCTCTGTTTGCCAACATGCATCGCATGCACCCTAGAGATAGGTTATGATATTATGTGGTTGCCTTGTATGTGTGAATGTCAATTGTCACCGCATAAACAAGAATAGATGCTTGTGTGTAGGTCCTATAGACTTATCGCATATATCGCATGTGTTCTAGAATTAGAAGCCATAGCATTTGCATTGAGAGATGATTTGCTATTGTATGTGTTTAATTGCATAACATGAACGCAATCCTATGAAGTATTAGCTGAACCCCTTTTTAACCCGTTCCCCTACATATTCATCGCATCTTCCGTATTATCAACTCTTTTCGTAACTTCGCCGCATACATTTATTTTATACCACAAACAAAAACCCAAAACAACTATTTGATTTATTGGTTACCGCAAAGTCTTCTTAAAAATTATCACCGCATACCGTTTTCCTTAATCCCTGAGTTCGACCCTAGACTTGCAGGAAACTCAGTAGTATTTATACTTGGATTCTGCTGAGAAAATTTGTTGCTCAACGCATTTCCATCGCCGCATTTCATTCCATTATTCCATCACATAAAATAATGCATCAAATTTTTTTGCGTCGTTTTTGGGGACTTCAACAAAACAGTGTGCTAATGGTAATTTTTCGGATTTCTTTATAGCTCTCAATCTCTAGCGAATTATGACCCGGAGATTGAGAGAACGTTCTGACAAAGATTGAGAGATAGTCGCCAGCAACAACAACCAGATAAAGACGAAATGGTGGAGCAGCCTCAAAATGGAGTACCAAATGAGAACAATGTCATGGCGAATCCAATCCTACTGGCAAACGATCGCAATAGGCCGCCAATTCGGGACTATTCATTGCCAAACCTCTACGATTTCTCCCTAGGAATCATGAAGCCTGCCCTTGATGGATCTCGATTCGAAATGAAACTAGTGATGTTGCAAATGATCCAGACTACTGGACAATTTGGAGGACAGCGTGGCGAGGACCCACAAGTCCACCTCTGGAGCTTCATAGAAATCTGCAACACTTTTGTGTTCCCGAATAGCTCTATTGAAGAAGTTCGACTAACTTTGTTCCCATTTTCTTTGTGTGATCAGGCACGAAAATGGGCGTACTCTCTCGAACCGGGGGAGATCACTTCATGGGAACAAGTCGTAGAGAAGTTTATGAAGAAATATTTCCCACCAACTGAGAATGCCAGGAGAAGAAAATTAATAACCAATTTTCAACAGGACATAGACGAATCGCTTAGCGATGCCTGGGTGAGGTTTAAGAGGCTGTTAAGTGACTATCCACGCAACAGATTACCAGACTGCTTACAAATGGAGATCTTTTATCACGGATTAAATCTCGCTTCGCAGACCGCTGCCAATGTGGAAGCCACTGGTGGTATGCTAGACAAAACCTATGATGAGGCTAAGAACATCCTGGATCGTATCTTAAAAAATCACGAGGACTGGAGAGAGAACAATTAGGAATTGAGAATAAAGGATAATGACGCAAACAATGGTGCTATCGTATCGCTTCAGAGTCGGATGACTGTGATGATGAACTTAATATAGGGAATTGCAATCAACAGCCCAACACCGCATAGTGGGCAAGTAAACGCAATTAATCAGACTGCCGCAAGGTGTATGACTTACAGTGAAGGACACACAATGGAGGAATGCCCGCAAAATCCACAGTTTATTTATTTTGTGAAGAATAATCCATTCTTGAACACCTACAACCCCGAGTGGAGAAATCACCCCAACTTTGCGTGGAAAAATCAGCAGCAAAATTTCCAACCAAAGGCGCAAAAAGAAGGGCCACCTGGATTTTTCTCGTGAAATAACGGTCAGACGAGTAGTCAAGCCAGCAGTTCGCAACTGCCACAATCTTCCTCCTTGGAAAGTTTGCTAAAGCAATATATCGAGAAAAACAAAACTGTGCTTCAAAACCAGGCGACGTCTATCCGCAACCTAGAACTACAGATGGGCCACATTGCGAGCGAACTCAAGAACAAACTGCAAGGGGCCCTACTGAGTTCAACAGAACTCCCACGAACCCGGGGGAATGGGTAAAGAGCAATGTCAAGCTGTGACATTGCGGAGTGGAAAGACTATGGTAGGGGACCTAACCGGACTACTTCTATTGCGCTAGAACCTGAGATTGTGGTGACTCGAGAAGAAGAAAGAGAAAAAGAAGCGATAGAGCTAGAGATTGTGTCCACCTCAGAGCCAAGAGAACAGGCGACCGTGAGAGTACAGTTGCCACCTTTCCCACAGAGACTCATAAAGAAGAAGAATGACGAGGTACAGTACTAACGCTTCATGACTATGTTAAAACAATTGCATATTAATATTCCATTCATTGAAGCGATTGAGGAGATGCCCGCATATGCGAAGTTTCTTAAGGATATGGTGACCAAGAAGAGAGGTACTGGTAAGTTTGCCATGGTGGCTTTGACGCAGAGCTTGAATCTATAATCCCACCGAAGATGAGTGATCTTGGGAGTTTTACTATACTGTGCTCCATTGGAGGATTGTACATCGGGCAAGCGTTGTGTGATCTTGGAGCCAGCATCAACTTGATGCCTCTGTTGATTTTTAAGCAGCTGAACGTGGGGCAACTTGGGCCCACGATCGTGACTCTCCAACTAGTAGATAGATCTCTGGTGCATCTAGAGGGGAAGGTGAAGGACGTGCTGGTTACAATCAACAAATTTATATTACTAGCCAACTTCATCATCTTAGATTACGAAGCCGACAAGGATGTGCCCATCATCGTGGGGCGACCATTTTTATCAACAGGTCGTGCCTAGATTGATGTGCACAAAGGAGAGATCACCTTGAGCATGAATGGACAGAAGCTTAAGTTCGACATCATCCGTGCCATGAAGTTTCCTAACGAAGAAGACCTAAATGAATCTGAAGACAATCAGAGTTTGAATGAAGAAGAAAAGCCTGACGATGAAAACGAAGATGAGGATGCGATCGCATCCATTGTTGCATGCAATGCGATCATAGAAAAAACAAACAAGGAAGACGAGATGATCGTAACCCAAGAAGAAAAGCCAACAGTAAATGAAGAAAGAAAAACAACGCAACCGTCCTTAAAACAACCACCAATAATAGAGCTGAAGACCCTGCCTAACCACCTAAAGTATGCATTTCTGGGGCAGAATGAAAAGCTTCCGGTAATTATTTCCTCTGAACTTAATGAAGACCAAGAGAATGTGCTGCTCAACATTCTAAGAAAATATGTGCGAGCGATTGGTTGGACACTCGCAGACATTCGAGGAATTAGTCCTGCATACTGCATGAATCAAATTTGTCTCGAAGAAAACCATAAAGGATCGATCGAACATCAGCACAGACTCAACCCTATGATGAAAGAAGTCATTAAGAAGGAGATAATCAAGTGGTTAGATGTGGGCATCATTTATCCGATAGCAGATAGCACGTGGGTCAGCCCCGTGTAGTGTGTGCCGAAAAAAGGTTAGTCCCCAATACAAATAATGAGCTGATACTACAAAAAACTGTCACCGGATGGCATATTTGCATGGATTACCACAAGCTGAATGCGGCAATGAAGAAAGATCATTTCCCTTTACCTTTCATTGACTAAATATTGGATCGACTAGCTGGAAATGACTTCTACTGCTTTCTGGATGAGTATGCCGGTTATAATCAGATTATGATTGCTCCTGAAGATCAGGATAAGACCACATTCACCTATGGAACTTTCGCTTTTTGCTGCATGCTGTTCGACCTCTACAATGCGCTGAGCACGTTCCAAAGGTGCATGATGGCCATCTTTTCAGAATATCTTGAAGACTCTGTTGAAATATTCATGGACGACTTCTCTGTATATGGGCAGACATACGAAGTCTGTCTTGCCAACTTAGAGAAGATATTGAAAAAATGTGAGGAGACGAATCTCGTACTTAACTGGGAAAATGCCATTATGGTAAAGGAGGGCATTGTGTTGGGGCATAAGGTGTCTAGAGATGGGTTGGAGGTGGACAAGGCAAAAATTGAAGCAACTGAAAAACTCCCACCTTCAACAAGTGTAAAAGCTATAAGAAGTTTCTTGGGGCATGCCGGATTTTACTGACGTTTTGTCAAGAACTTTTCAAAAATAGCACAACCGCTAAGTGCGTTGATGGAGGCTGACAGAAAATTTGGCTTTGATGACAATTGTCTTAATGCATTCAGAATTTTGAAGAATGCATTAATGACCGCGCCCGTGTTGATCGCACCAGATTGGACACTTCCCTTTGAATTAATGTGTGATGCGAACGGGTATGCGATGAGAGCAGTTCTGGCACAGAAGAGAAAAACAATATTACATCCCATCGCATATGCGAGTAAGACTTCGAATCCTGCTCAGACTAATTACACCACCACAGAAAAAGAGCTGTTTGCGGTGATTTTTGCGTTGGAGAAATTTAGAGCATATTTGCTGGGAACAAAAGTACTCATCCACACTGATCACTCGACGACAAAATATTTGATGACAAAAAAGGACGCGAAGCCGAGGTTGATCAGATGAGTTCTCCTCCTCCAGGAATTTGACATAGAAATAATTGATCGCAAGGGGATGGAGAACCAAGTTGCGAATCACTTATCCAAATTGAAAAATCCAGAGGTTGACTGCAATCAGTCAGAAGTGAGTGCAGTGTTCCCAGACGAGCAACTATTTCATATTGAAGAATTGCCATGGTACATAGACGTGGTAAATTATCTGGTTTGTGAGCAATTCCCTGAAGATTATATCGACCACCAAAAGAGGAGGCTCAGGCATGAATGCATATCATATTTTTGGGATGAGCCGAATCTGTATAAGAAGGGGGCAGACTAGATTCTACGACTATGTGTACCGAATACTGCTCAACAACGCATATTATCGCAATGTCATGATTCATCATATGGCGGGCACTTTGGAGGACAGCACACCGCAGCTAAAGTATTGCAAAGTGGATACTATTGGCCAACACTGTTTAAGGATGCAAATGACTACATGATGAAGTGTGACCGGTGCCAGCGCATAGGTAACATTTCATGGAAACATGCGATGCCTATGAACACCATTTTGGAACTAGAGTTATTCGACGTCTAGGGTATTGATTTCATGGACCATTCCCACCATCAAATGGTCAAAATTATATTTTGCTAGCCGTCGACTACATGTACAAGTGGGTAGAAGCAGTGGCATGCGCCGCAAGTGATGTGGCGGTAGTCTCTAAATTCCTAAAGAAAAACATTTTCACTCGTTTTGGCACTCCGCGTGCCATAATAAGTGATGAAGGCTCCCACTTTGTCAATCACACTGTTAAAGAATTGCTGTGCAAATATAATATCCTCCATAAAGTGGCCATCGCATACCATCCACAGACGAATGGTCAGGCCGAAGTGTCCAACCGAGAGATCAAGCTAATACTGGAGAAGGTGGTAAAGCCTTCGCGAAAGGATTGGGCAACAAAGCTGGACGATGCGTTGTGGGCATATCGGTCTGCCTATAAGAAACTCATAGGCATGTCTTCGTATGCGTTGGTATTTGGTAAAGCATGTCATTTACCATTGGAGCTGGAGCACAAAGTGCTGTGGGCGGTGAAAAAGCTAAACTTTGATTTAAAGACAGCAGAAGAAGCGAGAAAACTTCAATTGGTTGAGCTGGAGGAATGGAGAATTAACGCATATGAGAACACAAAGATCTACAAGGAGCGCGCAAAGCGCTGGCACGACAAACAGATATGCGGCAAGAACCTTCAAATCGGGCAGAAGGTCTTACTATTTAACTCACGACTACGTCTCTTCCCTGGGAAATTAAAGTCACGTTGGTCCAGACCATTCATAGTTAGAAAGGTATTCCCGCATGGCGCGATCGAGTTATCTAATGATGACGGAACCAACATATTCAAAGTTAATGGGCAAAGAGTGAAAGTATATCGCGTAGAAGGCTGGCATCGCCAAGACGACTCCATGGATCCGATAAATTCTGAATGAGAAAGAAGTGGGTGGTCTCTGCACTATCAGGCGATTTAAATCCATCTGGGACACAAGTTTTGTGAAGTATCCATTGAACTCCAGAAATCTTAAACTTATCTCTACTCCTTAGTATTTTCATTCCACTATCTTTTTGCTTATCTAAAAAAAAAAAGTAATAATGCGATCGTGCTGAACGATTGCGGTGAACAATTTTGTTCACTCTATTTTTTTTTTATTTGACCCTCTCAATGTTTTTCTCGCAACGATCGTGCTTTGCGGAGGCGCCAGACGAAGACGCAACTACTTTATTCCTCACCGCAATCCAAAGGAAGTAGTCGCTGCAAAGCAGGATGCGTCAACAAATAATGCGGGCGAAAGCGCAAATTTGGGGGTTGTATCTTTCCTTGACTTTATTCCAATTTTGCACTATCGCATCGCATTTTAATTTTGAAAATTTTATCACCGTATCCTCTTTGATTACCGCAATCATTTAACATTGATAAATTTAGTAAGTCACCGCATGATTTCTTTTTGCCAATTATGATTTCAACGATGAAACCCATGCTTCTATTTTTTCGTATACACTAGAGTCAACTTAATTTTAGGACAGTCACCTCATGAAATATTTCTAGAAGTTAGTGGTCTGCTAGCTTTTTTCAAACTGACCCCTTACCAAACTTCCTAAGAGCATCGCATGACTTCTTTCAACCTTTTGGCAATGAAGACATTGCCACATTTTAAATTTGGGGGTGAGGTATTCATTTTCGACCTTGCTATTTTAGCTCTTAAAAAAAAGAAAATCATAACGTTGCGATCGGATCTTACTCGTAGTTGGATGTCCACATGACACACATGGGGACAAGCCAAAACGAAGGTAGGAATCGTGATCAACGCATAAAAAAAATGATCGCAACTCCGCTGCCAAATAGGTATGAGTTAGTCGGAGAAAGAGCGCCTTGCTCGTAGTTGGATGTCCGCATGACACACGTGGGAGCAAGCCAAAATGAAGGCGAGACACTTGGATCAGCGCAAGGTCAGAGAAAAAATAATAATGTAAAAAATATACAAGGATAAAAATCATTTAACACCCCAGTGAAAAAGTTTTATTGAAATAAATCATGCAATGTCTTGGAATCTAGTAAAGTCTTTTTGAAGGTCAAACTTGCGGTCTCTAGATTTTAGAAATATTTTAAGAAGAGACTTGAAAAAGAGTTAAGGAAATTTTGGTGTAGAGGATTTGAATGAGGTATCCTTGAGAAATCTAGGAAAAGGGATTGCGGTCGACTTTCTAAAGGAAATCTTTAGCTTATGCTTGAGGACAAGCATTTTTAAATTTGAGGGTGTGATAACGGGCAGAAATGCACGTTATTACAGTGCTAAGTTATTAAACAATGAAGGTTTACGTTGATAAAATATATAAAATTGCGTAAAAAAAGCATTAAGTTCATAACATTGCGGTCGCATGCGTTCATCGCGTGAAAATAGTTAACTTTTGTATTTTTGTGCAGAATATGTGTTGATGCAAGGTGAAGAATGCGATCACAAAAAAAAGCAACGGTCGAGCGCAGTGTTATCGCAAGGCTTTGCGGTGATTGTGCTCGCAAATATCTGCTCAAGAAGGACTGCCGCATAGAGCCGGCGCAACTTGGTGGGCACATCTGGGTAAAAAGCTTAATAAATTACGATGGGACAGAAAGCTAATGACGATTGAGTCCAAATTAATTTGACAAGCCGCTAACGAACTACTGTAGCAAGTACACTCAACTTTTCGGAGAGAAATATTCGGTGCATTAGATAGAGAATTAATGTCATCCCATCAATGCAATCATAAGAGAGAAGACGCCTTTCACCCCGAAGCTTTATAAATATCAAAGGCAACCTTCAGAGAAGGGGTTCGTTTGGTTTGTCGAGTTTGGATAATTAGAGAATTTTCCCGTAGATAGAATAGCCTTGTTCATAGTTTCCCTTTTTATTTAGAAGGCGGAGCGAGAGAAGGGAAGAGACGCCGGAAGATCGCTCTGGTTAGCTCGAGAGAGAACTCAAAGGCGTGGAAAAGCAGAGAGAGGGCCAACTCTCGTAAGAGCGAGACTATCTTTTGAACAGAGTAGAAAAGATCAGTGTATGGTTACCTATTTGAAGAGGTATACATATTTGAAGAGGTATACATCAAGCAACCACCAGGCTTTATCAATGATCAATATCCAGATCATGTCCTGCTCCTTCACAAAGCATTGTATGGTCTCAAACAAAGCCCCCGTGCGTGGTTCTCTAAGCTTAGCACATGTCTGATGCAGTGGGGTTTTTCAAATGTAAGATCTAATGCGTCCATGTTCATCTTCCGCAGTAATCATTCCAAAATAATTTTTCTCATCTATGTTGATGATGGCAACAACCCTTCCCTCACCCAACACTTTATCAGATGTTTACATACTCAGTTTGCACTCAAGGACCTTGGTGATTTCTCCTTCTTTCTTGGCATTTAGGTAGCCTGCTCATCCAATCTTTTACACTTATCTCAAACTAAATACATTCACAGCCTGTTGGATCGTGCAAGCCTCTCTGACTGTAAGCCCACTCATTCCCCTATGGCCTTTGGTACTACCCTGTCTCTCATTGATGGACTCCCTCTGGACAATCCTTCTGAGTACAGGAGTTTAGTAAGAGCTCTCCAATACTACACTCTAACCAGGCCTGATATCAGCTTTAGTGTCAACAAGCTATGTCAGTTCATGCATGCCCAACTTCCTCACACCTTCAAGTAGCAAAAAGGCTTATTCGTTACCTTAAAGGCACTGCCAATCATGGTATCCTACTGTCCAAATCCCCTGTTCTAGCCTTAACTACTACACTGGTGCTGATTAGGCTAGTTACCCAGACGATCGACGAAGCACAAGTGGCTTTTGTGTCTTCTTAGGTTCAAGCCTCATCTCATGGTCTTCCTCCAAGCAAAAGGTAGTCTCTCGGTCCAGTGCTGAATCAGAGTACCGTGGCCTCTCCAATGCCGCTGCCGAAGTGCTCTGGATCCAATCAGTCCTGACTGAAATTGGCATTGGCCCAATCTCAACCCCTCTTCTACTCTGCGACATCTAAGTGCCACCTACATGGCTGCCAACCCTGTCTTACATAATCGCACCAAACACCTTGAGATTGACCTTCACTTCCTTAGAGAAAATGTGGCTACTAAACAACTTTCAGTCAGATTTGTTCCTTTCAAAGACCAACTTGCAGACATCATGACCAAGGCCAAGACCAAGCTCACAGTCGCGGCAGCTCCTCGTTTGCTTGCGGGGGGATGATAAAATAACTATTCAATTTTCAATATATGTAATTTTTTCGTTTCTCCTCCCTTTCATTTTTCACTGTTTTTCTGTTAACAATTTATTGTCTCTCTCTTGGTTGTTATTGGTTTCCTATCAGTGTGTGACAAATGGCATATATACATTAATAAATATTAGCATAGGGGCTCCAATCACTACGAGCCTTTTCATTTTCCACAGACTTTTCTTCTTCCTTTTCTTTCTTACAAGGGGTACCTTGATTCAAATGGATTGAAATCTTGAGTTGAAATTTGGATAAATTCAATTTTTTAAATTTATTTTAAAGAAGCTGACCAATTTTCTTATTTTCAATGTAAACATTTATGCATGCATGTAATAACGACTCTATTAGCTGTCTTAGAAAGTTGGGTCGTTACAACTTCAACCTATTAAGACACACCAGTAACATTACTTATCATTCCCCTTATTTAAATGAAAAAACTTAAAAGGTTGAATGCAAAATTTAGAAGTATCAATATGATTATATTGTATATATATGTCGTCATAGTCCAAAGAAAAACAAAGATCAATTAAAAAGAAAACACGACTTATATCATCAAATGAGAGCTTTTTAAAAACTAAAACTTGTATTACTATCCTGCTCCTTTAATTCGATTCAAATTACGTGTCCATAAACCCAGACTTCATAAACCCGTGCAATTATATATGTTAGCTAATCTAGCTCCAAGGCTCTTGCAAATTCTTAACAAAGTTGTCAATATAACTATCCAAGAAACCTGGTTTTGTCAATAAATCCTTCCATTTTGCATGATTTTTCTTAACCATCTCACCAACCCCACTTCCATTATTTGCATCTTCCATCACTAATTCAATGGCCTGTCTCACACTTTGCCTTGTAAAACTTCCATCTTCTTCCCTCTTGACCTCCACTCCCACTTTGAGCTCTTGAGCCAACAGCCTAGTGTTCAAAATTTGATCCCCAAGTGTTGGAATCAATACAATTTGAGAATCACTCATTAATGATTCCCACATTGAACCAAACCCACAATGGCTCACAAAACAACCAACTGATGAATGTTTAAGAATCAATGGTTGTTGAACCCAACCTCCATAAACAATACCTCTTTCTTTAACCCTTTCTTCAAAACCCTTTGGTAATGTCTCTTCCATTGAATTACACCCCATTGGAGGCTTTAGAGCTACCAAAAATGGCAGCCCTGTTTGTTCAATTCCCAAGACTAGTTCTTCTAGTTGGTGTTTTTCTAGGATCACTTGGCTTCCAAATGCACAAAAGATTACTGTTTTTGGTTGGAACTGGCTTAGCCATTTCTCCCATTTCTCATCTAAAATGGTTGTGTTGGTCGTCGTCGTCTTGTTCTCGGACGCCCACGATGATGCCATGAGTGGCCCTGTTAGTAAAATCTTCTTGTGGAATTGGTTTGATAAGTAGTTGCAAAAATCTCCTTCGATTTCTTGGCATGTTCTCATGGCTATGGCGTCGCTTTTCTTGTAAGACGTCATAAGTCGCTCGTGAAATGTTATGCCTGGTTACAATATAGTCAATAAAAATAACAGTTAAATATACTAATTATCTTTTATGTTCTAATACCTAAAATATTTTTAGTGTAATTGAATTCTTATCTCAAAGGCTGATGATTCATGTTGATTCTCGTTTCATAATTATTGAACTTAAAAAAAGAAAATTCTTATAATATTGTTAATGTAAGATTCAATGTCTACGACATGTCAGATAATATTAATTATTAGAGAAAACAATTTTTAAGAATAGGTGCATTTAATTCCTAAAGTTTCAATTTAACTAATTTAGTCCACCAATTTTGAAAAATATGTTTAAAAGGTTCTTGTTTCAATTACATACTTCCTCTCGTTTATTATTTAGCAAGATGTTACAATTTATTTTTTGAAAAAAAGCAAAAATTTCTTGTCCTGTAATAATTTTTAACTAGAGAACTTTTATGCTACACAAAATAGGTGCATCCGTGCTAACACCAAAATAAAATTCATTACAAAAAGGCTATATATCAAAAAAGTCTAGTCACCAATTTTAATTTCATGATTCCATTGTGTATCAACTACTAACCTACCAATAGAAACTATATATATATAATCTAAAAAACTAAATATATAAATAAAATGGATCTTTTTAAATATAAAAAAATATTTAAATATATTTATACTTAATAGTAAAAAATTTCAAAAGTACGACCACTTTTAGAACTTTTTAATATAAAGTCTAAACATTTTTGAGACTTTTATATTTATAAAAATTTCCCCAAATTAGAAATTCGAAGAGAAATGGTTAGAATTAATCATCAAATCTTATATTACAAAATATTACAAAATTTTATCCCAAATCTTATATGCTTTTCAAATTTTCTATTTTTATCAAATATTAAAAATTAAGATTTGGAAAATATATAGATTTAATCATCAATGACAAAGCTATATGGAATCTATTAATCTCACGAAAATCCGAAAACAATTCATGGATATGATAAAAAAAAGTTAACTTTTTATCTAAATCTCGATAGCCGATCTCTCGGTCAAGATGACAATTTTTTTTTTTAAAAAAAACAATGCTAATTTTGAAATATAAAAACATTTGAGGGTTATTTTGACAATTTTCCAAATTAAAACCTCCCTTGCATTTCAAACAAAAAGAAAATTAAAAAAAAAAATTATTTTCTTAAAAAAATGTTAAGAGTTCAATTCTTTAATTTTTTTCCCAAGCAGTACTTTACAAATTAAAATATAGTCAAAATGAATAATGAATAATAAATAATAATAATATTATTAATACCTTGGCCAAAGGGCATGGACAAGAAGAGGAGGGAGCGAGACTCACGGGAGCCATGGAAAACGACGGTGGAGGATGGGTAACCAGGTGGCGGCTCCCGGAAATCCTCCTCCGTAAGAGGTTGATCAATACTAACCGTCCTACCAGAGAAGACAGTCACCGCAATAGACGCGGCACTAACGACAGTAAAACAAAGAGATCTGATCCGGAGCGGAGCAGTGATATCGGGAATCCAATGAGCGAAATCGAAGAAGACGAGATCGGGACGGGAGGAGTGGATGATATCGGCGACCTGAGGGCGAGTGAGATCGAAGGCAGAGGCAAGGAGAGGAGTGAGAGAGATTGGGATGTCGGAGGCGGTTTGGGCGGCAGAAGGGAGGCCGGGGACGGAGGGAAGAGACAAGAAATGGAAGGAAATGAGATTAGGGTAGAGATTTAGAGATTGGAAATGAGGGAAAGGATTATCGGGCAAAAGGAAGGTGATTCTATGGCGTCTGGAAGCTAGTTCGTTGGAGATGTGAAGAAATGGAGTAATGTGACCAGTCGCAAACCATGGGAACATCAATATATGAAGATTTCCGGTTTTCCCTTTTTCAATTTCTCCCATTTTTTTTTCATCCAATTTTGAAGGTGGGGGAAGGAAGGAGGAAGAAGAAGAGGACATGGAGTTTCTATTTTACCAATACTTACCCCCTCTTCTCTCTATATATATATTAGAAAAAAGAAAACTTAATAAACGTAAAAAATCGTCCCATCAACTCTCGAGGAACCATTTAGAACTTTGGAATCTAATTTCCATCTGTTTCATGAAACTATAGTCTATAGTAAACCATCGTTTATACTACATTTATTTCATGAAAATAAAGTAATTAAGAATATAAGTATTTGAAGTCGAGGTAGAGCTAACACTTGGAGGGAGACTCAATGTTCCTGTTCGAAGGAATCTTAAACACATGCATAAGATAGAATATTTGTGGAAGTGTGAGGATCTCAGAACATTCAGACTATGAAGTATATACTTCATGTGAGGCAAATAATTTGTATTAGACATGTATACTTTTAGATACTTCTCAAATACGTATCTGACACGCAATTTGACGTTCTATTTCTATGTGTACTTTTTTTAAAGAAAAAAGACAAACAACTCATCTAATCTTTCTTGATTTAAAACTAGGCTACTATTTAAAAAGCTCACTACTCGAGTCCAAAACTAAAAAAATAAATAAATGAAAGACCAAACCTTAGAATCATCTAATCTTCATCTTCACATTTGAGTTCCCACAAAGTCCACCAAAATATAAACTATTTGGACATCTTCAACAATTCAATAAGGAAGTTCTTCGTTTATCTTCATACTTCTCCCTCTAATTTTCTTATTCTTTGTAATATGACTCACTTTTCTATTGCATTTTATTACGATAATTTGTCTATATCCTAGATTTTTTTAAGAAAAAGAAAATGTATCTTCAATGTATTAGTATCCTAATTTTTTACATATATATATATTTAAAAAATATAAAAAAAATGATGTATCCTTAGACGTATCCGTATCTTAGTTTTTTTAGAAATTGACGAATCGTCATATCTGATCGTATCCATATCGTGTAATTGTATCTATGTATTGTTGAACTATTTCATTTAGTGAAGTTTCTTTTCACTGGACAATCTGTCCCCATATGTATATGATTTTGCATCGAATTGGATTATACCAACTCTTATGCCTTATCATGTTGTTTACTTTTGTGCTGCATTCTGTCATTCTGTTATACCTCGCACTAAAAAATTATACTTTACACGAACCAAACTCTAGTACATGAAACCTAAGTGCGGAAGTAGTAATTCGTCCAAATGGCCAGGTCACGGATCTCTCTAGTCATGTGCCGGTCTATCTTTACCCTTACCTTACCTGAAAAATATGAAAGGAAAATGATGAGTATAAAGGATGAGTATAAAAGTATACTTAAGCAACCCACTACTGGGCCCATGATTTGTTAATGTGGCATACATAGGCATAAAGGGCGAACCCGAAGGCACACTTTCATAAGTAGTGACCCCAGAGGGCATAATCATAAACATAAGTGGTGGTCCCAAAAGGACACCATACATAAGCATAGGGTGTGGACCCGAAGGCTTGGCAACACTCACTGTAATCTCATCTCATATAGAGACAAGCATTCATCCAACATCATAAATCATGCAAAGACTACATAACTGTTCACAATTCATCCATCTATATACAGACATATCAAGATATTTCATTCCAAACAGAACCAGTGGTAAGCATGCTTAAGTCCGAGGGCAAACTGTTAATAAACCACTTACCTAAGTTTGACACAACGAGGAAAATCCAAAACAAGCACGAAAACAACGAAACCCATACACATGAATGATCTCCTAACACTCCAAATAAACTGTCCAACCTGGCCACACAATTATAACACAGTAGCATAACCCAACCTACAAAAGCATTGAAACTACATCCACTTACCTAAGGATATCGAACTGCCCCAACAGACTTTCACTTTGTCTGGCAGCTTCCTTCACCACTACTAGATTCTGAAATCAACCACCAAAAGAAGAAAATTTCAGGTGTAAGGAGAGCTTTGGCCCAAAACAACTGATGACAAAGGGTTACCAAAAGAACCTGAAACTCACCCCAAACTAGAAGGTCAGACGGAACCAATCCCGATCTGGCAACAATCGAAATTGTCCACGTCAGGACTGGCGGACGACGCTTGGATTGGGTTGGCGGCTGGTGAACTCGGCAAGGTGTGACTGGAGGAGACGGAAGTCGAGTGACGAGTGGCGCTATCCTGCGCGGGCAAGCGGCTGGGACCTATAGTGGAATGTACGAAACTAAGGGGAGGAAGCGGCCTGATGCGCGACGGTTGTCGAACGAACGGAGGCACAACTGTGAGCGGCTGGACCTATGGCAGACGTCGGACGAAACCGAAGCACGGTTGGGACCTGCAGTAGGCTCCTCGTTCGACTGGAAGAAGAAGAACGAATGGGAAAAAAAAACTTGGAGAGGCGGCGTCGGTTGGGAGAAGGAGAAGAAGAAGATTCTTTTTTTTTTTTTCTCTACTACACCTTCCCGAGGTCCCCCTTTTGAAAAATAACCAAACCCTTAACCGTATTTCTTTTTAGGAAAAGGAAAAACAAACAAAAATAAATAAAAACAAAACAAATAAACAAATATAACAACCCCCAATTCCTTTTCCTAAAAAAACTCAAACCACTAATAAAATATTTAATTCCTAAATTTTGGCCTTTAATTAAAAGAAACGATTAATTGCACGAATTAATTTATATCTTACCTAGATTTCGGGACATTACATACGTAGTTTGATATTTACACATTTTTTTAGTTTTGAAATAATTTTTTTTTTACTAAATATTTACTTCAGTTTTTGGCGTTAATGCCTATTAATTAATTTAAAAAAATTATGACGTGAGATTTAAAAATTAATTTTAATAATGATAAAAGAAATAGTGAAACTTAATCAAGTATAATACTTTAAATTAAGGGTTTAGTTTTCAAATATAAAAAAAATAAACCAACTTATTTAACACTTATAAATGATAGATGTCTATTAGGGACCGTTTGTTTGTTTGTTTATTATTTTTTTTAATGTAGATAACCAGAATCTTAGATGTCTGACATTATATATATTAGGAATTGTAGATATCCGACATCTTTAGATTACCATGTTTATTTTGTAGGAATATTTTTGTAGATATCTGAAAAATATTTTGATAACTGTATTTGTTTTTGTAGAATTTCTACTCGGGAATAAGTTAAATTTACATAAAGTTTCAAGAATGTCATTACGACAATTTATTACTTTATAACTAATTTGATATAATTTGAACTTATATAACACACTTGTTTTTATCAATTTAAATTTCTTTTAAAATTAATACAATTTATATTATTTTTATATGTTATTTTTCTCAACAAAATAATATATCATAATTTAAGATTTTTTTTATAAAATAAATATTCATTAAAATTTGAATTTGAATATGTTGCTAAAAAATAATAAGAATTACGATATAACTAAAAATATATGATACACATTGTTGAATGAGGAATTTTGGACTAATCACAAGTTGCCACGTCGTTTACCAAATTAATGAAGAATTTCTAAATCATTAAATTTGGGTCCAATTAGAAGTTGACATATGTCCCGAATTGAAGAAAAATTTCGATGACGCCACACGGTTGAATCAGATGAGATTAAAATTGGTCTAATTTGATATTATTATTTGGGTTCAAAGTCCAAACTACAAAAAAAAAAAAAAAAAAAAAAAAAAAAATGATTTTGCCCCAAATTTCAAATCAGGCCCAAAACTAACTAATTGGGCCTAAGGGCTAGGCCCATGGATCAACCAAGCCTAAGTCAAACTAATTGGCCCAAGGGCCAGGCCCACCGACTAAGCCCAAGCCAATGAAGCCCACTTGAGAACTCTATAAATAGAAAAGTTCTCTTCATTTGTGGGGGTGACATTTTCTACATTCAGAGAGCCTAGAGAGAATTCATCAACAAGCAGAAGACTCCCAAGACTCCTGAAGCTGCACTCTTAGAAGACAGAAGACCCTTGAAGACACAAAGACTCTTCCAAGACTTCTACTTCAAGAATGTTCGGTGCTTTTCTTCTTCAAGTCAAGCACATTCACCCAATTGAGAGAGAATCAGAGGATCAAGTATTAGAGATCGAACCACATCGCATCAAATCAACACCAACTCAAGTTCAACGCCACGAAACAAGTTTCTCCGGAAACCTCAAGCAAATAAGTGCTTCTCAACCCATTCGACAGATTTAGCTATTCATGCGTAATGTACAGAGAATGGATAAATATAAAGATGCAAATTCCATTTTTATAAATAAGTTCAGATTACAAAATGAATGGAAATAAGGGTAGAGAGCCTGGTAGCAATTCCTTGCTTTCCAAGGCTTTTACACTGTGTTCTTTATTCCGCCGAAAAGATGTTCTTGCTTCCGTAAGAGTTGGCTCTATCTCTGATTTCGATGCTCCCCGAAACTCTTTCGAGTTCACCGTGATGATATCTCGGTGTAATTTCCCTTCTCTCGCTTCCACCTTCTAAGTAAAAGAAAAACTATGAATAAGGCTACTTCTATCTATAAGAAAATTCTATAAAACTGAGCTAACTTTAACAACTGGTCGAACACCTTCACTGAAGATGGCCTCTGGTATTTATAGGGCTTTAGGGTGAAAAGCTTTTTCTCTCTTATGATTGCACAGATGGGATGACATTAATTCTCTGTCACCGAAAAGTTGAGTGTACTTGCTATAGTAGGTCGTTAATGGCTTGTCAACTTAATTTGGAATCGACCGTCATCAGCTTTTTGATCCATCGTGATTTATTAAGCGCCCACCTTGATGCGCCGGCTCTATGTAGCCACCTTCTTTAGCAGATTTTCGCGAGCACAAATGATCGCATAGTCGCGGTCGCAATCTCTTAATGCGCTCGGACGTTAATTTCTTTGGATCGCATTTCCGCCTTGTGCCAACACATTTTCCACACAAAAGTACATAAGTTAGCTGTTTTAATGCGATGGATGCATGCGATCGAAATGTTGTGAACTTAATGCTTTTGGACGCAATGTTGTATATTTTTACCATTGCAATCCTGCATTGTTTTATAATTTTTGCATTGTAATAACGTGTATTTCTGCCCGTTATTAGCATGTCTCTATTTTTTCGTATATACTAGAGTCAACTTAATTTTAGGATAGTCATCTCATGAAATATTTCTAGAAGTTAGTGGTCTGCCAGCTTTCTTTCAAACTGACTTTTTACGAAACTTTCTAAGAGCATCACATGACTTCTTCAATCTTTCAGCAATGGGGACATTACTGCGTTTTAAATTTGGGGGTGCAATATTCTTTTTCAAACTTTAGGCATTACAAAAAAAAAAAAAAAAAAGCATAACGTTGCGATCAGATCCTACTCGTAGTTGGATGTCGCATGACACACATGGGGGCAAGCCAAAAGGAAAGTAGGAATCGTGATCAATGCATAAATAAATGACCGCAACTCCACTGCCAGATGGGCATGAGTTTAGACTGAGGAAGAGCATTTTGCTCATAGTTGGATGTCCGCATGACACACGTAGGGGCAAGCCAAAACGAAGGCTAGGCACTCGGATCAGCGCAAGGTCATATATATATATATATGTCTATAATACGCAAGGATAAAAATCATTTGAAACACCCTAGTTGGAAAAGTTCTTTTTATGAAATAAATCATGCGATGCCCTGGAAGCTAGTAAAGTCTTTTGAAGGTTAAACTTGCGGTCCCTAAATTTTAGAAATATTTTAAGAGGCCTGGATAAAAATTAAGGAGATTTTGGTGCATAGGATTTGAATAAGGCATCGTTGAGAAATCTAGGAAAGAGAAGGTAGTCGCTTTCTAAAGAAAATCTTTAGCTTATGCTTGAGGACAAGCATTATTTAAATTTAGGAGTGTGATAACGAGTAGAAGTGCACGTTATTACAACGCAAAAATATAAAATAATGCAAGATTGCGATGGTAAAAATATACAATATTGCGTCCAAAAGCATTAAATTCACAACATTGCGATCGCATGCGTCCATCCATGAAAACAGCTAACTTATGTATTTTTGTGCAGAAAATGCGTTGGCGCAAGGCGGAAATGCGATCCAAAGAAATTAACGTACGAGCGCATTAAGAGATTGCGACTGCAAGGCTATGCGATCGTTTGCGCTCGCGAAAATCTACTCAAGAAGGTGGCGCATAGAGCCGGCACATCAAGGTGGGCGCATCTAGGTGAAAGCTTAATAAATCACGATGGGATAAAAAGCTGATAACGGTCGATTCCGAATTATGTTGACAAGTCGTTAACGACCTATTGTAGCAAGGACACTCAATTTTTCGGTGAAAATTATTCGGCGCATCAGACAGAGAATTAATGTCATCTCATCAGTGCAATCATAAGAGAGAATAAGCTTTTCACCCTGAAGCTCTATAAATACTGAATGGCACCTTCACTGAAGTTAGTTCGCTCAGTTTACAGAATTCACCATATAGATAGAAGTTAGGCTTGTTCATAGTTTTTCTTTTACTTAGGAGGCGGAAGCGGGTGAAGGGAGATTACACCGAGAGATCATCCCGGTGAGCTCAAAAGAGTGCCAGGAAGTGTAGAAAACAGAGAGAGGGCCAAGTCTTGCAGAAGCAAGAACATTGTTTGGGCAGAATAGAGATAACGTAGTGGAAAAGCCTTGGGAAGCAAGATATTGCTACCAGGCTCTCTACCCTTATTTTCCATTGTCATTTTGTACTCTGAATCTATTTATAAAATGAAAATTGCATCTTTATATCTGTCCACTCTCTGTACATTACGCATGAGTAGCTAAATCTGTCGAATGGGTTGAGAAGCACTTAGCTAACATAACCTGAGAACTTCATTCTATACGATTATCTTGTATTATGTATGCGTCATTCGTCCATTAGGGATACTCGGAAAGGTAGTCTAAGGATAGAATCTAGGCTTGGAAAAGTCTGATTAGAATCTAGGCTCGGGAGAGTCAGATTAGAACCGCATAACCAAGAGATAGAAGCTTAGGAATAAGCTCTGTTTGCTATTAACGCATCCCATGCATCCTAGAGATAGGTTATGATTGTATGCGGTCACCTTGTGCTTGTGTGCGTCTTTCGTCATCGCATAGGCAAGAAGTAGAGACTTAGGAATAAGCTCTATAGTCATTATCGCAGTCATCGCATACATCCTAAAATTAAGAGCTACCGCATTTGCATTGGAAAATGAACTGCTGTCGCATGAGTGTAGCATGATCGCATAGCTTAAACGCATTCTCAGGGAACGCTAGCTAAAGATCTTCTCAACCCGTTCCTCCGCATACTCAGTGTATCTGTCACATAATTACTCTTCCCTCAAATCCACCGCATACATTTTATTCCTTAAACAACAAACCAACCAACGCTTCGATTTATTTGTTATCGCAAAGTGATCTAAAATTACCATCGCATACTGTTTTCCTTAGTCCCTATGTTCGACCCTGGGCTTACCAGGAAACTTAGTAGGATTTAACTTGGTTATTGCTGAGAAAACTTGCTTGCACAACGCATATTCCATCGTCGCATTCTACACCATTATTTCATTGCATAAAATAACGCATCAAGATTTTGGCACCGTTGTTGGGGACTTCAGCAATACATTGTGCTAATGGTAGTTTTTTTTTATTTTCTTTACAGCTTTCAATCTCTGGCGAATTACGACCCAGAGATTGAAAGAACGTTCCGACGAAGATTGAGAGACAGCCGCCAACAACAACAACAAGAGAAAGATAACATGGCGGAACAACCAGGAAATGGAGCACCAAATGAAAATAATATCATGGCGAATCTCATCCTATTGGCGAACGATCGCAAGAGACCCATTCAGGACTATGCATCGCCTAACCTCCATAATTTCTCAACAGGAATCATGAGGCACGCTCTTGACGAATCAAGGTTCGAAATGAAACTGATGATGCTGTAGATGATCCAAACTACTGGACAGTTTGGTGGTAGGCATGGCGAGGATCTGCACGCCCACCTCCGGAGTTTCATTGAGATCTGCAACACTTTTATATTATATTCCCAAACATCTCCATTGAGGAGGTTCGATTAATTTGTTTCATTGAGATCGCACTCATATCATTTATCGGTACAGTATTCCCCATCGAATCGTGATGGATAATGGGAGACAATTCTCCAACAGTTTGATGGACAGGCTGTGTGAAAAATTTAAATTCAAGCAATACAAGTCATCTATAGATAACGCCGCCGCAAATGGGTTGACTGAGGCATTTAACAAGACATTGTGCAACCTGCTGAAGAAAATTGTTTCTAAGTCGAAGAGATATTGGCAGGAGAAGATCGGTGAAGCGTTGTGGGCTTATCGTACCACTCACTGTACCCCTACAGGAGTCACCTTGTACTCTCTCGTTTATGGGGTAGAAGCTGTCCTTCCTTTGGAAAGAGAAATTCCAACGCTAAAAATGGCGGTGCAAGAAGGGCTAACTACAGAGGACAATGCCAAACTGCGGCTCCAAGAGTTGAAAGCACTAGATGAAAAAGATTAGAAGCTCAACAAACGTTGGAATGTTACCAGCGCGAATGTCTAAAGCCTTCGATAAGCATGTAAAGCCTCAGTCCTTTCAAGTTGGTGATCTAGTGCTCGCCGTAAGGAGACCAATTATCATGATAAGACGTACGGGGAATAAGTTTACACCTACATGGGATGGGCCCTATGTCGTCAAAGAAGTCTACACAAACAGAGCATACAAGATAGTTGATCAAGATGGCTAAGAATTGGCCCAATCAACGGCAAGTTTCTCAAGAAGTTTTATGTTTTAAAAAAAAAACCTTTGTAGGAACTACGTTACGACTTGATTCCTGTCATTATAAAGGGTACGTAGGAAATTTAAAGAAATTTAAGTTCAGTCGCACATAAAAAAAACATTCTTTTTGAACTATATTATGACTTGATCCCTATCATTAAGAAGGGTATGTAGGCAGCTTGAAAGAAACTTCAAGTTCACTAGTTAAGAAAAAAAAAAACTTGAACTACGTCATGATTTGATCCATTTCTTTAAAGGTACGAAGGAAACTTAAAGAAATTTAAGTTTAGTCCATCAGAAAAGGTACCACAACCACCTAAGTATGATACTAAAAGATTGATGTTGATCATCCCCGTTAAAGAATGACACTCCAGATTGAAGATCTTCAACCCTATTGGGGGTAACACAATAGATTGTGGATGTTCATCCCTCGTAAGAAGCCAACACAATAAATAAAAGGCACACACTTGGAGTGCGCTTCATCTTTAAAATCAAACTTAGATGCTCTTCCATCTTTAAGTTTAGAGGCTTCGTCGATGCTCTTTAATCTTCAAGTTCAAAGGCTTCATCGATGCTCCTCCATCTTCAAGTCTAGAGGCTTCATCGATGCTTCATCTTCATGCTCAAGTTTGGAGGTTTTGCAATGCCATCTTCATGCTCAAAGTCGCGAAGTTGAGCTCAATGTGAAGATTCATCGATGCTTTGTCAAACTCAAGTGCGGAGGATTCGCTGATGCTTCAAGCTCAAATGCGAAGGATTCATCGATTCTTCAAACTCAAATGCGGAGGATTTACCGATGCTTTGTCAAACTCAAACGCAAAGGTCTCGTCGATGCTTTTCCATCTTAAAGTTCAAAGACTCCATCAAATTTGTTCCATCTTCAAGTTCAAGATTGGCATGCATGGCCCCACTTCCATCTTCAAGTTCAAGGTCGGTGCGCATGACTCCGCTCCATCTTCAGGCTCAAAGGTCGGTGTGCATGGATATGCTTGATCTTCAAGTTCATGGTTGGTGTGCATGGCTTGGCTCCATCTTTAATGACTCAGTCTACAAAATCATGACGCAGCTTCGCTTCATCTCCAAAGTCTGGCGTGGTTCGCTTCATCTCCAAACTGATGATGTGGCTTCACTTTATCTTCAAAGTCGTGGCGTGGCTTCGCTTCATCTCCAAACGGATAACGCGAATTCACTTCATCTCCAAAATTTTGGTGCAATTTCACTTTATCTCCAAAGCCTGGAATCGTTTGCATCATCTCCAAATTTGTGGTGGGGCTTCGCTTCATCTCCAAACTAATGACGCGACTTCGCTTCATCTTCAAAATCGTGGTACGGTTTCGTTTCCTCTCCAAAATGCTGGCGCGGCTTCGCTTCATCTTCAAAGTCATGGCGTGGCTTTGTTTCATCTCCGAACTGATGGCGCGGTTTCACTTCATCTCCAAATTGATGACGCGGCTTCACTCCATCTTCAAAGTCATGGTGCGATTTCGTTTCCTCTCCAAAATATTGGTACAACTTCACCCCTTCTCCAAAATGTTGGTGTAGCTTCGCTTCCTCTCCAAAAAAGTGGGTGTGGTTCCACCTCATATGTGAGATCAAGTTTGGTTTGCCTAGCTCTACCTCATATGCGAGAATAACTCTGGTCCATCCGGCTTCACCTTATACGCGAGAACAACTCTGGTCCATCCGACTCCATCTTGTATGCGAGATCAACTCTGGCCAACCTGACTCCGCTCAAAAGTTTGATGACATATTCTTTTCATCTTCAAAGTTTGATGGCATATCTGCCTCATCTTCAATACTCGATGGCATATTTCCCTTATCTTCAAATTTTGATCAAGGAGTAACATAACAAAGTAGGCCTTATCGGGATCCTCCCTAGGGTGAAAGCATGGGAGAGCTGTAAGCCTTGGTGGGGCCCCTCCCACGACGATCAGGATATGCGAACAGTGCTACAAGGTAGACCTTATCAGGATCCTCCCTAAGGTGAGAGCATGAGAGAGTTGTAAGCTTTGGCGAGGCCTCTCCCACGATGATCAAGATATGCGAACGGTGCTACAAGGTAGACCTTATCGGGATCTTCCCTAGTGTGAAAGCATGGGAGAGTTATAAGCCTTGGCGGGGCCCCTCCTACGACGATCAGGATATGCAAACGGTGTTAGAAGGTAGACTTTATCGGGATCCTCCCTAGGGTTAAAGCATGGAGAGCTGTAAGCCTTGGCGGAGCCTCTCCCACGACGATGGATATACAAATGGTGCTACAAGGTAGACCTTATCGGGATCTTCCATAGGGTGAAAGCATGAGAGAGCTGTAAGCCTTGGGGGGCCCTCCCATGACTATCAGGATATACAAACGGTGCTACAAGGTAGACCTTATCAGGATCCTTCCTAGGATGAAAGCATGGGAGAGCCGTAAGCCTTGGCGGGGTTCCTCCCACGACGATCAGGATATGCGAATGGGCGGTTGTACTCCCTTGAGTTGTGCTTTAACTCTCCTATAAAAGAGTATAAGGGGGACAAGTTAGTAAACCTACGCAAAAAAAAAAAAAAAAAAAGTAAGGGGACAAGTAAAAAAAAATAAAAGAAAAAAGAAAAAAAATATACAAAATTTTCTTTAAAAAAAGAAAAAAAAGGGGAAAGAAAATTAAAAAATAATAATGAAAAAAAAGGGAAGAAAGAAAGGAAAAAAAATTGAAAAAAGAAAATGAAAAAGAGAGAAAGAAAAGATTAGAAGAAGAGGAGGGGATGAGGATAATGGAAGGGTTTGGGGTCCTATTTATAGAGGTTTCTAGGTTTCATAACAAATTAGGAAATCCAAATCAAATAAAGATTTGATTCAAAATATTATATTTTTTTATTAGATTTCCTAATTTGATTCTATCCTAATGTCAAATTAAATTAAACAAATTCCTTATCTAATTTGATTTTATTAGATTTTGTCCTTAAATTAACTTTTAACTAAGATTTGGACCTATTCCAAATTTTATTTAAAATCAAATTAAATTGTGGATAAAATCACAAATTAAAATTTGACCATATTCCAAATTTTATTCAAAATCAAATTGTTCAACATTGAGATTAAATTGTAAATAAAATCTCAAATTAAAATTTCAATGACACCACGCGATTGAATCAGATGAGATTAAATTGACCCAATTTGATATTATTATTTGGGTTTAAAGTCCAAACTACAAAAAAACTGAATTGAACCCAAATTTCAAATCAGGCTCAAAACCAACTGGGCCCAAGGGCCAGGCCCATGGATCAACTAAGCTCAAGTCCAACTAATTAGACCTAAGGGCCAGGCCCATGGACCAACCAAGCCCAAGCCCAAGCCCATAAAACCCACTTGAAAACTCTATAATTAGAGAAGTTCTCTTCATTTGTGGGGTGACATTTTCTACCTTCAGAGAGCCCAGAGAGAATTCATCAACAAGCAAAAGACTCCCAAGACTTCTGAAGCTACACTCTTAGAAGACAGAAGACCCTTGAAGACACAAAGACTCTTCCAAGATGTTCGGTGCTTTTCTTCTTCAAGTCAAGCACATTCACCCAACTGAGAGAGTCTCAGAGGATCAAGTATTAGAGATCGAACCACATCGCATCAAATCAACATCAACATCAACACCAACTCAAGTTCAACACCATGAAACAAGTTTCTCCAGAAACCTTGTGTGAACACACATACTTGACAGTATTTATATATTAATTATATAACGCAAATGAAGATTAGTATATATATGTAAAATAAAAGAAAAGTGAAGAACAAAAAAGTAAAATGAGGATGCCTTTAACTCGGAAATCTGGAAAACTCATGTTTCAGGAAGACATCCAAAACTCTCCACTTGTCGGATGTCCGGGAATCTTTAAATGCTGGGGCATCTTACAATATCACAAAACAAACACTGTAATCCAAATGCCCGCACACAAATGATCCCTTAGTGTCTATTAGTATCTTTTGTTGTCTATCACTAATAGATAGTGATATTTTGCTTTGAAAATATTTTTAGTAATTTACCATTTAAAGTAATTATCCTTAAAATTAATTAATAAATATTGACACTAACCATTAAAAGTGAGTTTTTAGTAAAAATTAAGATTAAAAATATAAAATTTGAAAGCTAATTTATATCTATAATATATTAAAAAGACTATAATGGCCTTTGTCAAATTTTAAATTAACCCAGCATGCCACCTACTAATAATTATTAAATCAGATATTAAAATTTAATTCACATAATAATATTTAATGAGTCCGAATATAAAAAAAAAAAAAAAAAATTAAAATCTTGGGATAAATGCTGGAATATGAATTTTTTTTCCTCAAAATTTAACTTTTACATATTTTTCTTGAAATTTATATCCTTTCTTATTTTTATTAATTAGTAATTTATTTTAAAATTACCTTAAACTCGAGTAAACAACTGAAAAATAACTATTATGTTAATTTTATCAAAAAAGAATAATTACTGTATTTGTGACATATTAAATCATTACATAAATGTTATAGATTATTGTATTAAATAGTTACCGTTACATTACATAGTCATTATTATTGAAATGAGATTTTTTTAATATATACCAACAAAAATAGGGTAAGATGGAAACTTTTTCTGAGAATAGGTGTTTGACGAAACTATTGACAAAATTAGGATAGTGAAATCGTGTACGGAGTACACGATTGTCATGTGGCAAACTCGTGTACCCGGTACACGAGTACCATTTAATCCAGTTAGCACCATATCGGCTGACTGGTTGACCGGTCAGATTCAAACTCGTGGATCAGATCCACGATTTGCTTTTTTTTTTCAAAAAAAAAAAGTGTTGACTAATTTTTTTTAATTGGAGATGTACAACAATATTAAGACCTTAGGAATGGGTCCCAAATTCCTTCATTATTAAACTTAATTATATATTTAATCTACAATGAAAACATAATTATCTTGCACTCATTAAAAAAAATGTCATGATATTAAAGAATATTTACAATTAATTCTTTAATTTACAATTTGAAAATGAAAGTTTACATGAAATTTAAAAACGACCCCCCTGGCCTTTACCCCTCATGGGGGTTGTTTTCGTGTTCCTCTAAATTAGGTTCACCTTGTTGCCACTGTCGTCTACGACGAATACGTCTTCGATCGTTGTCAGCAACATTGAGTTGTCTTGTTTGTTGAATAATACCTTCTACATTGACCAATGTTTGCTGACACATTGAACCCAAGTTTGGTAAGTTGTTCTGCACTGAATATTGTTGAACATTGTCGATAAAATTATTCTGTAGAATCAAAAACATAAATATTAAACAATATTTATACCATATATATGGAAAATGTCTGATTTTAAATCTCTTACCATGTAGTAATAGTAAGCGTCGTCAGGTGTGATAAATCGCCTCGTGATTGAATTGTACCAGGAAAAGTAGTCGTCTGATACACCTGACCCATTTGTTAATTCTCCCTGTGCACAACGATCATGTCTTCCATGCCAATAGGATAAATATTCTACATGGATTCGACGCTAGTTTTGGTCGTGCTTACCTCTCAAATCGATTTGGTGTAATGTTGGGAGTGTATAGGACAACAAAGGTATCGTTTGTCGCAGACTAAACTATTTTAACACACGATCTGGATGATGCCACTCTAACAGTCAACCAGAGTCTTCACCACCACGACAATAATCAGGTAAGAATGACCAAATATATTGTGTATGGTGTCCAAATAATCTGACAAAATATATATATATATATACATCTAAAATTTTTTAAATATTCATTTATATATACATTTGCTACCTGATTGTGCATCAGCATGTCAAATATTTTTCTGTACCCGGGCAACATATTTGCTGACTGTTCAGAGGCAGCTAATACACCACTCCATTTAAAATTATAAAAATACAATTAATTTATATTCTTACATAAAATGGTAATGAAATAAATATATAAATGAAATAATACCTAACACTAAGTGGACGATGATCTAGGGCCTGTGGCTAAACTTGTGGTGCTATAATTGGAAATCTGTCATAAGCCCATACTTGTAGTAGTATCAGTGGCCCCGCTATTTTCAATGCTTATGCATTGGAAGCCCGACAAAGTTCTCAATACAACCATGCAAGACATGCACCACCCCATGAGTACATACCAGTGTGCTCGAAATCAGACAATAGTGGGAGGAACATGAGATACACTAGAGTATTTGACTTGTCAGCAAACAAAAATCCTCCAATAAGTTGTATGATGTATGCTCGTGCATACCTACGTACGCTGATGTCGTCAACATCGGGAGGTAATTTTGGAAACTGGGATGCCAATCAGGGGATACTCAATCTTGATCCTTTTAGATCATCTGGTAGAACGTCTAAGAGCTCTTCACAAACGTTCTTTCAGTCATACTGTAGTGAACCTGTCAATGGTTGTCCGTCCACTCGTAACCCAAATTGTATGGCAACATCCTGCAGCGTAATAGTACATTCCCACAAGGCAGGTGAAATGTGTGGGTTTCTGGTTTCCAACGCTCAATAAAGCAATAATAAGATGTCAATCAAGCTGGATAAAACTAATTTGTGCAACCCAAGAAAACCTGTCTGCTGAACATAGGGAATAATGCGGTGATCAAATAGGATAGTATGTTGTGCAGTCGCCTCCCTTCTCCGAAAACTCAACACTACAGTGGAAGAACTATCTCATACTCATTGTGAACAATGCATATTTTGTTGGTATAATTGTACAGGATTAGAAAGACCAGACTCCATTACCTAAGAATTTCAAATTACATTACATAAAAAAATCCATGACATAAAAGATACATAAAAAGTACATAAAAAGATACAATTACATAAAATAAATTCATTACATAAAAAATACATGTACATAAAATATACAATTACATAAAAAGTATAAGTACATAAAAGATACAATTACATGAAAAATATAAGTACATAAAAGATACAATTACATAAAATATACAGTTACATGAAAATATAAGTACATAAAAAATACAAGTACATAAAATATAAAATTACATAAAAAATACAAGTAAAAAAAATACACCTAATGACCTGAAGACGAAGCACCTAATGTACGTTGTGGACAAGTGTGTTTTTTATGCCCTTTTCTCTTGCAAATTGTATAGCGCACTTTTTGGCTTGCCTCTCTCCAATCCATTTCATTATGAATGTGCGTACTTTTTGGCCAACCTTGTTCTCTTAGTAAGTCCGCATTTAGACGAATTTTTGTAAATGATAATTCTGGTCAATAATCTGGGTGTTGAATTGTATAGAAACGACTTTCATAATAACGCTTGAAATTGGAGAATATGTAGCATTCATCCATAAGTGTTATGTATGTCATACGCATGTAATTACAAACTGCAATTACATGAGAGCATGGAATCTTGAATGACTGCCACTTATTGCAAGAACATGTTCCTTTTTTCAAACTCAAAACTTGGGTGTGTTGTCCTTTATAGGGAGAAATCATACTTATGCAAGTTTGCACTTCAAAAGTTTGACTTTCCCCGTCAATAGATGTCACCGTATGTGCAGATGCTTGTTTTTCCCACCTCTTAAGTTTTTTTAGGGCATATTCTGTATACATGTCCCCACGATCTTGATTTGATTTTCCCTTTCAAGCTCAAGATCTTGATTTGATTCCACTACAACAATTTCGTAGTGTTTTGTCACACAATATTTTTTTTTACAGCAAGTTGTAAATCTTCTTTGATATTAAACAACATTCATTTTTGTATTAAACTATAGTTATCTACACCTATATTTCTTTCTTCTAAAGTAGACTCTAGTTCACACGTTGAATTTATAATTTCTCAATCTATTTGGGTGAACATATTTGATGGTACCACTACTGTCGTTTCCAAATAATTCATCAACCCAACAAAATCCAATTTCTAAATTTAACATATAAGATCTAAATATTGTAGATTTAAATCAGCCCAAATCTAAGATTCATAAACTATAGCCCAAATAAAAATAAAACAATATATCCATGAATCATACATTTAATTCAGCCAAAATGCAAACAAAATAATATATATGAACCAATCTTCATTTTTATAAACATATACATATATTTCTACATTCAACCCAACAAATACATACTCATCCAACGAATTAATCATAAAAAAAAATAGCCCAACAAATAGACAAACATAATCATCCAAAAAAATAGCCCAACAAAATCAGCCCAACAAAATCTAATTTCTAAGTTCATAAACTACATTAGACGAAATCAGTTCAACAAATACACAAATATATACATATATTTCTAGATTCAACCCAACAAATAAATCATGGATCCATAAACTACACATTATGTTCAGCCCAAATGCAAATAAAATGATATATATAGGAAGATTATATATTGGAAAACAACGTAGGGAAAGAATTTTACCACATAAGCCTTCGGATGATTTTGGACGGACGAACAAATGGAGGATGATTTCGAACAATTTTGGACGGGCGAACAAATGGAGGCAAAATGATACGTTTGGATGCACAAGACGGAAGCAAAATAAGGAAGATTTCGGATGATTTTGGATGGAGAAGACGAAACAAACACTAGACGGAGGAAAAGGCAGAAGCGCTTGGATGAGGAAGAAGAAGAGGCGCAGCGTGGTTTAATGGAGGAGGAAGTCGTGTACCGGGTACACGACTTAAGGTAATTGTGTATCGGAGACACGATTACCTCAGTCAACGCTGCATGACTGCCACGGAAGACTGCGCGTGCCAGATCGACAGGAACTCGTGTATTCAGTACACAATTTAGTGTTAATCGTGTACCGGGTACAGATTAAGGTGTAATCCTGTATTGCGATTTAAAAACCTATTTTTGATAATACTTTTACTCCTACCCTATTTTTGTCATTATATATTAAAAAAATATTATTTTTAAAAAAAATTCTTGAAATGGTAACATATACTTAATAAAATTATACCTGAATTTTATAAATATAATAAAATTAAAATATCATTGTTGTTCCTATATTTTTATGGTTGTTTCATTTTAGTCATTGTATTTTGAATATCCAATAAAGCTTAAAAATGGTCTCTCCAACCCAATTAAAAATAAAAACAGTTGTTAAACAAAAATAATTATAAAAAAATTATAAAATATGATGTACCATTTAAAATTAACAGATTTGGGTTAAAATTGGGATGGAGCGATTTTGTCGAAAGTACCGGGATCAAATACACACTCAAAATCCAATTAGTCAAGAAGCTATAATTTAGGGACCAAAATTGAGTAACCAAAGATTAATATTAAAGTATGGGATGAGAGAATCGAATCTCAACTCTCGAAGTCGATAGTATGAGCCACATAATTTTGAAGGATGTGTCAAATTAATATCATGATGGAAGGTGAAAAGAGTTTGAGAATAAAAGGATTAGGCTTCTGGAAAAATATAAGCCATAATTTTTATATATAAAAAAAACAGTTTCTTTAATTTTTTTATACCCTAAAAATATTGGAGGAAACTTTTTTTTTTTTTTTTTTTTTTTTTTTTTTTTTGTCTTCTATGAAATGTCTTTTTAGGAAACGCATTCAATCATATTTTTTCAATTTTTTTATTTCGGTCATTATGGAAGTTTGCTTTTTTTTAAAAAAAAAAAGAAAAAAAAAATTTATCCAACTGTTTTTAATATTGGTGCAATATTTTTAAAAGACCATGATAATACTTTTAGTACTAAATTTTTTTGAAAACTTCATTTCTAATTTTTCTAGATGAAGAATGAAGTTATAATGTTACATTGAGATTCAGTTTTAAATAACAATAATAAAAAACTTAGCAAAACTTTGATAGGTATACTCTTTTAAATTCATAAAATTGCATTCATTTAAAATTATTTCTTATTCATATTGTTTGAAGGAATGTCATTTGTGTATTACCTAAATTCATTTATATCATTTATTAATTTGTATTAAAATTATTAAATTTAGTTTAAGTTAATTATTTTATTTTATATTGATAACTTAGATGTTTCTTGATATACATTACATAGAAATTGAATTAGATTCTTTCTGATGTGTAGCTGGACCTTGTTGAGTTATCTATTGCCGGAAGTAGAGAAAAATGAGGGAATGAGAGAATTGTCGGAAGTAAGAAGAATGGAGGAAAGTAAGGAGTTGGAGGTGGGGAGATGGAAAATAAGAGCAGTGTTGTGGTGGAGGAGATAATTTTTTGAAGAAAATCAGCGGGCAATGGAGTGGCAGTGCAGTGAAAGTGGAGTAAAATGGGTGGGAATTTATTGCACCATGAATTCTTTTCTTACAACAAACGAATTCAATCCATCTGTCGGTCTTCATCGGTTTTGTCAGTCCCACCGTTGATCGTCGCTCCATGCATTCATCCGTCAGTCAGGCGCTGATCGTTTAAATTAACTATAGGTTATGTTTATTATCTATATATACACACACACAACCTATGGTTAACCTATTCTATTTATCAATAAAAGTATCATTGAGTATTTTTTTAATAAATTGTTATTGATATTACATTCTATTATAAAAATCCAATAAACGAATCCATGGTTACAATATGAATACTTTAACTTTATGTGGCGACATAAATGGTCTATAAGTATATAGATGAGATTGGGTACCACATCTTGATAACACTATTGGATGCGGCCTATTTTGTATATTGATACAAATGATGTGATCCCAAAATCATTCATATGGAGACATGTGAGTGGGGGCATCATATGCAATGAGTTTGCATAAGATCGGACCTCGAAATAGCCACTTTTTTTTTATAACCACCGTTTACTGTTAAAACTTACTATTTCAAATTCAATGACCTAGACTAACTCGATCTTAATCCTAAGCTAACTATGAACACCTGTCTATTTGGGATTATCCTTTGATCTGCATATATGAGAGTAGTCCATCAACACTGCTCAATAAGCCTCCCATTTTGGGGATAAATCTGGATAGATAGCTGGGGACATAATTCTGCAAGATGGAATTCGCTCCTACCTGATTTAGGGTTAGAAGATAGGTTGTTCTCTTAAGCACTGATTCCTGGTCTTCAACAATGGGGCCCCGTCCTCTCATGATCGAGAGGGACATTGTTTATAAGTTGGACTATAAACCAAATTGTTCAATAGAGGATCAGTAGGAGCTTAAGGAGCAAAATGTATTTATATGGGTAAAACGATAATTTTGACCTATCTGAAAGTACGAACAATCGATGAATGATTGACTTACTCATTATGGTTAAAATGGACAAAAATATATCTATAGTGAGAAGAGTGCAACTATCGAGCTATAGTGGTGTGTCTCGGTAGTTAATGAATATTGATTAATTTGGTATAAAAGAGTTTGACCAATTAATCTCAAATTGTTAGAACTCACGATCTGTAGGTCCATAAGGTCCCTCTACTAGCTCGTAAGATTATATCTTGGATTAGTGAATTTAGCGGATTTGAAATATTAAAATTCGAAATTAAGGTTTTGAATTTGAAGTGTTCAAATTCAATTAGGGTTTTAATTAATTGTATTTGATGCAATTAAAACGTTTAACTTTGTGAAAATTGAACAAAATTGGAGAGTTTAAAACATTTAAATGTTGATTTAAATATTAAAATTACATAAATAAGATTCATGTCTAATTAGAAGATTGATTAATTTAATATTTGATATTAAATTATTAATTAATTAATTAAATTTCAAATTTAGATTTGAATTTACAATAAATAAAAAATATATATATACACACACATATATTTAAGTAAGTGTTAAAATTGATAAATAAGTTGAATTTCAACTTTGATTCATTCATGCTGCTGGAAAATATAAAACTCTCTCTCCATCTCTCAAATCCTTTCCAACCCTTCACATAATTGGCTCCAATTATGAGTTCCACTTCTCAAATCCAAGTTAGAGGATAGTAGAGAAGCTCTTTGTGGTGGTCCACTGAAGTTTTGGAGTTCAAATTCACGAAGAGAAGCAAGCATCAAAGGTAATTATACTATTGAAACCTACTTTAGCGGAAAACTATTTTGCATGCTTTTAAAACTCAAATTAAATGTAATTAGAGTGCTTATCGATTCTAATTTCTTCTACTGCATATTAATTTACTCTTTCAATTAGTATTAGAGCATGATTAAGTACTCAATTAACGTTAATTTGAGTATGGTGGATGAAATGTTATAATTGCATGTTTGGTTGACTGATATGGTGAAAATTCAGTTTTGGCATTAGAATTCTCTTTAATTATGAAGTTTAATTTGTAATTTGCTCTTGTTTGATGAGCTTAAATGTATGCTCTAGAGTCTGTAATTTTATTAGAGTCAATAGAGTCCAAACTAGGCTGTAATTGAAGAGAAAAGCAAGCAAGGTCGAGCTGTAGTTTTCAGAATTCGAGCTTCTTCCCAATAGCGTCAAGACGCTGTTCATCAAGTGTTGCAATGCTTTTCATCATTTCCATAAGTGTTGCAACACTGGGATGCAGCATCGCAACGCTGTTCATCTCAGTCCAGAAAGGCACGTGTTCGCAAATCGGTTTGCGTGAGAGGATATCCGGTTTGACCGCTTCAGTCTTCATCCGGTCTGGTTCAACAACATCTGGTCCGATTCAGCCTCATTTGGAGTATTTGGAGGCCGGTTCGGATCGGGTCAAGCGGTCTAGACCTTTTTTGAAGCTATTTTTGGGTTGATTTTGTAATAATTAGTAACTTTGCTTGTTTAGGATGCCAAAGTTGAACCATATTGGTGTTGTTTAATTATTTTAATTATTTTATATATGTGATGTATATTATATCTGAATTAAACATGTTTGTGCATATAGTATGCCATTTAGATTTAAAATCTCACCGTAGGAAAGCATATTGCATGCATAATATTATGTTATAAGTTAGTTATAATATACAGTATGCATGTTTAGGGGTTCTTAAAATTAATATAAGTATTATGTTAATTTTGAATGCCTTTGATATATGTTATAGTTTGAAAATATGTCTATTGTTTTATAAGGTATTATAAAATTGGATTAGACACTAAACTCCATAAAAAAGTTAAACGACATGCTCACTTAGGTTAACAACTTGTTTTAATAGTTAAAATAGGTCATCATCTTATAAAATTCGGTTACAAACTCAATCGGTTTATAATCATGTCTAAGACTGTAGGTACTTAAGTTGACGGTTTAAGTAATACCTCATATTTGGGGATTATGACCGAATTGTTGAGCGTTATTAACCGATTTTATGAGCTTGCATGAGTGGTGTGAGGTTTAAAATTGGTTTAACACCTAGACATCATAGGTTAAAATCCAAATATAAACGTTATACTTGGATAAATCATATAGACTTAGGTTGTTTAAAATTAGCTAGAATATACCTAAGTAAAAGAATACTCAAATATTTAGAACACTTCAGTCAGAGATTAACAATATATTCGATATATCGTTTTTTAGCTCTCACATCCATTTAGGTATCCAACCTTATTCATTTACTACAAAGCTTTTAGGTTATCACTTAAACATGATCCACCTATATGTCTCCACATAGATGTTTTAGTTACAACTGATAACCTTGGATCTAACCGATTTTATGAGCTTGCATGAGTGGTGTGAGGTTTAAAATTGGTTTAACACCTAGACATCATAGGTTAAAATCCAAATATAAACGTTATACTTGGATAAATCATATAGACTTAGGTTGTTTAAAATTAGCTAGAATATACCTAAGTAAAAGAATACTCAAATATTTAGAACACTTCAGTCAGAGATTAACAATATATTCGATATATCGTTTTTTAGCTCTCACATCCATTTAGGTATCCAACCTTATTCATTTACTACAAAGCTTTTAGGTTATCACTTAAACATGATCCACCTATATGTCTCCACATAGATGTTTTAGTTACAACTGATAACCTTGGATCTTAGTTTATTGGTTTTCGTGGGTTAATGCAACTAAATATCAAATAAAATACCTCTTATTTTATTAGATAAATAATTTTTTTTTTGTAGAAATACAATTACATACAAGAGACCACGAGATTTAGGACATCAACCTTACCAATCTTCCACTTGTCCTAAAACTAGTGGGGTGTATATTTAAAAGTCAAACTAGCACAACAGTATACAAAAACAAGAAACTAAGGCATATAATACGCTACTAGTAAAATCTCCCACTTACCCTAGACTAGATGCGAACTGTCTCGTAGACTTAGACTCTCCATGTGACCTTCAAACACCTTAGCCGTGAAGGCCTTTGTGAACGGATCAACAACGTTGTGTCTCAAAGAGATCTTCATGACGATCATATCCCCTTGATGCACAATCTCCCGAATCATGTGATGCTTACGCTCAATATGCTTTCCACATTTATGGCTTCTAGGCTCTCTAGAATTAGCTACAACACCGCTTTTATCACAATAAAGGGTGATGAGCTTTGACATGTCTGGAAAAACTTCCAGACTAATTAAGAATTTCCTAAGCCATACAGTCTCCTTGGTAGCTTCACAAGCTACTACATATTCTGCCTCCATAGTGGATAGCGATGCACCCATTCTTGGTGTTCTCCAAACTATAACTCCTCCATTAAGAGTGAATAATGATTCTGAAGTGGATTTCATAAAATCCCTATTAGTCTGAAAAATCAGAGCCAATGTATCCTGTAAGGATCAAATCTTTAGACCCATACACAAACATATAGTTCCTTGTTCTTGTAAGATACTTGAGGATAGTTTTAATGGTTGTCTAGTGATCTATTCTTGAATTAGATTGATATCTACTGACTATCCCCACCATAGGTCTAGTACATAACATTGCAAACATCAGACTGCCTACAACTGATGCATAGGGGATCCATCTCATCTCCTCAACTTCTTGAGGTGTCTTAGGACACTGTTCCTTAGACAAGATAACTTCGTACCTGAAAAAGTAGCAAACCTATGTTGAAGTTCTACATCGAATATTTAACAAGCATTTGTCAATGTATGATGCTTGAGACAAAGCTAGCGATTTGCTCTTACAATATGTCACACCCCGCCCCCAGATCACCCTCTTAGCATAGAGAAGGGCGTGACTGCAGCAGTTATCAACCCTTAAGCTTACACTTACTGCCTAAAAACTCTTGTGGAATAACTCTGATACCAAATACAAATTATATGCAACAGGACGGTTGTAGGCCCACAATTTATTAACTTAGAAACTTAATATGTTTAGAGTCATTACAACACTAGATTTACAAGTCCCAAAACCCACAACCCTAGTCCCTATATGAACAATAGTAACATGTGTACAATATTAACAGTAACCACCTAGAAAACGGTTACAAGTCTTTTCGTCCTTTAGTGGCAGAGCAGATACTGAGCTGTCTTCAGAGGATTTCGCCGCTACCTGGGGGGGGGGGGGGACAAAAAACATTTGAAAACGGGGTGAGCTTACGCCCAGTGAGTGACCGAGAAAACATAGTAAATTCTCATGCATAATTTCAGAAGATAGTTTTATCTGAAATATAATTTAATGCAGCATAAACAATTTCCAAGCGTAATGTATATAAAACTGTTTTAAACATAAAACAGTAAAATCATTTCTCAAATCAAAGTACTGTATAACTGGTAAAATAATCCCAACACCAACTACTAGTCCAGAGAGAACCCTTTTGCTCAATCTCTGACTTTATTCACCTGTGGCCACATTAGGTACTACTACTCAGATACCTTCTCCTTGTACTTCAGTATCGAGCTACTAGGATACCTTCTCCAACGTACTTCAGTATCCCGTTGGCTTGGTACCTTCTCAAACGTACTTTAGTACCAATAGATACCTTCTTCTTGTACTTCAGTATCTAGTTGGGTGGATGTCTTCTCCTTGTACTTCGGCATCGCATTTTACCAAAATCATTTATAAACAACTTTTCTCTTTAAAACATGTACAGTATAACACATATACAACATGGCTTTAAAGATGATAATGCATGTTGGATAAAATCAATACATATACATATGTAAATAGTTTTTCAACAATATGCATGCGTTCAAATCACAATTCAAACTTGCTTGGAAACCACTTTATAGAACTAGTAGGCATGAGAATATTTTCGCAAACATGCTTTCTGTAAAACATTTGTATTCAAACCAGTTTAAAACGTTTTAGTTCGAAAATATTTTAGCCACTCACCTTGATATCTTAGGAACTTTTCACTCTAGTAGCTCCTTGGGTCCCTTTTTCACCCCTAGATCCAGATTCAACTTACAACTTAGATTATTCATAGTTTCGAACCTTACTTGGAAATACTTTCTTATACAAACTTATTCTAAAATGTCTTAGAAATCTTACCCTAAACTTTCAGCTTAGAATTTCTCGTGGTTTGGCCGGAATCTTAAAATCTTCAAGACTAGCCCAAACTGATCTGATAGTCTGACCCTTCTGCCTTCTTCTCAACCTCTAGCCCAGTTCCTTTGAGCCTTTTCCTCCGAAAGCCTACTCTAAAAACTAGACTTCCAGAGTTTCAGATGGATTTGGAATCACTCCAAACTCACGAGCAGATTGGAAGATCTCCTCATTCAAAATTGACACATTCCTCTGAACCCTCACTGCCCTCTACTTTCTCTACGAAATTTATGATTTTTGTGTGATTTGAAAATGAAATCCAAACTCCCTATTTATAGGCGTTCAAATTGCTTGTGGGATTGACAGCACCTACTTGGCTACATAGCCAAATGTTTAATCCTTTCTTTATCAACATAAGCTGACTTCACCTTGGTTCAATGTGTTCTTCCCAAACGCATCCAACACAATTTTTTAGGGTTTAAGAATTTCTCTTAATCGGACACCTAGATTTTAATTAACGTTTGCCCTTACATCTTCGAGCTTTATTTTAAATGCATAATCCACCCCAATGCATCCAAATACATCGCCCAGAAGCTTGCTCGGCCGTTCAATGCATAGTCGAGGCGTGGGCGTGACGTTCGAATCGGACAAAGCAAGGCTAACGCATAGGCGCTCTCGCTCTTTCCGCTCTCAGCAGTGTCGCTCTCTCCACTCTCGGAAGTGTCGCTCTTTCCCACTTTCTCGCTGGTCTCGCTCTCTTCACTCTCGCTCTCTTCAGCAATCTCGCTGGTCTTGCTCTCTCCAATCTCGCTCTCTCCAGCTTTCTCTCCAACTTTTCTCTCCACTCTCGCTCTCTCCAGCTTTCTCGCTGGTCTCGCTCTCTCCCATTTTCTATCCAATCTCGCTTTCTCCCATTTCCTCTCCAATCTCGCTGGTCTCGATCTCAATGATCTCGCTCTCAACGATCTCGCTGATCTCACACTCAACAATCTCGCTCTTAGCTATTGCGAATTGTTTGTCTCCGTGAAACTTCTACACGTTTTTTCCAGATTTTCCCCAAAATAATTTCCCATATTTTTCTCAGTTCCTCAATCTTTTCTTCATCCATAACGCATTTCACATAACTTCTCTATACTTAGCTGAAATTTCCCAAACTCAATTTCCATATTTTTTCTTTTTCAAATCCCCATTCCTTCTTCACCATTCCACACTAACTTTCTCATCAACCTACTTATTATTCAAATTTCATTATAATTTTACCAATTAAAGCTCAACTTAAATTATTCAAGGAAAATCTATTTAACACATAGAAATTTCCCTCCCCTTAACTTAGGATTTAACTTTCACTTAGTTAATTCCTTTTATCAATTGCTTAAGTAAGGAAAATAGAAATCTGGGTTTCACATTTACTTCCCCTTTAAGAAAATTTCGTCCTCGAAATTTACTCAAACTAACTCTGGTTTAAGGTTTCACAACAACCACTGTTGTAACCTCCTATAACCTTGTCTATTACCACGCTTCCACTGCGCTACTTTGATATCAATTCCTTAGTTTATCCAATGATACCTCACCTAGCTATCTCTAAGCTAGATGTTGAACCAAACTATCTACCACATAACAATTCTATATCAAACTTTAAATGAGAATAACTCAAATTCATACTTGCTTCCCTTGGTAGATCTTTAGGTATGAATATTCTACCTTCTTTTAATAGCATTTTATCAGCTCCTAATTGGTAATCCGTCCTCAATCCTTTATCCACTTCTTCAGCTAACTTCTTCATATCAGAATCCTTTAATTGTTCACGTAGAATATTTTCTACAAGAGTAGGACACACTTGAAATAAAACTAGTAATCCTCCTTTTTCGACCGATTGATAATGCTGCCCTAGCATTATACAACTCATAGATCAATCTACCCTTCACTGAATTAATACTAGCTTTAGCTAATCTAGTTTTTTGACTTAAGGCACCAACTACCACATTTGCTTTACCTGGGTGATAGTCAATTGTACAGTCATAATATTTAATCAATTCAAGCCATCTTCTTTGTCTTAGGTTTAGTTCCTTTTGATCAAAGATATGCTTTAGACTCTTATGGTCTGTAAATATATGACATCGCTCACCAAACAGTTAATGTCTCCATAATTTTAGAGCTAACACAACTGCTGCTAATTCTAAGTCGTGTGTAGGGTAATTACATTCATGCTTCTTTAACTATCGCGAGGCATAGGCTACTACTTTTCCCTCCTGCATCAGCATGTATCCTAACCCTTGTCGGGGCATCACAATAAACTTCAAACCCCTTACCTGGTGTAGGTAGGTTAATATTGGTGCTGATACTAATCTTTGTTTCAGCACTTGGAAACTATGCTCGCATTCTGGCGACCATTCAAACTTCGCATCTTTTCTGGTCAGGTTTGTCAATGGAAGGGCTATCTTAGAGGAACCCTCCACGAATCTCCTATAATAACCTGCTAAACCTAGAAAACTGCGTACTTCGGTTACATTCAGGGTCATTCTCAATTAACTATTGCTTCTATCTTTTGGGAATCAACACTAACTCCGTCAGCTGAAACTATATGCCCAAGAAATATGACTTGATTTAAACAAAAATCACACTTACTAAATTTGGCATATAACTTCTTTTCTCTTAAAGTTTGTAATACCATCCTTAGATGTTCTTTGTGTTTTTCCGCACTACTGGAATACACTAGTATGTCATCTATGAATACTATCACAAACTGATCCAGATAAGAATGGAATATCCTATTCATCAAGTCCATAAATACCACATGAGCATTTGTCAATCCAAATGGCATTACTAGGAACTCAAAATGTCCATATCTAGTTCTGAATGTAGTCTTTGGAACATCTGTGTCTTTCACCTTCAACTCGTGATAGCCTAATCTCAAATCTATCTTAGAGAACACCGTTGCTCCCTTTAACTGATCGAAGAGATCATCTATACGAGGCAGTGGGTACTTATTCTTAATGGTCACCTTATATAGCTGTCTATAGTCTATGCATAATCTAAGAGTACTGTCTTTCTTCTTAACAAACAAGACTAGCGCTCCCCAAGGTGATACACTAGGTCGAATGTACCCCTTATCCACAAGTTCCTATAATTGAATTTTTAACTCTTTCAACTCCGTTGGGGCCATCCTATATGGTGCTTGGGATATAGGTGCAGTACCAGGAATTAACTCAATAGTAAATTCCACTTCCCTATTAGGCGGTAAGCCTAGTAATTCTTCAGGGAACACATCTAAGAATTCTCATAGTCAACTCCTTAAACCTGAGTACAACTCTTTACCACAAGTCTTGCTTTAAAGGTTTGCACCTTACCACTTACACCCTATTTCGAGATTCAAGCTTTGATCCATTCATCTTTATCCAAATCCTCCATCGCCTATTTATTGGACAATAAATCCTTAGATATGACGATCAAGGTTTCTGTTAAACCTATATAATGAATAGACGGGTTCGTGTTGCATTTTTAATCTTTGTATGCGTTTGTGCCATTTTCTAACTTAATTTGAGATTATGCCTTAGGAGATAAAGATTAATTTTTCATGCAAAGCTCTTAGTTGCGTACAAGTTTTCTTGAGTTAGATCCAAGTATAAACCTAGCCCAAGTATTCTGGCAAGCCCAGGGTCGAACACAGGGATTAGTTAGTGTTAACGTAAGATGGTGAGATGATCTTTTGCAGTGTTATCTAAGTATAGATATATGTGTTGAGATTCTAAACTAAACTAAGCCAGCATACATGCAAGAGTAAGAGTTAGAGAAATGGGATGTGTTGACAAAATATGTAATGTGTTGGAATGCAATGTGATGATTCCTCAGTAACAGACAACGAGTTTGTATGAAATGAATGAAATGAAGTGGGGTTGGAAAAACTATATGGTAATCTCTAAGTATACATGTGTGATGCATCCAGGTTCTGTTCTCTACTTAAGTCTTTTAACATCTCTCGATGCGTTTTCCATACTTATCTTATCTATAACGTTTATTAATATGAAAGATCAATATGACTAACTTTATCTCTAAAGCTACTCAACATTCTTACTTGATGCATTCCATAATTACTTACTCTCTCAAGTAGTTAACTATTTCTACTCAAATCGATTGATCAGATGGCTTTAAGCATAAATCGTTAGTATACATCAAGCAAGCTGGACGCACATACATGTGACTTAGCATATTAACATTTAGTTCCACCTAACCCACAATGGATTTAGCTACTCATGATGAAAGAAAGAAAGAAAATGGATGTGGAGATTGATGAAATCATGATTAAAGTAATATTAATGAAATAATTCTACAGAATCCCAACTCGATCAAGACAAATAATGGAAGAAAATGCTACATAAGGGAAAGAAAAGTGTGTCAAGTCGCCAAGGTCAATCTCTTACTCCCTTTGACTTGATTTTAGGTGCTTGCTGCTATGACTGGGGTGAAGACGTGTTAAAGGTCGTCTCTCCCGATCTCTAACTTTGGCAAAACCTCCGTAATCAGTGGTGGAAATGGTGGCCGGACTTGTTTTCTGCTTACAAGCGGTTGAAGAACTAGCTTTGTATAGAGATGCTATTGCCTGCTTCTAAGTGTCTAACTTTTTTACTTTCTAACTAACTATTTTTCAGGTGGGCAACATCTTCTTTTATAGCCGCTGGATTCAACAACTTGTGATGTGATAGCATTAAGTTCCATATGCTGTTGTAGCAACTTGCCATTCTAATCTGCTCAGACGTAGCCTGTCAAGTTGCCCATACTGCAAGTTCAGATTTGACGTTAAGTGCACGAGTGAAATGTATCTTCTTGAGTTCGCTTGGTTCCAATGCATACTTCCTGAAGAAAATCGGATTCGAGATTTCCATGAGCATCAGAAACAAGATTATTCCAAATCACAATTATAAATGAACATAACATTTACAGTCAACTTCAAACAAGCGGTTATACAATTCATACAGAAATTACAGCATGAAAAACTCAAATGCACAAAGGAAAAAACTGTATAAACAATGGAAGATGCGTCTCCATGGTCCTTTACGCACGACCGCTCGAACAATAGCAACCTCGAACGCTCGATCTACATGGCCACAACATAGCATGAACTCTTCACACTCGTCCTTAACGATCGCCTCGGCTACGAACTCCTCATCAACAGCACGAACGGCCTCCAGAAAACCTCGACGGTGTCGAGTTGAGTTTGACACCACCAACAAGGTTACCTTGGTATTCTCATTGTGAGAATTCAAAGGGTGGGCTCTGTTTAGATTTGGTATGAGGCAGACGAAGGAGGAAATACCGATCGCGTACACGACTGGGCAAGTGGGAGATGGTGGAGACCTATCATATAGGTCGATGCCCAATCGTTTAGATAAAGCTATGCGATCGTCTAACAAAGCATAGGTCGATACCCAATCATTTATATAAAGCTATGCGATCGTCTAGCAAAAGCTATGCGATCGTTTAGCTCGGCCTGTCGCTATAGACACTACACGATCGTTTACTTTGGGCACGCGATCGTCTAACAAAACTATACGATCGTTTGATAAATATTGCATGATTGTTTAGCTCGCCACTACATGTTTAGCTCGTCCAGTTGTCGTTTAGTAAATCCGTATTTACTTGACGACTACGTGAGTTTCTTTTGCGCGAGAGAGAAAACTTAAAAAACTTTTTACAAAAACTTTTCAACGTTTGTAAATCCTACTAAAATTAGGAAAACCATTTTTCTTTTAAACTCACAGTTACTATGAATCCAATAACCACCCACTCAATTGGTTATTTAAAGAAAAAGAATTAATTATCCAATAATTAATATTATTATAAATATAAATCATAACCAACTTATCATACTATATTTATAACCTATAAATTTAATATTTCATCTCATGAAACATATAAACCATAGTTCTTTTTCTATTCCATGGTACTTAATGTAAATCTCAATTACATCAATCCTCCACTAGATGTATCTCATACATCATCCTGATTATATCATATATAATCAAAATATCTCTTGTCAATTTGAACCTTTCAAATTAACACCAAGAACTGATCCTTAACTGAATCCATTGAGCTACCAAGGGGACCTCATGGACCTGTAGCTTGAAACTCCAACGGTACGTGAATAACTGACTAAACTCTTTAGTCACAGGATCCACCATTCGTTAACTGCCAGGCACTCCACTAAAGATCGTCAGTTGAACTCTCCTTACCACAAATATATTATATGTCCATCTTAACCAATCAGCAATGCGACAACCCTTCACAGATTGCTTGTAAGTACAGCTGGGTCAATAACCGTTATGCCCTTGTAGTTACATTAAATTGGACCATCATGTCCAGGACATGTTCCCGAAAAGATGTGCCCTTATCCATGCGACAGTTGTAAATGTATTTGAGGGTATCATGGTGGAGCTGATAGGACAGTTTTCCAAACATCTCCTAGAGAGATTCCATAATCTCCCTCGCAATTACCATGACCTCAAGCTTCTAGGACAGAACTTCAGATAAGCTCGCCAAGATGTAGACATGGGTCTTTTCATTGGCCTTTATCCACTGGTCATAAGCATCGTTCATAGTCTGGGATAAATTATGAGCAGGGGTAGGAGAACAATCCTCTGATAAGATGAACCACAAATCATCAACAATAAGAATCTTATTCAAGTTGGACTTCCACATAGAGTAATTATCGCTGGTTAGTTTTTCATTTTTAAGTACCGCAATTATTGAGGAAGAAATTGCTGAAAATAAAAAACAAATATTGACTGTATTAGTTATCTTTTCCTTAACCCATCACACAAGAAAAAAAAATTGCAAATTATTCAATCATAGCAAAAAACAAACAATTATAGAACCATAATAAACTATTTATTTAGTTTTTGTAATGATGCTTCAGGGGTTTAGAGCTACAGCCACCGTAGGGTGATCAACCACTTCTCATCTAAAATGAGATAACCTAGACAAAACTGTTGGTAATTAACCTAAGAGACCCTATCCTTTTCAAGAGTTCACTGTGTTCCGAATCCTATGATCAAGCCCTCCAAAGGATGGTTGCTCCAAGATAAAACGCAAGCAGATCATGAGAATCTCACAATGTGACCTAGGGGTGGAAACCGAAGGATACGTTGACACGTGTCCCCCTCCCACTTGCTATAGACACTTCCCCATTCACCTTGTTATTGACCCATGCAAGCATTTTTCGTAGGGAGGTCGCGCCCAAGACGACATGAAGCCAAGCATGAATCTCACGTTATGAACATACAGGGACATAGAGCAAAACTTGATATAAATATCTTGTTTTGTATTTTTCCTCCCACTAAAGTGTCCTATCGTAGTTTAGGGTTATTTAACTTGGATAAATCCGACTAAGTCAATCTATCGAAGTTTATGCCTATTATAACTCTTATAACAAGGTTTTTACACTATTTAGGTGAATTAAACCCTTTTAATTAACCAAGTGATATTACATGCTAACATTAAACTATGATTAATTTAACTCAAGTTCAAGGTCAGTTCCCAAGTAGGAGGTGTTCCGTAAATCGTCAACTTAAAAACCTCCAGCCTAGACAGAACCTAACCAGTAGAGTTCCCTTATAATCATTGTAATGTTTTTTCTACTAAGTTTATTAAAACTATTAGGGGTGGAATTCGTTCAGCTCGGTTCGTTTGGAGGTCAAACCGAACCGAACCGAATTCATTTATATATAAAATCAAACCGTATCGTTTGTGCGGTTCGAACCGAACCAAACCGAATCAAATATATTTGGCTCGGTTCGGTTTCGTAAATAGGTTTCTTTTTTTTTTCCTATTTTTAAACTTTTTTTTTTTTGTTCTTCTGCCTTTTATTTTCCTTCTTCCTTCCACTTTCTCTTGCCTTTAATTTTCCTTCTTCCTTTTTTTGAAATTTGTATATTCTCTTTTTTTATTTTATAAAATTTTCTAAACATAATTTAAATATCAATCCCCAATAAGAACAGGTCCAAATGACTACAATAAAAAGTTAAAAACTAAAAAGTTCTACAAAGTACACAATACACAAATTTCAAACAACTACCTTCAAAGTTTAAGTCACGTAAAAGAAAATAACAAGCCAAACACTTAATAATAACATAGTAACATATTCCAAAAGTCCATTCAATACAAACAAATTTGTTCGCTTGTCAATCATTATTCTCTTTCTCTTTGTTTTTTGTATTTACCGCTTCATTCAATCTCGTTATGAAGACTAAGCAACAAATTATAAACTTGTTAGTAGTTACTACAATAAATATATGAATAAATATTTTAAAAAAATATATAAATATGTTTAGAATATGTGAACCTTCCTCTTCATCTTCAATTTCCTCCAAGTATTTTCATAAACCAATGCTAATTTGTTCAGAACGTAACCAGTTTTGTGCACATACAAGTACCTCAACAGTGGTTGGAGATAATGAGGTACGAAAATGATCAATTACTCTCCCACTAATGCTGAATGTGGACTCAGAAGCAACTGTGGATACCAGAACTACTAAAAGATCTCATGCAATTTTGCTAAGAATCTTATATCTAGAAGAATTCCCTTTCCACCAATCTAAGATATCAAAGTTATCCTCACATTTAACACGAGGCACCAGAAAGTAAATATCCACTTCTGAATCCACACTTTGCAAATCATCTTCATCCAAATCTTCAAAATCAAAATGGAAAACCTCTGAAGCACTTGTATTTGTAGTTTTAAATGGAGAACTTTTAATGATACATGAAGATTGACCCTTATTAGCAACTGACAGTGACAAATTGTATTCATTGAATAATGCTCTCAAAACAACCTCTACCTTACTTCCTACGATTTTTGCCACATCAACATCAAATAATTGATTTAGGAAATACAAAAGAAATTTCATCTTATAACGAGGGTCCAAAACAAAGGCAACATACAAGAATAAATTTGTTCTATCTTTTTTTTCCCCAATACTTATCAAACTTTTCTTGCATTTTCGTTGCCATTTCTTGCAAAAACACATCAATAGGACCAGTTGCACTTGAATATTTTTTTATGCAATTATGAACAATACTAATCTCATGGAAGACTGTATTGGAAGGAATATACAAAGACCTTAAAAGTGTAATAGTTACTTCATAGAACACTGACAAGAATTTGGTAAATATTCTCGCAATTTCCCAATCCTTAGTGGTTGGTTTTTCCTCCTCATTCATGTAGACTGTGTTGTAGTCTTCTAACCTCTCAAATGCCTTTACAAATTTTATAGCTGCCTTAAACATCAAATAGGTAGAATTCCATCTAGTTGGAGCATCAAGACACAACATACTTTTACTATCTATGTTCTGATCTTTGATAAACTTCTTAAATGTGGCAAGTCGAGCAGGAGAAGATCTAACAAATCTCACGGCATCTCGAATTCAAACCAATGAATCATTAACTTCTTTTAGGCCATCGCATACAATTAAGTTCAATATATGTGCACAACATCGAACATGCAATAACTCACCATCTAACACCAACCTATGCTTAAAACACTTCTTCAAATAAGCAATGGCAGTATCATTTGACAAAGCATTATCAATTCTCAATGTCATAAACCTTTCAATACCCCACTATTTTAGACATTTCTCAACCTCTTTTCCTATCGTCTCCCCTCTATGATTTCAATTTGGGTGAAATTAAGAATTCTCTTATGTAATTTCCAATCTTTATCAATAAAGTGTGCAGTCAAAACTAAATAGTTCATATTTTGGATTGATGACCACGTATCGGTTGTGAGTGACACTCTATATTCTTGTTTCACAAAAATGTCTTTCAACTTCTCTTTCGTGTTATCATATATTCCTAAAATATCCTTAGCAATTGTTTTTTGAGAAGGAAGAACAAAATTAAGTTCTACTAACGTCAAAGTCTCATTCACAAACCTCTTAAATCCTTGGTTCTCCACGAATTTAAATGGCAACTCATCTATTACAATCATCTTAGCAAGTAGTTTCCGAGCATTATCAATAGTAAACATCTTATAACTAACGGATGAATGTAAACTATCTCCAATACTCTCATTCTTCTTAACGACCAATTTACTTTGTGTTATATCTAACTTACACTTCTTAATCTGATAAGGATTTTTTTACAGTAGTTTTCAATATGCATTCTCATAGTTGAATTTCCATTCCTTCTAAGATGACATGCATACACCATACCACAATAGTTACATTTAGCATGTGGATCATCATCACTGTATTTAGAACATTTAGTAAAGTGATCCCATACCATAGATGAATTTTTTCTCTTTCTTCCATTTACATGCTTTGAAACTGTCTCCTCACTTTCATCTTTTCATAGTGGTGGTGGTGGTGGTGGCATCACAACAACATCATCATTGGAATCATTGCTCTTGCTCAAGGTCATTGTGATGGTACCTATAAAGTGGAAAATAGAGAGAAAATTTATTACCATCAAAGTAAATGAGATTAAAATTCTATGAAAATCATTTACTTAAACTCAAAATTCAAATATTCCATTTCCTCCCTCGGCCTCCACCACATATTCATTTTTTTTATTTAAAGCAAATTTTAAAATTCAAACATAAAGTCAAATGAGAAGGAACTGGGAAGCAAAAACCTGAATGCCGAACGGAATGGGTGGAAAGAAATTGGAATCTTCTGTCGAGTGAGAATTGAGGGAAGGTGAAGATGAGACGGAATTGAAACTGTTGACGTCGAGGGAGAAGGAGAACTGAGGGAAGGTGAAGAGATGGAAAATGAAACGTCAAACCTGAACGAAGAGAGATGGAATTGAAACCGTCGTTGTTGACGTCGAGGGACGGAGGGAGAACTGAGGGAAGGTGAAGAGATGGAAGCTGAAACCTGGTCGTGAACGGAATGGAATGGGTGGAATGATAAATGGAAGCTGATAGATGGAATGGGTCATCGATGTCCAGGGAGAACTGAAGTCTTCACTGAACTGATTCGCTGAGGCTGAAGACGAAGAGATGAAATTGAATGCAGACGGCGACCCGAACCCTAAACGTATATATACTATATATATATATATACATATTTATATATTTTTATATTTATATTAAAACGATTCGGTTCGGTTTAGGAACCGATTTTCAAACTTGGAACCAAACTGAACCGTTTAAATTCGGTTTTAACATTCCAGCGAACCGCATCGAATCAAAACTTTCACTTTTGTTGATAAATCGGTTTGGTTTTACAAATCGGTTCTGTTTATGCAGTTTTGCTGTCCACCCCTAAAAACTATTATAAAACTAAGTAAGAAATAATTCTAATCTTATTAGAATTAAAATGATCTTAGGTCTAATTAATTTAAAATTAATTCATTATCTTATGATCCTATGTTTGCATGCAATTCTTGATTATAGATTGACAGTTTCTAATCATTAATTTTTAAAACTATTTTCAAATTCTAATAATAAGCCCTATAATCATACTTTCTATGGTTTAATTTAATTAACAACCATATTCTAATTAATTAAATAATTAAACCATAAAAATGCATTGGATGAATATAATATAACAGTTATATTATTACTATGGATATATCATGTTCAATGCATCTTAATTTTCATATTTAATTAACATATCTCCTTATATTAAGTTAAACATGAAAATCCACAAGCATGCTCTACACATTACATTAAATATAACTATTTATATTTAACCAATGTGATTACATGCTTCATGCTTTATTAATTTCATCAAATTAACATAACAATTATATTATTATAATATATAAAAATGCATGAGCATGCTTAACCCAAGGCGAGACTATATTTAAATGACATCCATAAAGCATTTAAATAGCATATGAATCGGTTAATTGGCTCATAGGATAAAACTAAATAAAAAAAAATTACATTAATTTTACAAATTTTATTCTAAAAAACTTCAGCCGCTCAAGAATCAGACCAAAAATTCTCAAATCGGGTCGGGTCAGACCGCTGAACTAAGGCTAATGTCAGCATCTTCTATGTTTCCAGTTTCTGTACATTTGTTTTCCACCATTTTTGGCCAAAAATGGTCTCGGATTTCACCGATCTTTATCAGTTCACAACATTACTTAATGGTTGAGGTGGATGTGACCATTGTTGATGTACTAAGATCTTTAACAACTCTTATTGAAGGTTTGTTGGAAAATTCATTTAATATTATCTTACTATGCGGTTTGTACTCCCTAATGTGGTCCTCTTTTAAAAATGTAACGTTTGCTGACACAAACACTTTATTATCCTTAGGATCGTAGAAATAATCACCTCTCGTTCTCTTGGAGTAGCCTACAAATAGGCACAGTTTTAAACAAGGTTAAAATTTCTTAGGATTAGACTTAAGCACATATACTGGACAACCCCAAATCCTGAACTAGTGTAAAGAACCTTTACTGTCATTCCAAAATTTCAAAGGTGTTTCAGAAACATTTTTGGATGAAACACATTTCAAATTATAGGTTGTAGTTTGTACTGCATAACCCTAGAACGAATCAGGCAAATGAGCGTAACTCATCATAGACTGAACCATGTCCAACAAGGTTCGATTTCTCATTTCTGATACACCATTCTATCGAAGTGTACCAGGTGTTAAGAGTTGGGATACAATTCCATATTCTATCAAATATCTTTCAAATCCATATGTTCTCCACCTTGATCAGATTGAAGTGTCTTTATTATTTTACCTAAGGAATTATCAACTTTAGCCTTGTACTCTTTGAAATTTTCAAGGGTTTTAGACTTATGTTGCATTAGGTAAACATACCCATACCTTGAACAATCATCTGGGAAGGTGATGAAATATCCAAACTCTCCTTTTGTCTTAACATTCATAGGACCATAGAGGTCTGAATATATAAGTTCTGAGGGTTCTTTGGCTCTGTGACCTTTTCCGGTAAAAGGTCTCTTAGTCATTTTTCCTTCAAGGCATGACTCACATACTGGTAAAGAATTTTTTTTCTAACTCAAGTCCATTCTTAACCAACCTCTCAATATGTGACCTAGTCTTAGGTACCAAAGACGGGCATTTTCTTTAGGAGAAACTTTTTTTGTTTTTTATTTTAAGTTATAGCATTTTTTAACATTTCAGTATTAAGAAGGGCCTTTGAGCTAATGGCCTTAGTACATAAAGGTTATTTTCAAGGTTATCTGAACAAATAAAAGCATCATTCTTGTAAATAAACACTTTATTTATATTAAAACTGAAAGAATGGTTTTGTTGAAGTAAGCATTTTATAGAAATCAAGTTCATTTTCAAATCAAGAACTACATATACATTGTCTAACAATAAATACGATTTTTTTAAAATTAAATGAAATCCCTAATTTATGTAAAATTAAATGAAATCCTCCCACTGCCATAGTTGAGACGACGTGCCCAATTCAAACCTGATTCGTCATCTCCCCAGTCTCCAGCTTTTGCCAAGAACTAATTCCTTAAAAAGAAGAACAAACATGATTAGTGGCGCCTAAATCTATTATCTAGGTAGAATCAACATTCTCCATTAAACAAGTTTCCAATACGAGTAAATCATATTTACCTTGTTTGGCCTTCTTCTTTTTTGCCAAATACTTGGAACAATTCATTTTCAAGTGTCCCTCCTAGTTGCAATGGAAACAGACTTCCTTTGCAACCGCGATCTTTTTGCCTTTCTGGGCAGCAACAGGGTTAGCTTTCTTCTAACCTCCCTTCTTCTTCTTCCACTTTTTGGTACTGGAAGAAGAAGATGCAGACTTTGTCCCAGAGGTCGAACCTCTATAGAACTTCTTGGAGGATGAGGCAATATTTACCTCACCCTTCTATTACTTGAATTTCATCAAAGACTGATACATCTGTAGTTCACTGAGCAAGGTGGTTAGGTTGTAGTCAAGCTTGTTCATAACATCGTTGCTATGAAACTAAAGAAACCTTAAGTAGATTTTCAAACATAAAGCTAACCTGACTGCCTTCATCAATGACAGACCCATTCATCTTCGCCCCATTAAAGTGGACCGACATGTTGAGAACTTGTCACAAACAGATGTCCCTTCTTTCACCCAGGCATTGAAGATATATTTTAAAGCATCATGGCTGAGCTATGTGGACGGTTGTCTAAATATTTCCCTCAAGGACTCCATGATCACACGAACTATAAGCATCAATCATGCTTCTTGGCCAAAACTTCAGATAAGCTGGCTAAGATATATGCTCGAGCCTTTTCATTTGCCTTGACCCATCGCTCATATGCCTCCCAAACATTTTGGGCTGCATTGGCAGCTAGAACTTGAGGACACTCCTCATCTAGGGTGAATCGCAAGTCATTAATTATTAACATGGTATTAATAATAATTTTTTTCAACTTGTGTAGTTATCATCGTTAAGTTTATTAGCGGAAAGCAAGTTAAATATAGCGCTCGTCATAATGAAATTGCCGAAACCATATAATTTATTTATATTAGTTATACATGCATTACCTAATTGAACAACCAATCAAGTTATACATGCATTACCTACATGACATCTATTCTGTAATGATGCTTCAGTGAGTCAGAATAAAGGTTACCTCTTCATTGAATTGAAACAATCTCAACTAATAATTACACCAAAATAACTCTTATTCTTATATTAGTTACCATTGTTTGCTCTAGAAATTGTTAACTTAACATTTTCTTGTAGAACCCTTCATTTTAGATTCTAGAGTTCTACCCCAGTGAACCAACCGTAGGGAAAAATCGATTGGGGTAAAAACTAAAGTAATCCTATCCATTTCTGTAGTTTAAGTAAAAATTCATGCAAATACCATCCATAGAGGGACACAAGCAAAGGTGTCTTGATGCCGAGCATGAAATTTTACTGCAAACTAATGAAGGAGACTATGGGATGTGTTGACACATGTCCTCTCCCACTTACTATAAACAGTTTCTCTATTCACCTCATTATTGACCTATGCAAATACCACCCATAGGGGGACACAAGCAAAGGTGCCCTAAGGCTGAGCATAGATCTTACGATGTGAACTATATAGGAGAAACGTAAAAGGAAATTGAAGTATCATATACAATATTTTTCTCCCACTGAGTGTTCTACCTATGGTTGATTAACTTAGAAAAATTCGATTAATAATTTTTACTAAGTATTTGTTAATTTTTCTCAATGTAACATTTATGTTAGATAGTTTAGCAATGTTGATTTATGTTCATTAAACATTTTAATAAATATTAATCACTCACTGCATGCATATAGAAAGTTTATCTAATTCACTTTTCAGGTTAGTTCATAGGTAGAGGTATTCTGTTTTCATCAACTTAAATACCCCAACCTAGATAGAACTTTCATAAGACAAAGGTCCCTCATAGATAAATTTGTTATAACTTTAATCTTTTAATTAAAACCAATTTAATCCTATTGAATTTAATTAAAAGATTAAATCTATTTCTAATCATATTAGAAATTTATCAACATAGGTCTAATAGTGAAATCAATTTTAAACTATTTAAAAAAGATTTTAACCTATGTTTGCATGTAATTCTATATTATAGATTTTAAGTCTAATTTCATTTAACTTATGACAATTATAAAGTTTAATGAAACAATCAAAACTTATACATGCATCTAATGACATATTTTAAAATTATAACATTTATAATTTACTAAAGTGGTGTCATGCATCATGCATTTCCATTTTCATCATATATAACATTTATATAGTAAAGTAATAAAAATAAAATAACATGCTTCCATTCATCCAAACCATATATTATAACATTTATAATATAAAGTGATGCATGAACATGTTATTAGTGCATGCATTCATATTTTATAACACTTATAGCATATGATGCATGAGCATGCTTAAAGAATCATGCAACTTTTAATATAACAATTATATTAAGATGATGCATGAATTAATTTTATCCTATGGTAGGATTATTTTTCTATATGACATACAATATGACATATAATAATAAAAAAAAAACTATACATCACATGTATAATTAAAAGCAACATTTGGTCCGAGATTGGCATCCGAAAATATTAATTAAATTAATGTAACACTTTATATTAGTTCAATTAATGAAAAAAACAACAAAATACTTGATTATTACAAATAATAATTAGAAACCCAAAGAAAGCTGGTGCTTAAACCGCTTGGAAGGCTCGAACCAACGGTCTAGATCAGTCCTCACATGCATGCCTCATGTCCGAAGCATCGCAACACTCTCCGCCAGTGTTGCGACGCTGGCGTCCTTCTTGTTGTAGTGTACACTACGCTGCTCATAGCATTGTGACTCTTTATGCAGCGTTGCAATGCTGTGGCTGGAGCGTTGCGATGTTGAGCCCTCTGCCTTATAGCGTAAGGCGAGCGTTGCAACCCTCTAAGGCAGAAGTCTGCTCTGTCTCACCCTTTCAGCCAAAATTCTCCATTCTTGCTCTAAATTTTTCACCAAATTGAAGCCAAAACTTGATCATGAGCGACCCAGACATGAATTACATACTCAATTGCAATAAAATTATACAAAAAACAATAGGTCCTTACTAACCAAATCAAAATTAAAATAGCAAAATTCCAAATGTCAATCTAAAAAACGTCCAAAGTGCAAAACCACATAACATACATTAAAAATGTAGATCTACACCCACCATAACTCTAAATTAAAGTTTTGTTTCTCTGTAATCTCTACTTCGATCTAATCAAAGTGTTTCGCTTATTTTACCTAACAAGTTTTATAAACCTTGAACCTTTCAAGTGTTCTAAACTTACAACTTAGGTAAATATAACTATACTTTAGAATAATTACTGAAATATTCACACCCTTCCTTATGCTTTAACATTCACCAGATCATAAAGATCTGAATGTACATGCTTTTAAGGATTCTTTGGTTCTCAAAATTTTGATAATCTTATCTTCAAGATAAGACACACATAAAGTTAAAAGATTTGTCTTCTAGCTTATTTAGATGACCACTTTTAACCTTCTTAACCTCATTAAGACATGATGTGATAATAATCTTAATTACTAAAGATAAGTACTAGAATACATCTTTTGCCTTATTGTTTTTCAGTCATTTTAAATATCTAAATATTTGAAATGACCTTAATCTTGGTTGATTTTAACATAGTTATTGCTTTAAAGTAGAATAAAAATATATCTTTTGCTAATGAACATTTCATTTACAACAAAAGATTTTATACAACTTGTCCTTTACTAAAGCTAAAACAACTTTTATTACAATAACAAAAGTAAAAGGATTCATCTTCTATCAGCAACTTCAAGATCTCCTACTTGTTTTAATGAGATACTCTCCCATGTTCGCAACCTAGAGCATTATCTCATTTGCGAGCAATCCTCAGGAATTAATTTCCTTGTTTTTCTTTTTCCGCTCTTTTCTCTACAAGGTACTGTGGGTAATTTCTCTTCCAGTGCCCAGCCTCGCTACAGTAGAAACATGTTCCCTTGTCTGTAGCTTTGGCTTTACCTTTGCAGCCAGTAGAAGTTTTCTTTTTCCATTTTCCTTTGTTCTTTTTCACTGGAATACTCTTATTCTTAGAAGAAGAATTAACATCAAGATTTTTAGAGGACGGTTCTCTTTTCTCAGCAGCGACAACATTTACCTCCGCTCCTTATCATTTTGTTCTCAAAATGGACTAAAAAGCCTGTAACTCATCTAGAAGTGTAGTCATGTTGTATTCTATCTTGTTCATTAACGTGTTGGTGTGAAATTGCAAGAAGAACTTGGGAAGAGACTCTAGAATAAAACTGACTTGTCTTCTCTCCTCTATGACAACTCCGTTTACCTCTGCCACATTGAAATGGACCATCATGTCTAGGACATGTTCTCTAACAGAGGTCCCTTCTTTCATTCGGCAGTTATAAACATATTTGATAGCATCATGCCTCAAGGAGAAAGATGGTTGTCCAAACATCCCACATAGAGATTCCGTAGTCTCTTTGGCAGTATACATGCTTTCGTGTTTCTTCACTAAGACATCAGATATGCTTACAAGGATGTGGGCACAAGCTTTCTCATTTGCCTTCGTCCATTTGTTGTATGTTTCCCGAATAATTCTGTTTGTATTTGAGCTAGGGATGGGAGGACATTCCTCTATTAAAACGAACCTTAAATCGTCTATCACTAGTATTGTGTTCAAATTTGATTTCCATGTAGCATAATTGTCCCCAGTTATTTTATTCGAAGCCAACATTTGTATGAATGAACTAGTCATTATGAAAATATAAACAATTTCTTTATTAGTGAATTGCTTTTAAACCCAATCATACTTTAGCAAAGTAATAATGTACCAATGGGTAAAATGGTTAGACTACAAACAGGGTGTTCATTAGAGGAGCACTGATACTTAAGGATATAGAGATAACCCATGGGTAAAATGATAATTTGACCCAGCTGGTGTTACAACACTCGGGAAGGACTAACTTGCTGTTATTTGGTCAATATCCATGGACATAGAAATATATCTACAATGAGAAGAGTGCAACTATGGGTCTATAGTGGAGTATACTCACAATTAACAAATATTGATTAACTTGGTTAATAAGTTTAGCCAATTAATCTCATATCATTAGAGCTTCTGATCTGTAGGTTCATTAGGTACGCTAGTAGCTCATAAAGAGTATTGAGGTAATTAAAGTAATTTGAAATGTTTAAATTTACTAAAAGAACAAATAAAATGTATGGTGATATATTATAATGCAACATTTATATTTTAATGAAACTTTATAATATAAATTTATTTGAATTTGAGTCAAAATTAATTTATGGGAAAATTAAATATTTGAAGGGGTTCAAATATTAAATTTAATGTGGATAGAATTCATATTAAAACTATAGGTAAAATTAATGTCTATTACACATTAAAACTATAGGTAATATGAGGAAAAAAGAATTGAATGTGATTCAATTATAAGTTTAAATCAAATATGCGATATTTAATTTTATGATTAATTAATTATTAATTTAATTTAATTTGATTAAATTAAATTAATTAAATTAAAACTATATGTTATGAGAGAGGGATGTATTAAAATATGATTCTAAAGCATATTCAATTAACTATGAGATATTTAATTATTATTAATTAATTTAATTAACTAATAATTATTTGATTTATTTTAATAAATTAACTTTAATTTCATTATTTAATTAAATAAATTAAATTTGATTTAGTTAATTAATTAAATAAACGAAAATTATGTTATAACAAATTGCTCATCGTAGGAAGTTATATGTGAGTGGGAAGAAATCTTCTCCAAACTCCCTCTCTTCTCTCAAAATAGTTTTGTCAAGATTACATAATTGTTTTTTCTCTCCCTAGTTTTTGGTTTTCTGAGATTTTTCTCTATAGAAAATTCCTTTTAAGGATCCCACCCCCTTCTACCTCACTAGCAAAGGAGAATACTGGTGAAACCATTTTGGTGGTGTTCACTTGATTTGCGACAGAGGAATCAAGATCGTAAATCCAAAATATTGATGAAGCCCTCTATAGTCATCAACAAAAGCAAGAGATTCTAAATTTTGTTTTCTCTATTAATTTATTATTAAAATCTAAAAAGGTCTAAAAATTTTTCATTGTGCTTGGGATTTTAACCCAGCAAACACCTTATAACCTGTTTGGCTGCTTTCCAATGATCCATCCCTGGGTTGCTCAAATATCTTCTTAACACTCCAACTATGAATGCAATATTTGGATGCGTACATATTTAAGCGTACATTAGACTTCCAACGACCGATGCATAGGGAAGCTTCTGCATCTCCTTAGTCTCAAGTGTGGTCTTGAGGTATTGACCTAAATGAAAATTATCACCTATAGCGATTGGGTATCTTCTGGTGTATAATATTTCATGTCAAACTACTCAAAATCTTTTCAATATAGTTCTTTTGTGATAATCTCAAAATACCTTGAGAACGATCTTGTAGTATTTTTAATTTCTAATACAAAAGAAGCATAACCAAGATCCTTCATCTCAAAATTCTTTTTGAGAAATCTCTTAGTGTCATGCAATAAACCTACATCATTACTTGCTATGAGTATGTCATCAACATATAACACTAGAAAGATTGATTTACTTCCATTGAACTTGTGGTATACACAATCTTCCACTATATTCATCTCAAAACCAAAGGAGGTTATCACTTCATAGAATTTGTGATACCATTGACGAGAGGCTTGCTTGAGATCGTAGATGGATTTCTTCAATTTGAACACCATTGACTTTAAATTACCAGACACAAAGTTTTTTTGTTGTACCACATAAATCGTCTCATCAATTTTTTCACCGAGAAATGTAGTTTTTACATCCATCTGGTATAACTCTAAATCAAAGTGAGCTACTAGTGCGATGATTATCTTAAAAGAGTCCTTCGATGAAACTTGAGAGAAAGTCTCTTTGTAATCAATGTCTTCATTTTGAGTAAAACCCCTGCAACAAGACGAGTCTTATATCTTTCGATATTGCCATGCGAATCCCTTTTCGTTTTAAATATCCATTTACAACCTATGGGTTCCATTCCTGATGGAAATTCAACAAGTTTCCAAATGCCATTGTCTTTCATAGATTTTATTTCTTCTTCCATAACATTTATCCACTTTTGAGAGTTAAAACTTTGTAGAGCTTGTTGGAAGTTGATTGGATCATCTTCCATTACGCCCACATCACACTGATGTTCTTGAAGAAATACAATATAATCATCTACAATTGTACTTCTTCTTTCTCTAGTGGATCTCCCTAGTAGAACTTCTTGAAATTGTTGAGTTTGAACTTCAGGTTCAACAACAGGGACTTCAATGTTATCTTGTTCTATAATTGGTTTAATAGTGAAGTCAGGAATTGGAGCCTAAACATCATTTATAACCACATTAGGAAAGGAAACTAATTTCTCTTCAAAGGTAACTTTCCTTATATTATCTTCCCCTAAACTTAACATCCTCAAGGAATCTAGCATTTTCTGTCTCAAACAATGATCTAGAAGTGGGATCATAAAACTTGAAACCCCTTGAAGCCGTAGAGAATGGACCACAAATGTCTATATGTATTAGTTCTAAGACGTCTGAGCATTTGTTGGCATCTAATTTTCTTATGTTTGTCTGTTTTTTCTTAATACATTCCACACAAACATCAAAGTTACTTAAATCAAGAGAATCAAGAATTCCATCTGACACAAGTCTTTTTATTCTCTGTTTAAAGATCTGACCTGAATGCTTGTGTCATAACATAGTAGAATTCTCATTTAATTTACGCTTTGTATCACATGAATTAGATAACATGATCTTGTTAAATGAAGCAAAAGAGTCAAGCATATATAGATTATCAATTAAAGAATCTGTATCAATAAGCTTTGAATCTTGAAAAAGACTAAATTTAATATTTCCAAAAGAACAAAAAAAAAAAAAAAAAATCAAAATTGTCAAAACTGGAAATAGAAACTAAATTTCATCTAAATGCGATACAACAAAAGTCTCATTCAAATCCAAATAATAAGCAGTTTTTAAATGTGATATAAAATTCCCAATAACTTCAACTGGAGCTGCTTTTCCATTGCCCACATAGATGAATCTTTCAGCATCACTTGATGGCCGACTCCACAAGCAACCCTGCATTGATATATTTATGTGAGTAGTAGCACCAGAATCGATCCACCAAGTATATGTAGATACAAAGCTAAATTAACTTTAAAACCAACCAAAGTAAGAAGTTTACACTTCTTTACATGCCACTTGGCGAACTTGAGACAATCTTTCTTGAAGTGACCTTCCTTTTTGCAGAAAAAATAAGGATTTTCAATAACCTATTTCTTTTTCTTATTCTGCTGAGAAGTCCCTTCTGCAACACCTATAGACTTCATTTTCTTCTTATCCTATCTTCTTCTTGCACACATTATGAGATAAGCTTATTAATACTCCATTTATCCTTATCATATTATAACTTATCTTAAATTGAGTGAATTATGCAGGAAAAGAGATAAGTACCAAATGTACGAGTAAATTTTCATTTATCTCGATATCAAGTGCCTTTAATTTACATGTGAGATTGGACATTTCCACAATGTACTCCCTTATGTTCCATTGCCCTTATACCTCATGGAAGTTAAAGAAGTCAAAAGATGACTTGCTTCCTCTTTTCATTTTTAGCAAAATATTTCTCAATTTGGATATCCGTGATAGTGCCTCGAAAAGATCTGGAATGAAGTGCCTAATGATCATCAGACATATGCAATTTGACTGTTCCCACTTCTCAATATTAGCCATATTTGGTCGCTCCTCAGTAGAAGTAGGTTTATCAATCCTTAATGCAAGGTTCAAATCCATACACCCGAGAAGTATCTTTAGGCTTTCCTTCCAAATCTTGAAGTTCGATCCATTCAACTTAGGGATTAAACTTAGATTTCAAGATATTTGAGTAAAACCAACTGAAACAATAAACAACAAGAAATATACTCACAATTAAAATATAACAAAATAATTTCACATATGTGGTGGGTCCCTTTAACAAGATACCTAGCACAACATTGATGTTCAACCTTTAGGAAAGAACACCAAATGTAAAAGGTACTTTCAATGTAGTAATCAAAATACAGGCAAAAAACACGGTAAAAAAAATAGCCTTTCTTTAGACCGACTATTTTCCGCATCAGCAATCCTTATAATTGTCACATATTGAATACCACATGCATACCCATAATTTGGCCAAATAATTATCTTTGTTTGGGTCGATAATTATCCGCATAAATTCATGAATATGCACATCTTATATTTCATAATTAAATTAATCTAGATAATAAAAGCTACTTTGGTAACATATTATTTTAACCAATTCAATCCAAAATATAAGACACAATAATATAATAACATTATTGTACAAAAATAATAAAAGAAGAAAGCCATATAGTATTTACCAAAATTCACTCAATAATTGCGTACACATAGTACAAATAAAACAACATAAATATGTGAATATCACCAAATATCATTAATCAATTTTAAATTTAAATTCACCAAAATATCAATCAAATTTAAATTTAAATTTATCACATAATCAATCAAATTTAAATTTAATCCACAACATGATCAATTAATCTTGAATTCACATCCACAAAATGATTAATCAAATTTAACTTAAATCCACAACATGATTAATCAAATTTTATCTTAAAGCGACAAAATGTTTAATCAAATTTCAACTCACAAAGTCATCAATCAAACCTAAACTTAGATGCACAAAAATTATCAATCAAACCTAACCGAAGTTATCGACTAAATAATCCCTTAATCCGCTGCCCACATGTCATGATCTTCATCCTGACTGGAATTTAGTTCAATGTGATTCAAGACGAAATTGCCAAGAAGCACCAACAAGAACACAAAGGAAACAACACAATTGCTAACATAATTCCTTTAAAAGAAATTTGGTGCTCCATATGTCACACCCCCTTCCGAACCTACCTCTAGAACTCGAAAGGAGGCGTGAGGACGACAGATACCACCCTTTTGTGATACCTACTGCCCATTTAAACCTTTTTCACTCTTAACCTTTAAGCCAATGATATAAACAATAACTGTTTGGCTAAACTTATTTTATTACAAACAGTATAACATTTTTACAACTCCCAAACTTAACTACAAAGTTTACAACAATAACTTAAAACTGGAAGTGTGGCTGTGGCATGGTAGACCTTGACCTTAGCAGCACCTTGGAACTCTTCATCTTTCACTACCTGGGAAGAAAAACATAAAAGAAAAGAATGAGCTTCAAGAACAAGTCTCTTTGCATGCCTTAATATTCATCCACCTCCTCTTAACTTAAGCTCAAACTCCTCACCGTTTAGCCACTTGTCCGGATGAATTGCTAACTCAGCCTTGCTTTCCAAGTTTCTTCACCTCAACTCATACTTTCCCTTTTGGTCGCATAGCACTTCTTGCACATTTACCTTGTCAACGCATGACTCTTACCTATATGCTCGCCTAGTTACCCTATTCGAACCTCCTAGTCATGGTGCCAACCTAGTCTCATCACATGGTTTTAAGCCTTCCATCGCCTAACCCTTTGTTGGCTGCATCCTTGGCCATCACTCAACCATCGATTGGCCTATTGTCCACGCATGACACCATCACATACCAAGCCTTGGGTCAAGCTAGGTCTCAAGCCAATGCCTCATGGTTTGTCTTATTGTATGCCCTCACTGCATGCCTACTACGGATACTACCTTAAGTGATAATCTAAAAAGGTCCGTAGTATAAGGATTATGGAGGGATACCTGATCTCGGTGACACTATGGATACGACCCGCTTTGTAGAAGTTTATAAGTATTGTCAACTACTATAGATGGTAGATCCTGACCATTCATGTGGAGACATGCGAGCGGGGATGTCCTATACAAAGAATTTGTATAAGACCGAACCACGAGATGTTCATCTCTTTATATAACGCCATTGATACTTGAGACTTACATCTCACCTAAACGACCATAGGTGAAATGACCTCAATCCTGAGTGTTTTGGGAACTCTTGCCTTTGAGGGCGATCCTTTGATAAGTATGGGTGAGAGTGGCCAGATTGCTAACTCAACATGCCTATCTTTTTAGAGATTCTTCTGATTTGGGAGCTGGGAACTCAGTTACACAAGATGGAATTCATTCCTTCCCCAAAGCAGAGGTAAGTAGATAGATTGCTCCCTTGAGGGCTAATTCTGAGTATTGAACATAGTGGCCACAACTTCTCTTTGAAAGAGAGAACTCAATTATAGTAGGACAATGACTTATGTTCATTAAAGGGATCAGTGGTAGTTAAGGAGTTAGATGTAACTACAGGGACATTACTGTTATTGGCTCAGCTATACTTACGAGCAATCTGTGAAGGGTTATCATACTGTTGATTGGTTGATATGGACATAAAATATATCTGTAGTAAAGAGAGTATAGCTGTCGGTCTTTAGTGGAGTGCCTGGCAGTTAACGGATAGTGGATTCCATGACTAAAGAGTTTAGTCAGTTATTCACGTACTGTTTGAGCTTCAAGCTACAGGTCCATAAGGTCCTCTTGGTAGCTCAATGGATTCAAGTTGAAAATCAGTTCTTGGTGTTGATTTGAAATGTTCGAATTGACAAGAGGAAATTCGATTATATATTATATGATCGATGTGATGTATGAGATACATCAAGTGAAGGATTAATGTAAATGAGATTTATATTAAGTACCATTAAATAGAAAAAGAACTATGGTTTATATGTTTCATGAGATGAAATATTAAAACCATATGTTATAAATATAATATGGTAAGTTGGTTATCATATATATTTATTATAATATTAATTATTGGATAATTATATCTTTTTCTCTAATAACCAATTGAGTGGGAGGTTATTATGGGTTTCATGGTAACCGTGAAATAAAAATAAGTTTTTTTTTCCTAAATTTATTAGATTTGAGAGAGTTTCTATTCTCGAAAATAACTCACGGTTTGCTGTCAAGTGAATTGGATTCACTAAACGATAGCTGAAAAAGAGACTAAACGATTGTGGAGTGACACTACATGATAATTCACTCAGTTGGTCGTAGCTAAACGATCGTGGAGTATTTGCTATACGATTGAGCATTCATCTATAAGATAGACTCTTGTCATCTTCCACTTGCTCAATCGTCTACACGATTGTCACTCCTCCGGTCTCTTCCTCTAACCAAGTCCACACAGAGCCCACACTTTTGGATTCTCACACCGAGAGTACCAAGGTAGCCATTGTGGTGGTGTCTTACTCAACTCGACGGAGGTCATTCGTTGAGTTCGTTTTCGCGGAAATCGTGTTGTATTGTGGTTGTTGTGTTCGAGCGTTTGTGAGTTGCTATCTTGGAGACTAAACGATCATTCGTGATCGAGGGAGTTTGAAGATGAGTCTTCAAAGGTATGTATGATCTTTCCCTTGATCTTATTGTTAAGCATGCTGTAATTTCGTATTGTGCATGACCTGGTAGTTTTCGTTTCTTGACTATAATTGTTAATGTTCAATTTCAAATGAAATTTGGAACGATCATTTCGTTGCTCATGGAAATCCTCATGTATGATTTCCTTCATTCATCACTTAACCTCGCAAGCCTTTTGTGTTTCGCAAGGCCTATCAACGCATAGACACTATAGTATGTGCCCATCATGGCCTGGTCCATCGCATAGCTTCATTGTGTAGCTCTTGTGCGCACTGCATGCCCATCGTCGCATATCTCAACACACGCTGCCTTGCTCCATCAAATAGCTTTAGCGTGCATCGAGCAGCCAGCTCCTTACGCTCAATGCCGTATATAGATCCACACGCACGCGCAGCTTTAATCGTTTAGATTTGTGCTCATCGTCTAGCACCTAGGCTCATCATCTAGCGCTATCGTGTAGCCCCCCAAGCAGCAGCATGCAATCGTCCTCGCGCAACGCTCCAACGCCCAGCGCCCACGCTCATGCGCAACCGAACGCATCTTTGCTCATGTCTGGCCCATCTTGTTACTCGATGGCTCTTCCTTGCTGCTTGCTCACACAACCTTTTGTCATCCCAACGCATGAGCAACCCTTGTCACGCTAACGCTTGATCAGCGCCTCATGCCAATGCTTAACCAACATGCATCCATCACTTTAGCCCACATGACACCTTCTAATGTCAAGACCAACACATAGCCAACTTTCACCATGCACCCATGCCTCACCAGCCTCAACACACTGTTGTCCTAGGCTTCAACATTTAGCCAAATTTCCACCTGCTAATCTACAACTCAAAGCTACTCAAACGTTTACTCCAATACTTAGAATTTTCTTCCTTTCAACATAAGATTTAACTTATACTTGGTTTATTTCCTTAATTACTTACTTAAGTGGAGAAAATAGGATTTGGGTTTCGCACCATATATGTGGATAATGCTGAAACACATGCTACATATATGTGGATATAGCCATATTGGTTTTCCAAACACTTAATAGGTAACGCAAATACATAATGCCGACAACACAGTACTCGACATTTGACCAATACCCAAGAAAACCAATAATTTCATCAAATTAAAATTAATATTCCCTTAAAAAAACGATCAAATGGGTTTTTCACTTGCATGTTATCATCGACAAGCCACTAAATGTGTTTTCCACGAAATAAATAGGATACATACATACATACATACATATATATATATATATATATATATTTCTTTTAATTGAAAAACCCATGAAGCCGAACCAAGATTGAATCACAATAACATTGAAAAAAAAAAAAATACAAACTAACAATTTAACATGAAATTCATGCTTTGATACCACTTGTTAGCATAATTACTTTATATCTATATTGAATAGATAAGCCTTAGGATCTATTCATGCCAAATTGTCAAGAATAAATAACATACCAAATTCCATTGAGAAATTAATGATAACTTCAAGATGATGATAGATGACTATGGTCTTCCTCAACCAAAACTCTGAATGCCCTTAGTGAGATCTCTCTCTAGATGGATTCAAGAAAGACTCAGTACTTATTGTTTTTGGTTTATTGGGGACCATAGGTATAAGGTCTTTTTATATACTAGTTCAATTAGGGTTCCAATTAAACCCTAATTAACTAGGAATGAGCTTCTACACATTAAGTTCATACCAGAAATCTAGGACCTTAATTAATTAGATCACAAAATATGATCCAATCTAATAATATAAACCAATATGATAAATTATTAATCCACATATATAGACCATATTTTAATTAAACGTATTATTATTTAAATATATCTAACAAATCTTTCCTAAAAAAATGTAATATAACATAAGTCGAACCAAGTACAATTTAATGTCAAAGTGAGCATAGTTCGACAATAATTACCTATGTACTCTCTCAATAAGTATAATCGGTTATTGTTTTTAAGGGTAATTTTGAAAATATTTAGAGTATTCAATTGAGTGCCTTGAAAAAAAAGATAACTCAATTCTATTATTTTCATTAAGAGTGTAAAAAATTAAACCAACCCAATAAAATTGAATCGAACAAATGGGAAAGTTCGGTCATTTGATCATATTAATAGTTTTTTTTTCCTTTTTGAGTTCCACGTATTAATCTATTCAAATTCAAACCAAACTAAAGATAGTTTTAACAACTACCTAAAATGATTGATATTATTTTTTTAAGAAAAAAATGCACATACAAATTTTCAAACAAAAACAACGTATCTAAAATTTTATAAAATGTAAATAAGAAAAGAAAGCCAACACTTAATTGAAATGAGTAGAAGCCTCCAACTGGTTCCATTGGCACAGTTATAGATCCTTTTTATCAATCGCCGATCTGTTCTTGTTCTTACCTGAAAAACATAACATAAGAAAGGATAAGTATAAATTACTCAGTAACTTCACTACTGTGGGTTAGGCTATACATTTATGTCCAATAAATGCAGCGTTCTAGTGGGACATGAAAAACCTCAACTAATCATGGATGACTATCTAGTGAATAACTAACCCGCCCTACCGTAAGTGAGATTGCCTATAACCTCTGGTGAATCCCGAAGGAAATCACAAACCTCTCGTTAATCTTGAAAGAACTATAACCTCTTGTGAATCCCAAAGGAAACACAAACCTCTAGTGAATCCCGAAGGAAACACAAGTCTTTGGTAAATACTGAAGGAAACACAGTCTTTGATGAATCTAGAAGGAAACACAGCCTCTGTGAATCTCGAAAGAAACATAATCTCTGGTGAGTCCATGACTATAGGTATGAGGCACTTATCACTATCATATTTATCATGCAATATAAATTTGAGTTCCAGAACATGGTAACGTAATATCTTGCTCTTACATCCTCATGACATATATCATAAAACGTAATATCGTGCTCATACATTCTCATACTTCATAAAATTAACATCATGCTTATACATTTTCTCTAGTTAAGTAATCATATATACAGTCTTAGCGAGTCGATAATAACATCTTAAGTATATCGCCTGACACAAAAGCGGTTTCAGTAGTAAGATTACTTACCTAAATGTCAAGATCAAAATTAACTCGAGCAAGGTAAACTCCCTTAAGATTTTCCCTAAGCTTCAAATTAGGTTCTAGGACATGAAGCAAAATTTTAACTCTAACCACCAAGAAAATTTCAAAACATAAAAAATTTATTCCAATAAAACTCCAAACACTTGCCTAAAGTGTGATTTGATTCGAAATCACATCAAAACTTCAAAATAAAAAAACCCAACTGTTAAACCCCCCAAATCAACTTTTAACTTTGCTGGACAATAACGTAAAACTTTCAAATCCGACGTCCTAAATCACAATAATTCAATAACTAGACCAATAATCAATGGATACCCAAAAACTGGTAATGATAACCCCCAAACCTACCCATAACCTTGACAAGGATAAAAATCGGCCTACTCAGTAGGTGACAAAGTGCCACATGGATGCTGACCTCAAGGACACCGTGGACATTCTCTCTCTTTAACCGATTTTGGTACAACGGTTGTCTTTCACCTGCAAGGAAAGATTTGATTCAATTATTCTTTTGTCCATACTTGGCATATATTTTTGTATATAAGGGAAACCTCTCTGTATAGAAATATATATACGAAAAAGGAAAAATTCAATATAGAAAAGAAGGGCAGAATAATTCAGCTCCCTCTTTCATCATGTTCTTCATCCACTGTTTTTCCTTCCTTTGCTATAGTTTTCTTGCTGTTGTAACTTGGTATCAGAGCCACGGTAAGAACAACAACCAAAATGGTGAATACGCCAGTTGCCCCCTCTGTCATTTTTCCTGGAGCTTTCAACAATGGCAACATCACAGGACCTCTCTTAAACCAGTTGCTAAATCAAGTGACATCCATTAAAATGGATAGGTCGAAATTCTTACTTTAGAAAAATCTTGCCTGGTCGATCCTCAGAAGCTACCGACTAAAAGGCTACCTAACGAGGGAAAATCTTTGCCTCAATCGATTCATTACTAAGCAAGTTAGTGAGCATTCTGGTGAAAGCTCGAGTGTCAATCCTGCTATTACAACAACGTCTGATGTCGAGCTACAACCAAACCCAGCCTACGATGCGTGGATAGCCGTCGACCAGCTTCTGTTAGGGTGGCTTTACAATTCAATGAATCAGGAAATAGCTATGCAAGTCATGGGTTTTCAAACCGCTAAAGATCTATGGGAAATAGTTCAAGAATTAGTTGGAGTTCAATCAAGGGCGGAGATGGATTACCTCAAAAGATTGTTCCAACAGACCCGCAAAGGCACACTGAAAATGAGTGAGTACTTGACTTTGATGAAATGATATGCTGATGGCCTTGCCCTTGTAGGTTCTCCGATCTCTCCGCTTGATCTTGTATCACAGGTATTGTCTAGACTTGATGAGGAATACAACCCGGTGGTAGTAGCAGTCCAAAGCAAAGGAACCCCTCGATGGTCCGACCTACAATCTGATCTCCTTTCATATGAGAAAAGGCTTAAGTATCAGCTTGCAGTCAAAATCGGGATTACTGGAATGGCTAATGTCTCCCTCCCTCCCAATCCACCTTCGGTCAATGTTGTGCAAAAAAGCTTTCATACATCAGTAAACACTTATCGCAACCCATATGGAAACACTCAGCCTTCAAATTTCAGGGGAAGGGGAGGCCGAAACAGAGGACGCGGCTGTTGGAACAATGCATCAACAAACAGACCTACCTGTCAAACTTGTGGGAAACTTGGTCACATTGCTGATATTTGCTACTTCAGGTACAACAAGGAATTCAACAATCCTCGAAAGACACACACCCGAGCTGAGTCCACCCAGCTCCCACCAAGTAGAAGCCAAGAACAGAACAACTCTGCATTACTCACTCACTCGGCTGTTGCTTCCCCTGAAACAGTCGCTGATCCAAACTAGTACGTTGACAGCGGCGCCTCCACCCACATAACTAGCAATCCCACTTTCCTCCATTCATCCTCCATCTACACAGGTAATGATAAAGTAATCGTTGGAAATGGTACTCCTCTCACTATATCTCATTATGGGAACTCCAAACTCCTTACCATATTTGGTGTTCTTTCCCTACTTAACATACTTTATGTACCTGATATAGCTAAAAACTTGGTCAGTGTGTCTAAATTAGCTAAGGACAATAACATTCTTGTTGAATTTCATGCTGATTTTTGTGTGGTTAAGGACAAGGACTCGGGGGTAGCACTACTGAAAGGCCGGCTTAAGGATGGACTCTATCAATTGGACACTGTCAACCCGTCAATAAATAATGCACCTACTGCATCAAGATCACCAGGTGCTAGCTTAACTGTTCAGTCCTCCTTGTCTTCATCCCTATCTGCATTCATAACCATCATGACTGTCTCCAAAATGTTTCTCCACAGGCAGCTTGGCCATTCATCCCCTAAAATTTTGTCAAAACTAATTAGTGGATGTAATTTGAAAATCACTAATAATGAAAAGTTCTTTTGTGAAGCTTGTCAATTTGGAAAGTCTCATAAAGTACCTTTTTCCACCTCTTCATCTCATGCACAAACACCCTTTGACTTAGTGCACACTAATCTCTGGGGGCCTGCCCCAATGCCATGAACTAATGGTTTTAGGTACTATGTGTTGTTCGTCGATGACTTCAACAGATTTACTTGGTTATACCCATTGAAACAGAAAAGTGATACTGCAGCTGCCTTTCAACATTTTCAGGCTTTTGTTCATACTCAGTTTAATAAAACTCTTCGTACACTACAGATGGATGGAGGTGGTGAATTCAAAGCCATCACCTATATGTGTGATCAGTTAGGGATTCAAGTCAGGGTCTCCTGTCCTTACACATCAGCTCAGAACGGTCGTGCTGAGCGCAAACATCGCCACATTGTTGAGACGGGTCTCACACTCATAGCCCCCTGCACCTATGGTGGTATGCCTTCTAAACTACTATTATACTCATTAACTCGTTTCATTCTCCTATTCTTCAAAACAAGAGCCCAATGGAAGCTCTCCTTGATAGAACATTGGATCTATCTTCTGTTCGAGTCTTTGGTTATGCATGTTATCCACACCTCTGGCCGTATTAGACTTACAAGTTTGCCTTTCACAGTAGGAAGTGTGTCTATCTCGGTCCCTCACTGATACATAAAGGGTATCGCTGCCTAACTGATGATGGAAAAATAATCATATCCCGCCATGTGATATTTAATGAATTCCCATTCCAAACAGGCATCGACAACACTCTATCCCAAGTCTCCTCAACTTCAGCTCCACCAATCACAAACTGGTTTCCCCAGCATTCACTCTATAACTCTCAGCCTCCCGGATTTGAGAGCAAGTCTCACCCGCACTACATCTGCAAGCTCAAGCGAGCTATTTATGGCCTAAAGCAGGCTCCTCGGGCTTAAAATGATGAACTAAAAGCCTTCCTCTATCGATCCGAGTTCACAGTAAGTTCTCAACTACTATTATTATGCTGCTGGTGTATGTAGACGATCTGATACTCACTGGTAGTGATCCAGCTTACCTAGACCATCTTGTTTCACTATTCAATAACCAATTCTCACTTAAAGATCTTGGCAGACTCAACCATTTCCTTGGTGTTCAAATCAATTATACATCCTTTGGCTTTCATCTCCATCAAACCCAATATATCACTGAGCTTCTGTCCAAACTTAATCTCCAAAACATGAAACCTTGTCCAATTCCCATTGTCCCTGGCACTTTACTCTCATTAAGTATAGGCACTCCTCTATCCGATCCATTTCTCTACCGAAACACAGTTGGTACTCTTCAGTACCTTACCAATACTCGACTCGACATAGCTTTCATTGTCAATAAGCTTAGCCAATTTCTTAAAGCTTCTACTGATGTACATTGGTCGATAGTTAAACGTGTACTTAGGTACCTAGCTGGGACTCTTCATTATGGCCTCACCATCAAACCCGACTCATACCTCAACATTACAGCCTACTACGATGCCGACTGGGCTTCCAGCTTTGATGATCGAAAGTCGACTGCCGCTTATTGCATTTACATTGGCTCTACACTCATCTCCTAGTCCTCCAAAAAGCAAATGACTATGGCTAGATCAAGTATTGAGTCCGAGTATAGAGCTCTAGCTCACATTGCCACAAAGATCATTTGGGTGAAGAATCTGCTTACTGAAATTGGTTTCCCTCCAACTGGAATTCCTGTCCTCTGGTGTGACAACATGGGCACTGGTGCCTTAGCAGCCAATCCAATCTTTCACGCACGTACTAAGCACATTGAAATCGATGTGCAATTCATTTGGGATCTAGTTCTTCAAGATAAACTACATGTTCGATATGTTCCCTCCACTGAGCAGCTGGACGATTGCCTAACCAAGGCTCTTCCTTTTGACAATTTTTCATATCTTCGAAGCAAACTCGGACTAACCGAATTACCCTCTCGCTTGAGGGGGGATGACAAGGATAAAAACCGGCCTACTCAGCAGGTGACAAAGCGCCACATGGATGCTGACCTTAAGGTCACCATGGACATTCTCTCTTCCTAACAGATTCTGGTACAACGATTGTCCTTCACCTGCAAGGAAAGATTTGATTCAATTATTCTTTTGTCCATACTTGGCATATATTTGTGTATATAAGGGAAACCTCTCTGTATAGAAATATATATACGAAAAAGGAAAAATTCAATATAGAAAAGAAGGGCAGAATAATTCAGCTCCCTTTTTCGTCATCTTCTTCATCCACTGTTTTTCCTTCCTCTGCTATAGTTTTCTTGCTGTCGTAACTAACCTTGCCCAACCGATATCAAATCACACAGGAAACACCTGAACCCCTTCCACAACTCCAATCCAACATCAGATCTGAAAAAGAAGGTAGTGAGTGAAAAAATGGCCAGAGAGAGGGGGGAGAGACTGACGACCTAACTGACGATAATCGACGGCAGCAGACAAGCTGCAAACCACTTACAACTAGAGAAGGGACTGAGAGAGAGGTCGATGACTTACAGCATCGATGAAGATCGATGGACGAAACTCGGTAGAAGTGGTGGTGACCGGTACGATTGGGCGACGACTAGACGGTTTGTTCTTGCATGCGAGAGGTGGTCTTGAGGAGAGAGAATTTTTTGTTGGGGGGTTGTTGGCGGCTGCATCTCAAATAGGTTTAAGAAAAACTTTTTCCACGCACACACGCACAGTTGTATAACTATATATCTATTTATTTTCTTTTTCCCTCTTACATTCCCTTAAAATAAATCCAAAACCAATAAAACCAAAAATAAATACCAAATCTTCCAATTAAATTCCAACTCTTAAATCTTTAAATTTAGATTCAATTTTCACCAATTGAATTAATTTTGAATTTCCAAGTACTTATCCCTTACACTAAATTAAATCATCTTAACCCAATAATTCAATTATTCTTAAAACTACAAATTACCAAATAATTCAGGATAATTAAATAAAAAATTACCTAAAAATTCGGGGTATTACATTTCTCCCTTCTTAAGAAACTTTCATTCTTGAAAGTTCTAATCCTGAAAAAAAAAAAAAAAAAACTCTGGGTACTTTATTCTCATCTCGTGCTCTCATTCCCATGTTGCTTCCTCGAATTGATGATTCTGCCATAAAACTTTCACAATTGTTATCTCTTGGTTGCGCAAGACTTTTACTTCCTTTGCAAGAATTTGAACAGGCTTCTCCTCATACTCAGGTTCTCATTCGATTGTAAGGGTTCGAAGTCTACCACATGGGATGGATCTATCATATACTTTCTCAACATCGAGATATGAAAAACATTATGAACTGTAGAGAGAGACGGTGGTAATGCCAATCGATAAACTATAGGGCCAATTCGCTCCAAAATCTCAAAATGCCCAATAAAACATGTACTTAGCTTCCACTTCCTTTCAAACCTTAGAATATCTTTCTCAGGTGTCATTTTCAAAAAAACTTTCACCCCCTACCTAACTCTAAGTCTTTGTGTCTAATATCAGCATAACTTTTCTGTCTACTCTGGCATGTCTGCATTCTTTCTCTAATCGTCAGAATAGCCTCATTCGTAGTTTGCATTAACTCAGGTTCCAACAATTTTTGTTCTCCAAATTTATCCTAGTAAACTGGCGACTTGCAATTCCTCCATACTGAGCCTCCAAATGGCACCATGCCAATACTAGTCTGGTAACTGTTATTATAAGAAAACTTCATGAGATGCAAATGGAAGTCCCAACTCCTTGAAAATTTCCACTCACAAGCACATAACATATCCTCTAAGTTTTGGTTCGAACATTCTGTTTGACCATTAGAGGTGTTCAAAAAATCCGATGACTTGAAAAAACCGATCAACCCAACCCAACCCGTGTGGTTTGGGTTGGGTTGGGTTCAAATAAATGAAAATTTTATGGGTTTGGGTTGGTTCATGGGGTTCACCTAATATTTTTTGAATAATTTATTCTTCAACAACTCTTAAAAATAGTTTTTTTGCACTTTAGAAAGAATTTTCACTATATAAATTGAAAATTGAGTTGTTAATCTTAATTCAATATATGAAAATAATTAAATTAGATTTTTACATATTTACATTTTGCTTCTTTTTAGAACAAAATTTTAAATAAATGACCCGATTAACTCGAACCAGCCCAACCCAAATATTTCATGTTTAGGTTGGGTTGGGTTCATTTTTTTAATAAGAGTTATTTGGGTTGAAGAAAATTACAACCCAAATAATTTGGTTGGGCTTAAAAGATCTATCAACCCAACCCAACCCAACCCATGAACACCCCTATTGACCATTAGTTTGTGGATGAAAGATTATATTGAATTCTAACTGGGTATCTAACACCTTCTAGAGACTCTTCCAAAAATGGATTAGAAACGAGGGTCACCATTTGACATAACCGAAACTAGTACATCAAGAAGTGTGATAACCTCTTCCATATATAACTATGAAACTTAAGATGCTGAAAATCAACAATACTTAACACATCCACTCTGGGAACCATGAAAACTGTCGTGAGCTTAAGAAAGTCTTATTCACTAAAAACATATATCTGACATATCCTACTGTCACAGAGAAATCCTCATACATGCGGAAGAGAAACTGACCATAATATATAATGTGTAATCTGAAGATACGTAACATAACAAATCTGATCAACTAAAAAATGCTTCTACTATTTGAGCATCAACTATTAAGCTGTCCTTAATAGCTACATGTATAAGAATCAATTTTGACTTGTTCAATCTCGTACTCGATAGAAACTCGACAGAAAGCTTCATTTTTGCACGGGCAACAAAACATACTCGAAACTAACCTAACGTCACCCTTTGGTCCTAAACAAGTACATATAATTATTTAGATCCTACTACAAATAAGTCTCGAAATCTCTTTCATAATGAGGTTCCTGAAGCTCTTGGATACTATCAAGTATTCGTTAATCTAAAACACAATACCACAACCTCAAAATAATTGTATCTAATCTCTGAAAATATATATATATATTTTTTATAGATAAAACCTTCTTGATTCATAAATCTATCTCAAGAATATCCATCTCCATAAAGTCAATCAACTCATCGTCCATGCTAGAAGAAACATACCATTTTTAGTGCTTCAAGTTTAGGATTCAGAATCCGGATTCAACATCTAATGCCCCCAGCATTCCCCTGCAACTTAGCTACGCTATCATAATCAACTCTTAATATGGTTGTTACATAAGCACATGGATTTCAACTCTCTTCTTGACATATGAAACTAGTGTGCCTAGATGCAAAACACTAAGGTGTCTAGAAAAGTTACATAAATAGCTCATGTATCTGCGACCTGCTATTTGACTCTGCTAGGACTACTCTATAGGCAGCCTTAGAAACGAAAGTATTCTATTCTCAAGCTCATCTTTTGTATTAATGGTCAAGCTGGAAGATCTGGATTAATTACTTAACTTGACACTCATACAAATGAAACTCTACTTGGAGTTAGATTACTTTCACATTTAAATCAAATCGATTGATTGCAAGTTTCTAATTATATCCTATATTTAGAGCCGCACTCCCTTACCCTTCGTTAATACCTTCAATGGTGTACCTTTTGATTATTAAAGCCTTAACATTCCATGCCAATAGTTTTAAAACAACAATTGCTACTAACAACTCCACTTTAGATTATCCTTCTTACCCTTTTATTTTGAAAAAAAAAAAAAAAAGACTTTCATGTTGAAATTGGGCTTCACGACCAGTGCTTTATGCAATTTCTTCCATCATCACATAGTGAGGTCTAAAGTTTTAAATGGTAGCAATATATTCTTCTTTTACACTAAAGCCAACACCTTGTAACCACTCATATCATGTCTTAGAAACCAACCCATACTTAAGTACTTGAAGGTTTGAACACATTAGTTTCCTTTCTCTCATAAATAGTAGCATTCCTTAAATACTTTCCTTTTCTTCACACTAATATTTTTTTAGATTGAAAACTCAAGGTGCTCTTCTTCCCTTTCCAAGTGTGGCATAAACTCACTACACAAGGTGTAGCTCCACTTAACTCCCCTATAAGTCTTACCTTCTCATCTAATTTTTTTTCATGTTGTAGAGTTCTCCTTCACCAATTGTCATTGCGTTTTAACTCCAAAATTTTTTCTATTGGTCCCGTTAGCTTAACTAAATTCTTTTCATCTTGACTAGGATATGGATAAGTAAGTACCTTGAGATACTTCTTAAGCTAACTCCTTAGTTCAAAAGCCACCCTTTATTTTCTAGGTCCTAAGTCCTATTTAAACTAGCTTCCTTTCCACACCACAATAACTAAACTAGGTACTTTTAAGAAGAGTTTCCTCACATGAAGCTTACTTACTTTCCCTCATGAGCATTTTTCGCTCTTCGAGTACTACACCTGAACAGCCAAAGTACCTCATTCAGTTCATCAACCTTAAACTCCACAATAGTAATCTTGTCATATTAAACCCTTTAGAGGTTTCATATAAGAGGCACAGACTCTAATAATTAAAAATTCCTGGGGATGCCTTATTCCCTTATACATGTTTCCCTTTTTTTTCGTTTAGGTATGTTACCTGAAAAACCAAAACACACACCTTATTCAAACCACCAAACTTTAGTACCACAAATGCGATCATGTCCTAATAATCCTTTCAAAATTCTTCTTAAGATATTTGACTAATATCTAATAGCCTTTAATAAAACTATAATCTTTTCCTTTTCTCCTTCCTATATTAAAAAAACTTTAATCTTGTCCCTAAGTATTTCTGGTACTTCCACCAACCACATTACCCATTACAAACATAACACTAGTCTTAAATGAATTCTTGTCTAGACAATTTTATTCATTGACTCAAGCATATGTTTACTTTTATTCCTAAACTGCCATAACTCTACATAGTTTTATCACCCTTTAAGATATCTAAACTAAAGTATATACATGTTCCTTTCTAACAATCCGTCCATGAGATAAACCGACGCCAAGTGACCTCATAAATCTTTTTTTCCTTTTATGGAATCATACCTGAATAATTAGCTTATAATAGCTTCTATCGAGTCATTGACCTAGCAAACATAACTGGAGCATTTAAGCTAAAAAAATATCTTAATGTGCAACCATCATAAAACTTTTAATTGATGGGACATACCTGGCGATGATGAAAAATTCATCACTGGCCATATGAAAATTCTGGACTTACATAGTAAGCCAGTCTACAAAACCAAAACATGAGCTTTGATAACAACTGTAACAACCTGACTTACTAACATTTACTAATAGGACATTACTACATACATGCATAAGCCTTAGATAAATATTTGAATTTTTTGCTTAGATATGACAAAATGATCTCACCAAATAAAAATCAATAAATCGTCATTAAAACAATTTAAAAAAATTCCTTGGGGTCCCCATAAAACCATAAAACAAACTAGAAAATTCTCATAAAAAGTTTAAAAGTACAAATACTAGACCTCTAAGTTCAAACATCAAACTAGAAATTTTAAAACATAAAATCATGAAAAAATGAGCGAAAACCTCTAACTGGTCTCATTGGCATGGTCACAGATTCTTCTTGTCAACCCTCGATCTGCCCTTGCTCTTACCTGAAAAACATAACATAAGAAAGGATAAGTGTAAATTACCCAGTAAGTAACCCCATTACTGGCCAACTAATCGTAACATAAGAAAGAATAAGTAGAATACCCTCACTTGCATGTCCAATAAATGAAGTGTTCTAGTAGGACATGAAAAACTTCAACTAATCATGGATGACCAACTAGTGAATAACTAACATGCCTTTGCGTAAGTGAGATGTACCCATAACCTTTGGTGAATCCCGAAGGAAATCACAAACCTCTGGTGAATCCCAAAGGAAATCACAAACCTCTACTGAATCTTAAAAGTTACTTTGGATCTTGGTTTTTTTTCTTTTTCATTTAGAAATTTATAAATTCTAGGGTGCTAAATATCGGTCTATTATTGCCTTTTATATAATTGAATGTGCAAGAGATGTATGTTTAAATTATATGTTTTGGTAATATTCATAATGTATGTCATATAGTTTTAAAATCCCACCTTAGGATAAACATGATCATGCATCATATAAATATTATATGGTTACATGATTAATAAAGCATGCTCATGCATTATAATGTAATTGTTATATTATTTGAATGCATGTTTTGAATAAGCATATTCATGCATCATAAATGTTATAATATATGATATCGATAAATGAATATGTATGTTCCTTTTTCATGTATGATAATTATAAGTGTTATAATTAGATGAAAAATGAACTTTACATTGAGCATGACATTACATAGATTAATATAAATGTTATATTCAATCAAAGTCGTCATAATGCAAATGAAAAAGGATTTTGAAAAACTCATTGTTTATAAAGGTTACAAGTTCATTGAGTTAGATTAAAATCAATAATCAAGAGTTGCATGCAAAATATGTCCAAATGAATTTTAAATGGTTTAAAATTAATTCACCTATACTTATGTTAAACGCATTTCTAATGAGATTAGAAATACGTTAATCTTTTAATTTGTTTTAATAGGATTAAAATAAACTCCTTTAAAAGATTAAATTTATAAAATAATTGCCCATAAGAGACCTTTGTCTTAGAAACATTTTGTCTAGGAGGGGGTATTTAAACTGATGGAAATGTTACACCTCCACTTGGAAACCGACCTGGAAGGCGAATTGGGTAAATATTTTATAAGAATGCAATAAGTGATCAATTTTGTTAAAGATTTTAATAAACGAGATTAGATATTGTTAAATATTCAATATAAGCATTATACTGAGCAAACTTACAATGACTTAGATAAATTGAATTAGTCGGATTTGCCTAAGTATGAGACCCAAAATTTTAAAATACTCAGTGGGAAGAAAAGATGTATACGATATGCCAATTTTTTTGCTCACATTCTCTTAAAAGTTCACACCATGAGACTTCTGCTTGGCCTCGTGGTGCCCTGGGAGCGTCCCCCTTCAGATGGTGTTTTTATGGGTCAATAATAAGGTGAATGGAGAGAATGTTTATAGTAAGTAGGAGAGGATGTGTGTCAACATGTCCTACCATCTCCTTCATTGGTTTGCATTGTGAAACCTTCTTGTACAGCCTCATGGCACCCTGAGAGCGTCCCCTTCGGATGGTTTGTGGATTAGGTCAATATCAGGATGAACTCCATAAATGGTTTCTGGATAGGATCGCTTTAGTTTTTGCCACAACTGACTTTTCCCTTCGATTGGGTCATTGAGATAGAATTCTAGGGTCTAAAATGAAAGGTAGCACTTACAAGAAATTGTTAAGCGAGTTAATGATTTTTTAACTAAACCAATGGTGACTAATCGTCATAGGAATAAGATTTATTCTAGTGTGATGATTGATTGAGATGTATCTCTATTTAGTGGAGGGGTCATTGACCACCCTTTGGTAGCTTTTTTCCTAAACCACTGAAGCATAATTGCAAAATGGAATAATGATTAGGGTTCATTATTAAGGTTCTGCTAAAATTGATTGGACTAAAATGAATTTTTGCATAAGTGTCTAAAATGGGTAATTTTTTTTTGTATCAACAAATATGTCTTGCGCTCCAATGAACCTTCTTAAAGCTAAAATGTTGACTGAATTCAATTACGCAATTTGGAAAGAATCAATTAAAACTATGTTCATGGTAAACTACCTTAACTTTATCTTGACTGAGGAATGTTCTCTAGTTCCAACCCTCGATGCAACACGAAGTGTTCGTGATGCATACGAAAGGTGGACGAAGGCCAATCTTGAGGCACGAGTTCACATTTTGGCAAGCATACCTGATGTCTTGGCTAAGAGATTTGATAGCATGGTCACTGTACTTTAGATCATGAAATCAATGCGAGAATTGTTTGAGCGAATGTGCTCACAATCCAAGCAGGATGGGGTTCATATAGATGAAACTAGTAATGTCAGCTTCTTATTTGAAGTTCGATCTATATTGAATGTCAAGGGATTGATAGAGGAGGCAAAAGTTTCTAACTTTAGCAAAGTTTATCAAAGAGGTTTGACCTTGGAAGAAAACTTGAAATTCATAATAAGGGTGTTCAAGTTTATCCCACTGCTCTTCAGCATAGGAAGAGATCTAAATCGATTTACTTGTCCTAAAGTCGTGCTTAGTAGAGAATAATGATTCTGATTGAATAGTTGATTCAAGGGTTACTAATCACATGTATTCTTCCCACCAGGGATTTGATTCCTAGAGACAATTGGATGTTGGAGAGATGACTCTTCGAGTCGATATTGGTGAGGCCATTCTAACTGTTGCCGTAGGTAGGCTTAAGTTACTCATAGACAAGAAACGATATATTCTATTAGATGACATATATATAGTTCCTAATATGAAAAGGAATTTGATCTTTGTTTCTTGTTTGATTGAGCAAAATTATTCTCTCTTCTTATATGGAGGCAAAATATTTATTTTCAAAAACGGAATAGAGATACGATTTGCTTCAAAAGAAAGTAAATTATCTGTAGTAAGGTTGTTAGTTACAAAGACTGTCCTAAATACTGAAATGTTCAGAACGACAACATCTACGAAGAGACCAAGGATTTCTCCTAAAGAAAAATTTCACCTTTGGCATCTAAGGTTAGGTCACATTAATCTTAATAAGATTGAGTGATTGGTGAAAAGTGGACTTCTAAATGGTTTGGAAGAAATTTTTTTACCTGTATGTGAGTCATCGCTTGAGGGCAAGATGACGAAACAACCTTTTACTGGAAAAGGTTATTGAGCCAAAGAGACCTTGGAGCTTATACATTCAGATCTCTGTGGTTCGATGAATGTAAAAACAAGAGGATAGTATGAATATTTCATCTCTTTCATAGATATTATTCAAGATACGAGTATCTTTACTTAATGCAACACAAGTCTAAAGCACTTAAAAGTTTAAGGAATATAAAACTGAGATTGAAAACTTGTTAAGTAAAAAGGTAAAAACACTACGATCTGATCGTGGTGGAGAGAATATGGATTTAAGATTCCAGAACTATATGATAGAACATGGAATAACGTCCCAAATTTAAGCCATTGGTACATGATGACATGTAGAAATGCATGTCATCTTAGGCCTTTTATTTAGAATTATGAGGGCTGTTAAGTAGAATATGCGGCAATTATGTTAGGAATTCATGAAAAAATGAGCTTGTGGCGTTCAGCATTGAGATTCTCGGCTAACCCACTATTATGCGTTATTATGCATTCAATTGTCTATTTTTGTAGCTAACGCAGGAAGTGGACGCAAACGAGGAAGCCAAACTACCACATAGACAACCGCATGCGGAGAAACTCTTCGTCGCAAAGGCGAACGCGTTCGATCAACGAATGGGTGTTGCGATAATCAGCCGCATGCGTCCATCGCATGGGAGTTGCGCTCGTCAATCGATTGTGGTCATCGTGTCGAAGTTGCTGTATTAACCGAATGCAGTCACTGCATGATTGTGGCTACACGATAACGCATAATAGAGGGATCAATGAAAGGTTGGTGGAATGAACGCATCAGCACATATCGCGAGGAAATCAAAAGATGATGTTGACATTTCACCTACCACGCCGTTAGCAGCAGAGATTCAGAAAGGACTAACGCACTGCGAATGTCAGAATCAGAGTAGTCCATTAACGCTGTCAGCGATCCAAGCTCTATATAAAGAAGCCGATGAGCAGAATTTCAACTTATCCAGGGTTTTCCCCTAGAGTTCCAGACTAATGCGTGAGAAGAAAGCTTGAGAGTTCTTCATCTCCTTCCTCCATTCCGATGGCGACCAGAGCCTTCGACCGAGAGAGTCAGCTCCACCGCCCATCCATGGCACCACCGGCAACCTTGACGCACATCCACTGGAAGCAACTTATTGCTTCCAGCTGGTCATTTCATTTTCTCTTCTTTTCTTATATTGTATTGTATTACATTTTGTGATTAAGGAATTAATACATTATATGTCTAATGCATTTCAGTGTTTCCTTCGATTCCATCTCCATCTTTTTTCACTTAGCATCCTTAACTTTCATTGCATCACTTAGTGAGATTGCTAGAGTATCGCATACTTAGTCATGTGGATTAGAGATATGAAGCATGTAGCAAACCACCGAGAGGTGTGTGTTGTATGAATGTGTGAGAAAACCTTATTTTCTTAGTGTGAAGCTAATGCAACACTTGTCTATGAGTAAAGTCAGCAACAACTAACTGCCCGGGAGGGTAAGTGGTTGGTCGCATTAAGCAATGTAAGCTAGTGTTCACTAGAGATAGGAATAATCTTGCGTCAGCTAAGTTTATGTGGTGACCTTGTCTTATGTATGCGGCCATCACACCTTTAGAGCTACTCGAGAGAGAGTCTAAAGAAAGAACCTATTACTCGAGAGAGCTAGGTTAGAATCGATGCTCGAGAGGGCTAGCTTAGATGTGCATAAGCAAGAATGGGGAACTTAGAGATAAGCTTCGTTTGCTATCACACAGCGTATGCACCCTATAGGTAGGATGTTGCATGCATCCAGAAGTAGGATATGGTGATATGTGGCTATCACGCTCATGCAGCAAGAGAACGTGAGCGGGTTATGAAGGTTTAGGTAGGCGTAGGCTTCTTGGCACTGTCGCATATACATCGCATACATCCTAGAATTAGGCTCAAGTGTGTGTAGCATGATCACATAGCTTGTGGTAACTAAGGTTGCCCTTGCGGTCACTCTTAAGGGTTGCAATAAAGACATCTCCACATTTTATCTATTTTTCCATCCATTTACTTCCTGTCAATAGTTTTCGTGTCTCTACCTCTCATTCATATTCTCATTGCATTGTCTGTTAGTTATGAGTAGGAGTAGTGTTAGCTTAACAACCCCTCCATGATTCTTTTATTCAATTGCTGCATACACATTACTGCATACGTCTAGCTACAAGTCCCTGAGTTTGACCTCGAATCACCCGAGAAACTTGCGTTCACGTTACACTTGGCGTGAGCGCAAGAAAGCTTGTGACAGGAACGCATGGTCATCGCATACATTTGTTAACGCATAGTCATTCCAACGCATGACCATCGACGCATGATAATCAACGCATACACTAAGAACATGCATCGCATATTGTGTTTCACTGGATTTTAGTTGTCGAGTGATGGACATCTAAATTTTCCGTCATCAAGTTTTTGGCGCTGTTTCCAGGGACTTGGCAGCTAATTGTTTGTTGAGTTTTGTGTCTCTGCAGGCAACCATTTTATCTTGGGAGTATTGCAGCTTGTGCGATCAAGTTGCAACCAATATTGAAGTGTAGGTGATGCGCCGAAAGCCAATATTGACCCCAAGGTAGAAGGGTAATCAGTCGCAAGAGCTGAAGGTAATTCTAAGCACATGGTGACCAACATGCGCCCAACAATTGCCGGAAGTTCCAATGGTCAAGGCAACTTGACCCAAGCAGTTGAGAGAAATCTCCTGCATGGAAGACTCCTTGCGGTGACAATACTCCTATTTTTCCAGGGATGTCTTCTATTCTATCTTTACCTTACTTTCTTAGTTTATTTTATTTTATTTTATTTTTTTGAATTTTATTCTGGACATGCAGTTGTTTCCTTGGTTGTGGTGCGTTTACTCCTTGCAGGTGTGACAATAAGTCTCCTCGGTGCGCAGATCAACGGAAGAATTCCCTCTATCCTTCAATGCATGGCTTTGTTCGCATGGATCCCAATGCATGATCGCATGCGTTATTTCGCCTAAGGCATTTTCTTGTTATCTTTTATTCTTTATCCTTTTGAAATTCTTTTTTTCCTGATTGTGTTCCTTTGCGATGTTTCTATGATGGTACGTATAATTCACCACATCTTCTAACTAAGCATCATAAGGCGCTCCTTACTTTTAATAGCTTTCTCAAATTTTGAAAGACTTAAGTTTTATTGCGTGCAAACCTTTGCTCAAACGTTTATTACCACATTATTGTGAGTTTGTTTTTAGCTTTACAGTGAGAACGCAGGCAACCTCTAAGTTTGGGGGTGGTAGCGGTCTCGAAGACTTGCGTTCATTACATTGCGATTATTTGAAAAAAAAAAGTGAGAATTTTGAGAATAATAACTCCACTGTCAACGCAATGGGGAAACCCATGTTGATAAGAGTTAAGTTGTGAAAGACACTTACCCGTAGTTGGATGTCCGCATGACACACGTGGGGGTAAGCCAAAACGAAAGTAAGTCACCAGGATCAACGCATAAGCGCAACTCCTCTATCGGGCGCAAGCCAAATCAAGCAAGACAAGAGTTGAGTTGGATGTGGAACGCAACCGTAGTTGGATGCCCGCATGACACATGTGGGAGTAAGCCAAAATGAAGAGTATAACCAGGTTCAACGCCGCATTCGAATAAGTCATCGCAAATTTTGAAGTGTTTCAAACGAACGCATTCTCAAAAGCTGAATGCAAAGTTGCGGTGAATGAATAAAAAGTTTTTGAGCAAAGGCTTGCCGGATATAAACTTAGAAAAGATCTTTTTGAAGAAGCAGCTGAAGTGGAGGAGAGCATTGCGGTGATGGTTAAAGGTATGAGTAAATTATATTCTGAGAAGCTGGTCATCGCAAAGGAAAGCCAGAAGGTGAGTTAGAATTTCTTGAGTATAACGCATGCTTGAGGATTAACATGATTCTAAGTTTAAAGATGTGATGACATGCAGAAATACATGTCATCTTAGGCCTTTTATTCAGAATTATGAGGGTTGTTAAGCAGAATATGTGACAATTATGTTTGGAATTCATGGAAAAATTAGCTTGCGACATTCAACATTGAGAATCTCGGCTAATCCATTATTATGCGTTCAATTGTCTATTTTTGTAGCAATGCAGGAAGTGGACGCAAATGCGAAAGCTGAACTACTGCATAGACGACCGCATGCAGAGAAACTCTCCATCGCAAAGGCGAACGCGTTCGATCAACGCATAGGTGTTGCGATAATCAGCCGTATGCGTCCATCGCATGGGAGTTGCGCTCGTCAAGCGATTGCGGTCATCGTGTCAAAGTTGCTATATTAAGCGAATGCGGTCACTGCATGATTGTGGCTACACGATAACACATAATAGAGGGATCAATGAAAGGTTGGTGGAATGAACGCATCAGCATATATCTCGAGGAAATCAAAAGATGATGTTGACATTTCACCTACCACGCCATTAGCAATAAAGATTCAGAAAGAACTAACGCACCGTGAATATCAGAATCAGAGTAGTCCATTAAGGGTGTCAGCGATCCAAGCTCTATATAAAGAAGCCGATGAGCAGAATTTCAACTTATCCAGGGTTTTCCCCTAGGGTTCCAGACTAATGCGTGAGAAGAAAGCTTGAGAGTTCTTCATCTCAGGATTGTGTATGCAATGTTAGTAGATATCAATCCATTCTAGGATTAGATCACTAGACAACCGTCAAAATAGTCCTCAAGTATCTATGGAGAACGAGGGGTTATTTGCTCATGTATGGGGTTAAGGATTTGATCGTTACAGGATACGCTGACTCTGACTTTCAAACTGATAATGATTTGGGAAATCCACATTAGGATCAGTGTTCAATCTCAATGAAGGGGTTATAGTTTGGCAAACCATCAAACAAGGATGCATTGCCGACTTCACTATGAAAGTTGAATACGTAGTTTCTTGTGAAGCAGCTCAAGAGATTGTTTGGCTAAAGAAGTTCCTTACTGATTTGGAAGTCGTTCCAAATATGTATTTGCCCATCACACTTTATTGTGATAATAGTGGTATTGTGGCAAATTCTAAGTAACCTAGGAGTCATAAAGGAGGTAAATATATTGAGCGCAAATATCATCTCATTAGGGAGATTATGCAACGGGGAGATGTGACTGCCACACAGATTGCCTCGGAGCACAACATTGCTGATCCATTTACAAAGACTTTCAGCGGCTACAGTGATTGAGGGTCACCTTGAGAGTCTGAGTCTACAAGATATGAGTAATCTAATCTAGGGCAAGTGGAAGATTTTGTTGGGTATATTGCATGCTCTAGTTTATTGTATTGTATTTGATACTATACATCCCACTCATGGTATTTGATATTATTGATACTCCATTTCATTGTAATGTATTTGATACTATACAACCCACTAATTTTAGGAAAAGTGGGAGATTGTCAGAGCTTATGTCCTAAATCTCATGTATCTTGTCGTTTGTAAAGAAAAATTAAATATCTAACTCCTCTGGTGAATCCCAAAGGGAACACAACCTCTGGTGAATCCTGAAGGAAACACAACCTCTGGTGAATCCCAAAGGAAATATAACCTCTGGTGAGTACATGACTATAGGTAGAAAGAAATTATCACCATCATATTTATCATGCAATATAAATAAAAGTCCACAGCATGGTAACATAATATCTTGCTCATACATCCTCATGACATATCTCATAACATTTAACATTATGCTCATAAATTCTTATAACATACTTCATAACATTAACATCACGCTTATACATTCTCTCTAGTCAAGTAATCATATATACAATCTTAGAGAGCCGATAATAACATCTCAAATATATCTTCTGACATAAAGGCGATTCTAGTAGTAAGATTTACTTACCTAAATTTCAAGATCAAAATTAACTCGAGCAAGGTAAACTCCCTTCAGATTTTCCCCAAACTTCAAATTAGCTCCTAAGACATGAAGCAAAATTTCAACTCTAATCACCAAGTCAATTTCATTACATACAAAATTTATTCCAATTAAACTCCAAACACTAACCCAAAGTGTGATTTGATTCAAAATCACTTCAAAGCTTCAAAATCAAAACAACCCAACTGTTAAACCACCAAAATCAACTTTTAACTCCATTGGACAATAGCGAAAAAAATTCAAATTTGACTTCTTAAACCTCAATCAATTCAATAACTAGACCAGTAATCAATGGGTATCACAAAGTTGTCAATGATAACCTTCAAACTTACCCACTATTGGGGTTGATGCCCTAAATCTCATGGCCTCTTAGTTTTTAATTGTATTTGTACAAATGATTTATTTATCTAATAAAATAAGAGATATTTTATTTGACATTTAGTTGCATTAACACACAAAAACCAATAAACTAAGATCCAAGGTTATCAGTTATAACTTAAACATATATGTCGAGAAAAGGTTGAGTACCTTATCCTGGTGATACTACAAATACGACCAACTTTATAGTTGTTACAATTGTTGTAAAGTGCTACAAATAATCTGATTTTGACCATTCATGTGGAAACATGTGAGTGGGGGTATTCTATACAAAGAGTTTGTATAGACCGGACCATAGAATGAATATTCTTTCTATATAACACCGTTGCTAAAAGAGATTTACATTTCACCAGGATGACCATAGGTTATTTAACCTAAATCTTGAGTTAGTTGTGAACTCATACCTATGAAGGTCGTCCTTTGATTTCTATGGGTGAGAGTGGCTAGATTCGCCGATTTAATATGCCTAATATTTTGGGGATTTATCTGATTAGGGAGCTGGGAACACAGCTACACAAGAAGGAATTCGCTCCTTTCCTATTGTTAGGGTAAGTAGAGGAATTGATTCCTTAAGGGCTAATTCCAAAGCCTGAACAAAGTGACACCACACCCTCTCCTTGTTTGAGAGGGGTTCGATTATAGTTGGACTATAACTAATTGTTTATTAGAGGGATTAGTGATACTTAAGGAGTTATATGTAACTACAGAACAAAACAATAATTTTGGCCCAACTATACTTACGAGCAATTTGTGAAAGGTCAACACTCTGTTGATTGGTTATATCCAATGGACAGAGAAATATATGTAGTGCGAAGAGTGTAGCTATCGATATTTAATGGATTGACCAACAATTAATGGAAGTTTATTAATTTAATTAAAGAATTTAATTTATTAATTAATTAAGTACCATTGGAGCTTTAATCTATAGGTCCATAAGGTCTCTTTGTTGACTTAATAAGGATTAATGAGAATCGAATTAATTTTTGGATTAATTTGAATTGTCCAAATTAATTAAAGGGAATTAATTATATGAGATATAATTAATATAATGTATATGGTACATTATAATATAAAGTTTTAATGAGAGAAATAAATATTTAAATATGATTTAAATATTAATTATATGAATGTGATTTATATAAAAACTATAGGTTGAAATTAATATAAATATGATTCATATTAATTATATAGGTTATATGAGAGATAATAAACCATAGGTTATATTATATGTGGTATAATATAAACTATAGGTTATATGTTATATTTGTTATAACATATGGTTTAATATTTATATATATTAAATTAGTTTATATATATATATATATATATTAAAATTCAAATTTTGGTTTTTTGAATTTTTGAAACTTAAACAATGGGGAAACTCCCTCAACCCACTCTCCCATATACCAACGTGAAGTTGGTTTTCACAAGACAAAGAATATAATCTTCTTAATTTTGGATCTCAAGTTTAACTCTCTGTATTCTCTGTATTTTGCTCTCAGAAGAAAACTCTTCCCTTCCAAAATTAATCACTAAAGCCCAATACTCTCAGTGATTTTCTACCTTGAGAATAACGAGGACTGGCTGGTGGTCATGTCTAGATTTTGGAATTCCATTGCTTGTTTGTAAGTTTGAGGAAGAGTTCGATTTGTTCGTGAATAGGAGAGGATTCGTGAAACGGTCTTCAAGGGTAAGTCCTATGAATCCCTTTCTTTCTGCCTGATTTATTAGATGAAAACCATGTTGTATGTTTTAAATCCTAGTTTCCGTCATCTAAATTAATTCTTGTTTTGTAAAATTAAAATTGGAGCACAATATTTCCATTGTAGGTAGTCACCTACTCCTTCTATTGGTATCAGAGCGCCAGTTGAGTCCCAATTTTATATTTAGAACATGGAATCTAGTGAGAATTCTCTACATCTAGTTATCTTAGTCGTTTTGAACATCATTCCATTTAAAGGTGTTTCTGAAACTCCATATGAGATATGGGGAGCTCATAAATGTTGTTTATGATATATAAAAGATGTTTACATAGTTCAGAAATTTGTAATAGATTGGCACATGTGTTAGTGTCGAAACCTTAAAGTATTAGAATGTCGTTCAAATAGCATGCCTATCTGTATGCAACCCAAAAGTAGTATACTTTTCTAGTAAAATAAAATCAAGTATTTATGATGAAAAATGCTAAAATTTCTGGAAAAGTATACATACAAGAAGCCACCATGTATTATATTTAGTTTCCATAAGAGCAAAAGTATATCAATAAGAGTTATTGATTAAAATTGACACTATAACAAAAGTTGTTTTGACAGGTCAAATGCATCTTACTCAAAGAGTTGAGGGTACCTCGATATAGTGGAAGGAATGTATAATAGTCTAGCCATAATTTGGGTTTAGTGGAAACTCAATTCATCAGGTCTTAGTGACAGTGTCGAGAAACAAGAAATTGAGGAAATAAGATGCAATCCCTATATTGTTTTGAATAGAAGTCCATGGTATACTAAAATATTTACAGCGATCCTATCGATTAAAGTGTTTGAGGATCACCTAGTGAGACTAGGACTACGCATTGTATAAACTAGAGAAAGTGGGAGAAAAACCCATGAGTATGTCATACCTAAGGATGGGTATGTGATACCTAAAGGCAAACCATGGATATGTGATGCCCTAGTTCATTGTATTTCTCTATAAAACTCAAAACTCAATGTATTCATATGTATATTACCATTGGAGTTTTAGTCCAAGTGGGAGTTTGTTGGATTTTATCTCCTAGAACTCGTGGTTTGTAAATAATAAACTTATTCTGTAAATCGATAAAGTTGTTATTGAATATATGAATTACTTTTTTGTCAAAAATAAATTCATTAAACTAAAAGATCTATGACTATTACTGAGTACTTGAACTTTATATGGAGACATAAGGGTGGATCGGGTTCGAGTAAATAGTCAAAATGATCTATAGTATACGAATAAGGTTGGGTGCCTAATTCTAGTAACACTATTGGATGAGACCCACTCTGTAGTTGTTACAATTTGTTGTAAAGTGCTACAAACAAAGTGATCCTGATTTGTTCATGTATTGACATGAAGAGCGGAGGCGTCCTATGCAATGAGTTTGCATAAAATTGGACCATGAATTAAGTCACTCTTACTTTATAACGTTGTTTACTATTTAAGGCTGACTATTTCAAAGCGATGACCTAGGTAACTTGATCTTAATTCTGAGCTACTATTTATTCAAGATTATCCTTAGATTTGCATGGGTGAGGGTTGGCTCAATAGCGCCTGCTCAATAAGCCTCCCATTTAAGGGGTAAGACTAGGTAGATAGTTGGGGATATAGGGTGCAAGACAAAATTCACTTCTACCCGCTTTTAAGGTAGTAGAGAGGTTCTTCCCTTAAGTGTTGACTTCGGGTCTTGAATAAGGGGCCCCACCCTCTGATTGGCCCGAGAGGCACTTAGTTTAGTGATTGAATCACAAACCAATTGTCCATTAAAGGAACAGTGGGACTTAAGGAGCAAGATGTAATCATGAGGGTAAAATAGCTTTTGACCCAGTCGTTATTACAAACAATCGATGAAGGGTTAACTTACTAATCGTGGTTATATCGAGTGGACATAATATATCTACAGTGAGGGGAATGCAACTACTGGGCTTTAGTGGAGTGACCTAGTAGTTAATAAATAGTGGTTAATTAGGTTAAAGAGTTTAGCCGGTTAATCGCGGATCGTTGGAGCCCATGATCTGTAGGTTCATGAGGACCCCCTACTAGCTCATATCGAACTAAGCCTTAGAACAGTGTGACGAATGAATTTGAAGTGTTTAAATTCGATTTTTGGAGCAAAGCATTAAATATATACGATATATTTAACCAAATGTTTAATTGTGAATTAAACATAAAGAGAGAGAAAATATGAGATATTTAAATATTTAAATATCAAGATTATGAATAGGGATTCATATAAATTGGGATTAGTGTTGTATTTAATATTCAATTAACTTATTTATTTATTTAGTATTAATTTAATTATAAAATTGATTATTAGAATTAATTTTGAAATTAAATGGAAATGGTTAAAATTTTATTAAAAGTCAAATTGTTGACAAGGTAAAAAATGCAATGGAAGTCAAATTGTTGACTTTTGGTTTTTGAAAGTCAAAAAATCAAATTTGTTGACTGTGGATTTTGAGAGTCAAACTTTGACCAAGTTAGTGGAAAGATCCAACATTTGTGAGTGGGAAATTTCAACTATTGAATTGCTAAGTGTTGTCTTCATTTGAAGACACTTGCCCCACTTAATCCACTTTGAGTTAGTGGTTTTTTTAGTGTCAAATTCTCATCAAACTCAAAATTACGTGTCATGCATGAAATGGCCAATAAGTAGAAGAGTTTTACAATATTTGCTTCTTCTTGGCAAAGTGGAGACTTCTGAGATTTTTTAGAAAAATCTTAGGCCTTAAGCTCTCTCAAACATTAACCTATTTCTCTCCAAATTAGTCACTCACTAGATCCCATCATCTCGTTCTAAGGGCAGAGATTAGTCGGGAAGACTCTTGTGATGGTCTAGAATCATTCGTGAGGAGATTGGGGCTAATTTGGAGAAAATTCAAAGTCTACAAAGGTTATATTCTTTTTCCCCTTTACTTGTTATATTAATGCATGCTTATCTTTGTAATTAACCTAATTAGAGTATTTTAGATCCATTTTTCTTCTACTAAGAATGTGTTCGTTCCATCAAGTTTAATGGAGTTTGCATGTAAGAAGCGGAAGTACACATAATCATTAAGCACTTTAGCTACATCAGAGTTATTTTATTTGGCATATACTCATATCCAATAAAAAAAACTTCATGGTTATTGTATATAAACTTAAGCATATATATGAGATATACAATGGATCAGCCTTAAGTGATAACCTAAATAGGTTTGTAGTATAAGGATAAAGGAGGGATACCTGATCCTAGTGACACTACGGATACGGCCCACTTTGTAGAGGTTTGCAAGTGTTGTGAACTACTACAGATGTAGATCCTGACTATTCATGTGGCGGCATGCGAGCGGGGGTGTCCTATACAAAGAATTTATATAAGACCAGACCACGAAATGATTCGTCTCTATATATAACGTCGTTGATACTGGAGACTTATATCTCACCTACACGACCATAGGTGACATGACCTCAATCCTAAGTGTTTTGGGAACTCCTGCCTTTAAGGGCGGTCCTTTGATTAGTATGGGTGAGAGTCGCCAGATTGCAAACTCAATATGCCTACCTTTTTGGGGACTTGTCTGATTTGGGAGCTGGAAACTCAGTTACACAAGATGGAATTCACTCCTTCCCCGAAGCAGGGGTAAGTAGATAGATTACTCCCTTAAAGGCTGATTCCGAGGCTTGAACATAGTGGCCTTGCGTGCACAATCCTTGAACCACAGAGTTTGAAACAATGGTGGGTTGTTTACGGCACAAGAACTTGGTTCAACTTCTCTTTAGAAGAGAGGACTCAGCCATAGTAGGATTATGACTTATGTTCATTAGAGGGATCAGTGGTATTTAAGGAGTTAGATGTAACAACAGGGGCATAACGATAATTGGCCCAGCCGTACTTACAAGCAATCTGTGAAGAGTTGTCATACTGTTGGTTAGTTGATATGGACACATAATATATCTATGGTAAGGAGAGTTCAGCTGTCGGTCTTTAGTTGAGTGCTTGGCAGTAATGGATGGTGGATCCCGTGACTAAAGAGTTTAGTCAGTTATTCACGTACCATTGGAGCTTCGAGCTACAGGTCCATAAGGTCCCCTTGGTAGTTCAATGGATTCAAGTTGAGAATCAGTTCTTGGTGTTGATTTGAAATGTTCAAATTAACAAGAGGTAATTCGGTTATATATGATATGATCGGTGTGATGTATGAGATACATCTAATGGAGGATTAATGTAAATGACATTTATATTAAGTACCATGAAATAGAAAAAGAGCTATGGTTTATATGTTTCATGAGATGAAATATTAAAATTATAGGTTATAAATACAGTATGGTAAGTTGATTATCATATATATTTATAATAATATTAATTATTGGATCATTATCTTTTTTTCTCTAATAACCAATTGAGTGGGAGATTATTGGTAGTTTCATGGTAACCGTGAGATAAAAAGAAAAATAATTTTCCTAAATTTAGTATGATTTGTGAGAGTTACTATTCTCGGAATTACTCATGGTTAGTTGTCAAGTGAATGAGATTCACTAAACGATAGCTGAAGAGAGACTATACAATCGTGGAGTGACACTACACAATCGTTTACTCAGCTGGCCTTTAGCTAAATGATCGTGGAGCTTTTGCTAAACGATCGCATAGCATTTGTTAAACAATTGGACATCGTCTATACGATAGATCTTTGTCATCTCCCATTTGCTCAATCGTTTACACGATTGTTCTTTCTCCGGTCTCGACCTCTAACCAAGTCTACACAGAGCCCACACTTCTGAATTCTCGTATCGAGAATACCAAGGAAGCCATTGTGGTGGCGTCGTACTCAACTCGACGTAGTTCGAGGTTTTTGGAGGTCGTTCACTGTATTCGTGTTCTTGGAGTTCATAGTGTTTGTGGTCGCTGTGATCGTGTTGTGTTACGGTCGTGGTGTACGAGCTTTCGTGTGTTGCAGTCTTGCTAATTGATCGAGTGTTCGTGATCGAAAGTGTTGAAGATGAGTCTTCAAAGGTATGTACAATTCTATCCCTTGATCTTATGTAAAGCATGCTGTAATTTTGTTTTATGCATGACCGCTTAGTTTTCGTTTCTTGATTGTAATTGCTGTTGTTCAAATACGATTGAGATTTGGAACGATTATTCCACTGCTCATGAAAATCTTCGTGTCTGATTTCCTTCAAAATCATCTCGTGGTCCGGTCTTATACAAACTCTTTGTATAGGAAACCTCTGCTTGCATGTCTCCACATGAATGGTCAGGATCTACTATCTGTAGTAGTTCACAACACTTGCAAACCTCTACAAAGCAGGTCGTATCCGTAGTGTCACCAGGATCAGGTATCCCTCCTTAATCCTTATACTACAAACCTATTTAGGTTATCACTTAAGGCATGATCCACTTATATATCTGATATACATGCTTAAGTATACATACAATAACCATGGAGCTTTGTTTATTAGATATGAGTAAATACCAGATAAAATAACTCTTATTTTATTCATAACAATGTATCTAAATTACAAACTACGAGACTCCGGGAGAATTAGAACACCAATCCCAATAATCTCCCACTTGTCCTAATGCCTCAAGAAGCTAATGTACAATACAAGATAAAGACATGTACAATATACAATAAACGAAGGCATACCCTAGTATCAAGCAACACCTTGCTCATTTTTCCTCTCCAATTGCTTGTAGACAACCAATTGATTTTCCCTACTATCCTCTAGGCCCTTCGATTGGATTGTGGGATCCAAAATGAGTAGGAATTTTTAGGGAAGCTTGGTGAAGTTTTTCAGTTTTGTGTCTTGGTGATTGATAGAACATGAGAGAATAAAGAGTTGAGTGGAAATTTTGTTCTTCAACTAAAATCAATCCCTTTTTGTTAAGGAACAACATGCAAAAACTAATTTCACATCAAACTGACACCAAGAATAAAGAGTTGAGTGGAAATTTTGGTGTCCAATGTGGGAAAAATCCACTCAAATTTAATTTTCCAATTTTTATTGAATTTTCATTCAAAATTCAAATTCATTTGAAATCAAAATTAAAAAAACAAAATTGGAAAATTAATTTTTTAAGATATTAATTCAATAATTAATATTTAAATAAAATATATTAATTTTAAATAAATTTAATTCTAAACTAAACAATTTAATTAATTTAATATCAAATATTAAATTAATAAAACACCTATTTCAAACATGAATCTCTATTTATGTAATTAATATTTAAATCATACTTAAATATTTTAAATTCTCTAAATCATTTAACTCGATAATTAAACGTTTAATTATATTATATATAATTAACAATTACCTTAATTCAAATTTGAACATTTCAAATTCCCTCATCACATTATTCTAAGGTTTAGTCCGTTTGTGAGCTAGTAGGGGGACCTAATGGACCTGCAGATCATGAGGTCCGAGAATTCACGATTAATCGGCTAAACTCTTTTAACCGAATTAACTAACATTCGTTAACTACCAGATCACTCCACTAAAGCCTAGTAGTTGCACTCTCCTCATGTAGATATATTTCTATCTACTTGATTTAACCATGATTAGTAAGTCGATCCTTCACAGGTTGTTCGAATTAACAATTGGGTCAAAATTACCATTTTACCCTTGTAATACATCTTGCTCCTTAAGTCTTCACTAATCCATCAAGGAACAATTAGTTTATGGTCCAATCAATAAACCGAGTCCTTCTCAGCCATAAAGAGGGCAAAGCCCCTTATTCAAGGCTAGAAGTCAGTACTAAGGGAATAATCTATCTGCTAACCCTAACGCGGGTAGGAATGAATTCCATCTTGCAGGACTATGTCCCCAGCTATCTATCCGATCTTACCCCTAAAAATGGGAGGCTTCTTGAGCAATGATGTGAAGCCACACTCACCATCACAAATTAAAGGATAATACCTAATAAATAGGAGTTCATAGTTAGCTCGGAATTGAGATTGAGTTACCTTAGGTCATCAGTTTTAACAGTAAACGATTGTCATAAAAAAAAATGACTATTCGTGGTTCGGTCTTATGCAAACGTCTTTTGTATAGGATGCCCCAACTCGTATGTCTCTACATGAACTATTTTGGGACCACATCATTTTTATCAAATACAAAGCGGACCGCATCCATAGTGTCCCCAGGATAAGATACCCAACATATCCTTATATTTATGGACCATTTTGGCTATATACTCAAACTTAATCCTCTTTTATGTCTCTACATAAAGTTCAAGTACTCATGTTATAGTTAGGGATTCGTTAATCTATTGGATTTAGAATCTTACTAGTGCAATTTACAAATTCAATAACAGGTTTATTGAATAAATCTCAATAACATCTTTATTGCAAATAGAATACGTTTAATTTTACAAACAACGAGTTTTAAGACATACAACCCAATAAGTTTATTGGATTATGGTTATTTAAGCAAGATAAATACAAGATAAGCAATAACTATTTATTGTAATAAACATTGATAACACTTTATTAATGATCGGTTAAATGTTACATATATTATTTACGAGTTTTAGGGCATAAAACCCAACAAACTCCTACTTGAACTAAAACTCTTGTCAGTGGGATGTATGTACAATAAATAATCCAAAGCTAGAAATGTCAAATGTATAATATACATTACATGAAAAGTAAATATACAAATACAATAAACTAGGCCATCCTTATACCTATTACACATCTTCTACTTGCCCTAAATTATATTATATACATGTCTCGCAGACCTAGACTCTCTAGATGACTCTTGAACACTTTACCCGAGAGAGCCTTCGTAAATAGATCAGTGATGTTATGCTTTGAAGCGATCTAGGTGACAATCACATCTCCTCGTTGCACAATCTCCCATAACAGGTGATACTTCCTCTCTATGTGTTTTCCTCGTTTGTGGCTACGAGGTTCTTTTGAGTCGGCTACCGCCCCACTGTTGTCACATTATAATGTAACGGGCAAGTCTATATTTGGAATAACTTCCAAATCTGAAAGTAACTTTCTAAGTCAAACTACTTTCTTAGTTGTTTCACAAGTAGCTATATACTCAGCCTCCATAGTGGAGTTTGCTATGCATCCCTACTTGATGCTTCTCTAAACTACAGCTCCCCCATTAAGGATGAACACTAACACTTATGTGATTTTCTAGAATCCTTGTCAGTTTGAAAGTTAGAGTCCATGTACCCTGTAAGGATCAAATCCTTAGCCCCATACACCAGTATGTAGTCCCTCGTTCTCCAAAGATACTTGAGAATGTTTTAACTGTTGTCCAATGGTTTAACCTTGTATTAGACTGGTACCTACTGACTATTCCCACTGCAACATATGCCAGGCCTAGGCAGAGCATAGCATACATTAAGTTGCCCACAATTGAGGTATAGGGAATACATCTCATATCCTTAACTTTTTAAAGTATCTTAGGACACTGTTCCTTAGACAAGTCAACCCCATGCCTAAAAGACAAGAAACCCTTCTTGGATTTCTGTATCGAATATCGAGCCAATATTTTGTCGATATACGTTGCTTGAGACAATGTCAGTGTTTTGTTCTTACGATCCTTAATGATTTGGATACCAAGAACATACCATGCCTCTCCTAAATCTTTCATTTGGAATTGGGTCGTTAGCTAGTTTTTCACTTCAGTAAGGTACCCTACATTATTCCCAATAAGTAGAAGATAATCCACATAAAGTACTAGAAAATTTACTTTATTCTTGTTGATCTTCTAGTATGCACAAGACTCATTTACATTTTGATCAAAACAAAAAGATTTGATCGCAGTATCTCTCTTTCTCTTATAGATCCATTTGCACCCTCTGGGTTTTACTCTTTTAGGTAGATCTACAAGCTTCCATACTAAATTGGAGTAAATTGACTCCATTTCAAGGTCCATTGCTTTAACCCATTGGTCCTTTTCTACGTCATTCATTGCCTGTCAATAGGACAATGGATCCTCAATGTCATCATCAAGTATGACGACCTGAGTTTCAATTAAACCCAAGTAGCAGTCAAGTCGTGATACAATCCTCCCACTGCATCGAGGCATTCTCAACGATTAAGAAGGACGAGACGGACCTAAAAAACTTGCTCCTTCATCAACTCTTGTTGAAGAATCGACTTCATCAACAACTCTAGTTGACTCTTTAATAGCTTCTCCTAATATTAACTTACTACGTGGTTTGTGATCCCTCATGTGGTCTTCCTCTAAGAAAGTAGTGTTTGTCGATACAAACACCTTATTTTCTTGTGGGTCATGGAAAATGAAGGATCTCTTTAAAGAGAACCTTGAGCGAAAGCGGGATCGTCCCAATTCTCATTTTTTATATAATAAAAATTTTTACATAAAAGAAAGCATAAATTATACACTTACATAAATTAAAGCATGCTAAAAAATTTACTTAGGGTTTCAAACCCTTACCTTTGTAGACAAAACTTCAAGATTCCTTCGAATTGACAATAGGCACTACTACAATGGCGATCTTGGTATTCTCAGGTAGAGAACCCAGGAGAGGTGGGCTTTGACTATTTTCGTATAGTGAGGGAATGATTTGAAAGAACAGAGGAGGGAAAGGAATTTTTCATAAACTTACAGAGAGAACTATTTTCTCTGTTCAATCACGTATATTTTTCTAATTTCCCTTTCTCTTGCAGTATGATGAAAGAGACTCTCTTCTATCAAATGCTCATAAAACATCAACCACCCACGTAGAAAAGAGGGGAGGGAGTTGTAACTTCCTCCTTAATTCAAAATAAATTAATTTTAATATAAAATAATAAAATAAATTTATATAAAATAAATATTTAATATATATAAATATGATAACTAGCTTATCATAATATATATATTAAACTACATGTTATATCAAATATAACTTATAACCTATAGTTTAAATATTGTATCATATACAATATAACCTATAGTTTTTTTTCTTTCTCATATGGTATTTAATATAAATCACATTTACATTAAATTTAACAATTATGAATCCAATTCATATAATTAATATTTGAATCTTATTCAAATATTTATTTTCTCTTTCAAATGTTATAATGTATCTATAATAATTATATCATATACAATTAAAATAACTTAATTATATCATATATAATTAAATCCCTCAATTAATTTGAACAATTCAAATTAATCAAAAAATGATTCTCATTTAATCCTATTGAGCTACCAAGGGGACCTCATGGACCTATAGTTTGAAGCCCCAATGGTACATGAATAATTAATCAAACTCTTTAATTAAATTATTCACCATCTGTTAACTGTCAGACACTCCACTAAAGATCGACAGTTGCACTCTTCGCACTACAGATATATTTCTGTGCCCATTGAATATAACCAATCAACAGTATGATGACCCTTCACAAATTGCTCGTAAGTATAGTTGGACGAAAATTACCATCCCCTGTAGTTATAGCTAACTCCATAAGTACCATTGATCCCTCTAATGAACAATAGATCATAGTTCAACGATGACCAAACCCCTCTCGAGCCAAGAGAGGGTATGGCGTCACATTATTCAAACCCCAGAATCAGCCCTTAAAGGAGCAATTTATCTACTTACCCCTGATCTCGGGGAATGAGTGAATTCCTTCTTGTGTAGCTGTGTTCTCAGCTCCACAATCAGACGAATCCCCAAAATGGTAGGCTTATTGAGTCGGGGATCTAGCCACTCTCACCCTTACAAATCAAAGGACCGCCCTTATAGGAAAAAGTTCACAACTCATTCAAGATTCAGGTCATGTTACCTATGGTCATTCTGGTGAAATGTAAGTCTCTATTATGATTGGCGTTATATAATGAGATTAAACTATTCATGGTCCAGTCTTATACAAACTCCTTGTATAGAATATCCCCGCTCACATGACTATACATGAATGATCAGGATCAAATCATTTGTAGCACTTTTCAACAATTGTAACACCTACAAAGCAGGCCATACTCGCAGTGTCACCAGGATAAGGTACCCAGCCTTATCCATCTACTACAAATCATTTAGGTTATCACTTAAATATGATCCACTCGTATGTCTCTAAATACATGTTTAAGCTATAAGATAACTTTGGCTGCTAGTTTATTGGTTTGTGGTTAATGCAACTAAAATATGGAATAAAATATCATATATTTTATTAAATAGAACAATGAGTTTTTTCAAAACATTTACAAACTATAGAACCCTACGAGATTTAGGGCATCAACCCCAACAGAAAAGACCACCTCTCGTTTCTTTTGGATAACCAAAAAATTGGCACAACCTTGAACAATATTGCAATTTCTTAGGATTTGTCACAGGCACGTGTGCTAGACAACCTCAAATCTTGAAGTAGCACAAACTAGGTTTACGCCCCCTCCATAACTCAAAATGTATTTCAGATACACTCTTCGAGAAAACATTGTTCAAGATATGAGTTGTAGTCTCTACTTCATACCCCAAAACGAGCTAGACAACTGAGCATAGCTCATCATCAAACAACCATGTCTAATGAGGTTCTATTTCTCCTTTCTGATACGTCGTATTATTGAGGTGTACCAAGAGCTGAGAGTTGGGACTGGATTTCATGTTCTATCATATAATCCTAGAATTTTTTATCCATCTACTCCACCTCGATCAGATAGAAGTGTTTTAATAGTTTTACCTAATAGGTTTTCAACCTCAGCCTTAAACTCCTTGAATTTTTCAAGAGCTTGAGATTTATACTCCATTAGGTATAAGTAACCATACCTTGAATAATCATCTAAAATTTTGTATCCTCCTTAAGTTTTTACATTCATTGGACCACAAAGATCCGAATGTATTAACTTTAAGGATTCTTTGGCTTTATAACTTTTTTCGCTAAAAGATCTTTGATCATGTTTCCCTCAAGACACGATTCACATGGTGGTAATGAATCATCTTCTAACTCATTTAGAAGTTTATGCTTTACCAAACGCCCGATCCTATCGAGATTTATGTGTCCTAGTCTTAAGTGCCAACGATAGGTGTTGTTACTTAAAATGCGCTGCCTTTTATTTTGAGTTTCAGTAGTTCTAACCATCTCATGATTTAAGATTACTTTTGCTTCGGTTGATCTTAATACATATAAGTTATCTTCTAATCTAGCTGAACATATAAGAACATCATTCTTGAAAATGAATGCTTCATTTCTTTCAAACTTTACAGTGTAAGATTGCTCAAGTAGACAAGAGATAGAAACTAATTTTTTTTTAATTCATGGTACAATGTACAAATCTTTAAGAAAAACAAATCTTTCTCTAAAAAATAACTTTGCAGCTCCCACTGCACTGGCTGAAACGATATCTCCCATTTCGACTCTAAGCGTCTTTTCACCTTCTTTTAGCTGCTAAAAGGAACTATTTCCCTATAAAGAAGAATAAACATGATTATTCACTCCCAAATCAAGTATCCAAGCAAACTCATCATGTTCTACAAGACACGTTTCAAGTAAATGAACACAACTTGACTGCACTCGTGTATGACTGCTCCATTTGCCTCTGCCACATTAAATTAAGCCATCATGTCTAGGACATGTTCCCGAACAGATGTGCCCTCTTCCATGCAGCAGTTGTAAATGTATTTGAGGGCATCATGGTGGAGTTGATAGGACAGTTGTCCAAACAACTCCTAGAGAGATTCTATAATCTCCCTCGCAGTTACCATGGCCTCAAGCTTCTAGGACAGAACTTCAGATAAGCTCGCCAAGATGTAGACGCGGGTCTTTTCATTGGCCTATATCCACTGGTCAAAAGCATCCTTCATAGCTTGGGATGCATTATGAGCAAGGGTCGGAGGACAATCCTCCGATAAGACTGAATGGATTGAATCCCAAGCAAAAGCGTATGATGGCCTTGCAATTTTGTTTTCGATTTTATATAAAAAAAAAAAAACGATATAGAAAATAATAACATAAGGAATAAATAATCAAGATTAGCATGCATTTAAGAGAAGAGAAAAGGGAAGAGCTAAACCTTACCTTTGTAGATTCCCAAATTTTTCACGATTCCCTCCACGTCTTCTCCGAAACATCTCTTCAATGATCAAGGGACACCACGGTAAGTGAAACCTTGTTATTCTCTAGGATCCCAAGAATTGGATGTGTGGTCTCCATGACTTAGAAGAGGAAGAAGAAGTAGTAGAGAAAAGAAGAGAGGTTTTGAGAGTAGTAGGAGACTAGGATTTAAAATTCTCAACTCAACTATATCACAAACATGGCCCATGAAGACCTATTTATAGAGAGGAGAGATAACCCCTTCTTCTAGTCTTTCCCATTCCTACACTAGTTCTAATTTAATTAATTAATTTTTATTTAATTAATTAGTCCAATAATTAAATAATCATATATATTAAATCCAATTTAATATATATAATTAATTAATAAATAAATATATTGTTGAGTTTTATGTCTTAAAACTCTTGTAAACAATAAACTTATTTCTGAAAATTCAATAAATTATTATTGAATATATGAATTAATTATTTCGTTTTAGAAATAAATCCAATATCGTATAGAATAGTTGATTAATTTCTTGATTTACTGATCTACTTATGACTAATATTTTCAAAAACCAAGCGAGATTTTGAAAACTTAAATAATAATAATAATAATAATTTGTAAAAAAATTATTTTTTTTAAGAATTTGACTAAGAATTCTAACTCTTTTATTTAAGAAGGATAAAAACTCTGATAAAAAATTGAGAAGAAATAGACTTCGTTTTAAAAAACAAAAGATCAAACGATTACCAAATAGTTGCCAAATTGAGTCCTAAGAATCAAAACACAAAACTGAAAATTTTAAGTTCAAAGGAACTCATACACAAAAAATAATAATAATAATAATAATAAAATAAAATAAAAGTTAAAAATCTATCAAATACATTTTAAAATTTGGAGACCTATTTGGCATAAAATTAAGAGTTCAGAAACCAAATACACAAGCTTAAAAATTCACACTAAACTTGAAATTTTACCTATATTAAGACATCTACTAAATTTGTAAGGTCAATAAGTTCAATGGAAAAGAGAACCACCTCGTTTCCAAAACAAAAGTAAATATACCTATAAATATGCAACGACAGGTCCAAGCTGATCAATTTAAAGGCTTTTTTGCCATTACTATCAACTCTGTAAGAGAACAGAGGCACAAAGTCTCCAATTTACAATGAAACGAAACATTCTTTTTGGGATCTAAACTAACCAATACACCATCTCTCAATATGAAGTTTGGGTCAATCCCCATTTGAGAATAAGAAGAGGGCTTTGCTTTTTCACTTAAACTTTCGTTCTCACTGTGACAAATACATTCCACTCCCTTAAATACCATGTCTCTTGAACTTTCGCAATCACAAGTTCTCATGTCGGAGGATTTAAACCTGTCATTTCCTCCCGTTTGTCTATCGTTAAATATGGGAGTGTTGTTTCCATCAAGAAATATCCGTCGTACTGCTGCAAGAAGGTCGACTGAAAGTGCCACAACAATATCATGAACATCCTCCACAGTCCAATTATTCTGATTTGATTCCAATTCATTACGAAGAATATTTTTTGTCATGCTGTAGAGGACGTTTAAACAACCAGTGCAGCACCGAATAGAGCATACTAGTGCAGAGTTGGTAGAGAGGCCAGTTCTGCTCGGAGACGAGTGAGCATTCACTTCACGGTCATTTGTATCGGGCTTACTATCTTCATGTTTGCAACCGTTTTCTAAGGTGGAACAACCTCCATTGTCAATGCTGCCGGGTTTTGTGCAGCTATGAATCTTGTCACCACGTAACTCACTTGAATTTTGATGATGTTCTAAATTAGCAATCGATTCTATTCCCAAATTTAATGGCGTTTTAACCAATGTGCCATTTCTATCGTTGTCCAAATCATCTGATCCAGGTATTGTTGTCTCACTGTGCTTCAATGGAACATTATCAGCTAACTGATCGTCAACAGGAGCAGCAGCATTGTCATGGGACCTGTTGGAGACTGAATTACTGATGCCAAAATTCCTCTCTCCATGTCCTTCTGATACGATTGTTGTATCCTTGGAATTAGAATGATCCAAATCTCCATCTACCAAGGAATCAATAACTACAACTTCCTCCTCAACAGCAGGTTCCTGACAACTGACTTCCGGAATTTCATTTGTAAGAGAGCCTCTGTTGGATATAATGGGTTCGTTTTTCTCACACTGAATCTCATTACCAACAGAAGTGTGATTCTTTGACGCTTCTATTGTTCGAGGGTCATGTTCCAAGCTGAAAGGAATAATTTTTCATTAGATAATAGTGTGCAGATTGAAAATGAAGTAAAAATTACAGTGTTCAACCATAGCAACAGTACCTTTGCAGAGTGAACGCCCAGCTATTAACTACATCTTCCAGATACGCAACTTGTGATAGAAGGCGAAAATATTGATACCGGTCTTTCCCAGAATTAATTTTTGCATTTATCTGTTCAACTAGGAGGTCAAGTACCAATCGCACATCAAAAGAGACTTTCCTTAATGATGTGTAGGCACCTCTGATTGCTGATAAACCAACAGCAAGCAAGCCTCGTACTATACCCGAAATTTCTTTAGATTTTCCATTACTCAAGCTGCTTGATGCTACCTTCTCCAACATGCTCATCGGGCGAATAATACAAGAATTGAACGGCCATCCCTTCCAGGGTCCACTAACATCTGCGTAAGGGCCTTCTTTCAACTTTGATGTCACCCAACAAAGCTCAGCAAAATGGGGGTATCGCAGAATTTGATAGCCAAAAGTAGATATTACTGAAATCAAGTTTGATTTCACTCTCATGGTTCTACTGCCAGGTAGTGGTGCAATTCTAACAGAAGACACATCATGGGACTTCTTTTCTCCATTGTGCTCGCTGGCATTTTCTTTATCTATTTGCTGATTTGCTGCATTACTCTCATTTTGGACAACAGAAATTAGGTTCTTTGTGCATGTAGATGATTTGGTGTGAGACTTTTGGTGAATCAAATGAACAAGCAGTTTCACTATGTCCCTTGATAGTTCTGCAGCAGACTGATTGATTACCATGTCATGGTCAAAAACTCCATCAATCTGCACAGAGAACCTAGGTACTGAATGTTCCGAAGTAGTTGGCCGACAAATTGACAAGTCATTCCTGAAGAACTGCCTAATCTCTTGTGGAAGTAGCAAAAATGGAACTTCTGATGTGGCCTTTCCATAATTAAAACCATCAAAGTCAATAGAATTTATAGTTGTTAGAGAATTAGACAGTATCAGACTATAATATTTCATCTACATGATCATTAGAATGCACCAAATGAACACAAAGTGATAAATTAACTATTCCATACTTCGATCATTCTTAAAGGAATTGGTCATACCACACAGTTTTCAATGGATTCCCTTATCTATTCCAAGTTCCACATATCAGATACGAAGGACCAAGTTAACCACTTATTGGATCACAAGAGGATTGTTCTGTATAAATCAATCACTACATCATAATAAACTCATTCAATAAGCAGATACATACATCCAAAAAATATTTTCACAATCGCCTAATCACATGTTCTCTTAAAAAAATAAAATGACAAATTGCAAAAACCACCTATGAAGTATGGTGGTAGTTGCAATTACACCCTTAAACTTTCAATAGTAAAAATTGAACCCTTAAACTTCTGCAAGTGTTAAAATTGGCCCCTCAGACTTATAATAATTGTAGAAATTAAACTCATAAATGATAAAATTGAACCCTCAAGCTTGTACAACTGTTATAATTTATATAATTATGTAAGTTTGAAGGATCTAATTTGACCAATTTTAACGCTTATATAAGTTTGAGGATTAAATTTTTTAAAATTGAAAATTTAAGGGTATAATTGTAACTACCACCATACTTTAGGGGTGGTTTTTGCAATTTACCCAAAATATAACAACTACATAAGATAAATTGGGCTAAACTGTAAATGTCTATTAAGAATAAAGACCATTCAAGTTTCAATCATTACATGCATAATACACCATCTTTTAACCACCTTAAGAGGTTAAAGCTTACAAACATCTGAAGCGTATGGGTAATTACAACCCTTCGACATCATCAATACTCTTAATCATATCAACCAATACCCATTTTGTTTTCTTTGCACCATATTTTTGGATCTGCCTCCTTTCAATGATTCCAATATCAACAAATAGGGAAATATCTTCCAAAATTATGAGAGAGAAACGAATCCAGTATTAAACCTAAGGGAATCTACAGGAACAAGGAGCCTCAATGGCTCCACTTTTTAGCACTATATTTTCAGTTTTTCAGGTTAATAGGGAATAAAATAGACAGCCAAAGAGCCATTACATGATCTATTGAGAAATACTTTGACTAGCTGGGTGATTTTTCATTGTTATTAATTTTTTCTACTAACTCTAGCCAGGCTTCAAGTTGACTATTATGGGTGTTCAAAAAGCTGATGACCCGAAAAAAACCAATCCAACCCATGCAGTTTGGGTTGGGTTGGGTTCAAATAATTAAAAATTTTATGGATTGGGTTGGTTCATGGGTCACTTAAAATAACCCAAACCAAGCCAGATCAACCGAACTTATTATTAACTTTCAAATGTTTTTTTTTTTTTTTTTGCTTATGATACAATTAGATATACATATATTTATATGATACAATTAGATATACATATATTTATTTTTGTTTTATTTAATTTCATTAGTTTTTTGGATAATTTATTCTCCAACAACTCTTAAAAATAGTTTTTTTAACACTTTGGAAAGAGAATTTACATTATATAAATCGAAATTGACTTGTTAATCATAATTTAATATATGAAAATAGTTTAATCAAATTTTTACATATTAATTTTAGAAAAAAAAATTAAATAAATGACCCGAGTAACACGAACCAACCCACCCTAAATGTTTCAGAGTTGGGTTGGGTTGGGTTCATTTTTTAATGAAGGTTATTTAAGTTGAAGAAATTTATAACCCTAATAATTGGGTTGGATCTAAAAAGTACTTCAACCCAACTCAACCCAACTCAACCCAACCCACAAATACCCAAGGAATACCAATCATCTCTTCCAACTTGTGCATAGATTTTGCCTTGCTAATACATTCTCCTTCTAAACAAACACTAACGGGATGCAAAGTGAAGTGCCTTAGAAATTACAGTGGAAACTGGTAAAAGTACAACATGGCACGGTAGGTAATCTCAAATAAGAAACCGTAAAGAAAGAACATACCAAAATCATCGAGGGTGTAGATAGCGATTCAACTTGCTCAACGAAAGAACTCCAAGCATATGAAGAACTAGAAAGAGATTCATCTTGAAGTCCAGTCCTCTCTGTTGATTTGCTTTGGTCTGAATAACGATGGTTTTCTCTTCCACCAAGGTGACCGTCATCTTTGACAATAATTCCATCCTCGGGATACTGATCCCCATTCGGATAAAAACCACACTCCTCAGATGTTTGACTTTGTGTCTCAATAGCCCACAAGTCAATTCTTGGCATGAACACCAGACACGACCCCATGCTAGAGCAATTCACTGTAGTGTAAATAATTTTTAAAAATCATAGGCAGCCAAAGTAATGCACATATTAACCAAATACTACAAACCACATCATGTTATGCATCAAAGTTCGCACCATCAATGTCATGACAAGTAACCTCTGACGGGAAAATAGGCAGAACATCGGTCGGTACGATGCAACATCTTTCACTTACATTCTTACCAGAAAAAACATCTTTCATTTACATTCTTAGCCCCAAAAATAAAATAAAATAAATCTCATTCACATTATTACCAAAAAAAACACCTTTCATTACATTCTGTACTAACTCCTAGTCCTATTTTCCTTCAGGGACAGAAAACCACGGTAGATCTTTTTCACTAAAATATTTATATATATATTAGAAGTTCAAGAATTCCATGTAATCTTTTTTTTCTTTTGGAAAGAGAAACTGAATTTCATTGATGAATGAAATGAAAAAGAAAATAAACTCCCATCACCAAAAGACCAAAACAACAATAGACTGTTGATTCCTTTCCTCCTCTAAATCAATATGTTATTCAGCAGCCTTGCAAAGAATATTACAGATGGGTACATAACAAACTTCCCAACTCTGTACATTAGAAATTAATATGACAACATTTTCTTTTTTTGGTATAGAAACAACTTTCATTGAGAAAGAAATAAAAGAGCAATTAATATGACAACATAAAACACGTATAAAGAATGAAGAACTTACATAATATTTGTGATATGCCTTGCACCAAATCACCATGACCTTCTTGTAAAATTGTAGCTATATCAACCTTTCGGATTTCAACATGTTGGATATAACAGTGAAGAAGACAAGAAGCAAGATGCCTTGGTCCAGATCTGGGATTCCCAGCAATCAAAATACGAAAGCCAGACTTATTTCCCAAGGTAAATGATGTCTGCTCTACCATGGTAGTGGGTGGGCCACTACGATGACCTACATTTTCAAACTTGGAACTTTCATTGCTCGTGTCATTGTTGAGAACAACAGAACCACCAAAAGTAGAATCCTCCAGTAACACTCCAGAACCCTGCAGCTTTGTCTCTATCTCATTTGCAATATCTGCCTCTTGAACAAAATCACGAACATGCGACCACCAGCAACTGGTGACAATTCTCCTTCCATCCAAAGCACTAACAATCACACTTTTAATTAAAGTTGCAGCTTTAAAAAGATTAGTCGGCAACCTGATGCGTTCATCAAGATAAAGGGAAAGAAGTAAAGTTGACAGTGGTCGAAGCAGACAAGGAATGAGATGGAGGGGAAGAGGAGAGGATGCCACATCATTAGCAGCCATCCCTGCTTCTCTACGCGAGCATGGAGGTGGAGAATATAATAAAGCTTCTAACCAATCTCGCTCCTCCACTAAAATGGACGGTAGAGGAGGACGGTTATCTCTTGAAACTTGTTCCCCAGAAGCTGACAGAACTTCTTTAAGAGGAAAATTTCTTTTCAAAGCACTCATGGCAGCTTGGGTACAGAGAGCCTGAAGATCAGCACCAGCAAAGCCTGCAGTTCTTCTAGCAATCCACTGGAGCAAGGGTCCATCAACCGGCTTGGGCCACTTTTGAGTGTGAAGGGAGAGAATAGCAGCCCTATCCTCAACCGATGGCAAAGGAAAATAAATCTCCCGGTCAAATCTCCCAGGCCGCCTTAAAGCTGGATCAACTGCCTCAGGGCGGTTTGTGGCACCAATAACTACAACACACCCTCGAGATTTTAGACCATCTAATAGAGCAAGCAATGTAGACACAACTGAATTATGTGTTTGATCCTGCTGCCTTGTACGACAAGGTGCCAACCCATCTATCTCATCAAAAAATATAATAGAAGGTTGGCATCTCTCTGCAACTTGAAATAGAAGTCTTAACTGACGTTCTGCATCACCAACATATTTCCCTAAGCAATCGGCTCCTTTACGAGCAAAATATGCTATCCGTTTATCACCACGAGCACAAGAACCTATCAATGCTCGAACAACATGTGTTTTACCAGTTCCAGGATATCCATGCAAAAGAACGCCTCTAGGAGGTGTAATCCCAAAGCGATCAAAAAGCTCAGGATACAAGAGTGGTAAGAATACTACTTCTTTCATACATTGGATGACACCTTGAAGCCCAGCAACTGACTCCCAACCATGAAATAAGTTCTCTCCTTCAGAGTTTGACCCACCGATATATACAGGTGCAATTCTTACCAAATCTCGATGAAGTCTCTTACTCTCTCTTTTCAAAAACTCTTCATCCTCCCCACAGTTCTCCAACCACTTTTCTTCAGCCTCAATATCCCTTCGCCAAGCATCATTTGACTGCTTTTTTATTTCCAATTTCATTTTCTTGGCCTTTAATCTCTTTATACGAGCTAAATATTGATTACCATGAGGTTGGAAGATGTGGCGATGATCTGTGCAAGCTATGAGAAATTTGCGGTGATCAAATATGCAACCATTAGCACGTGCACAAGGCTGAAGAACAACAAAATAATAAGAGGAAAAAAATATATTAAAGAATTGTACATCCAGTGATGCATATAAGAAGCCTAAGCCAGGGGAGGGGGGATTGATAGACAGACCAAGTGGTAAGTTTTTGGGCATCGATCAACACGACATCCAATGGTTGCGCCAGGTCTCCCACACCGAGTGCACTTTAATGCTCTTCCCCTGCAAAGAGCAGCCCTTACATTTTTCAAGCATCCCAATCCAGCAAAATAAACCTACAAATATGTTTGGGTCATATTAAAATTGATATCCGAAAAAAGTCTCTAAAAGAATTATAAAGGTTATTAGCCTCCAGAAGAAAGAGCAACTAACAAAGCAAAAGATCACTTAAGAAGAGAAACTATCAACTAGGTTTGATCAATTTTGTCACCCCATATTCTTTTGGCACAGTTGAAAACTAAGAAGCACAATCACTACAATTCGGATAACATGCTATGATAATGCTAGTGTTTGACATATATCAAATACTTGTTGGGACAATAGACATGTGTTGGACAAATAGACACTAACTATACAATGTGAATACAATTCTAACACTAACTAGACGCATATCAAATACTTTTTAGGCATAATAAACAGATAAGATTTAAAAGAATGAAGATTCAATTTGGTTGGATTTCAACGATGTTTGGGTTAAATGAAGGAGCTAGTTAAGAAAAGACCCAACTGGACATGCATATCAAAAAAGGTTCAGTTTTTCAGCTTCATGGGTTCTTTTCCGCCCTTAAAAACCTACCGGGCATCCCTAAGTGAAGTAAGGAGCATCTTTTAAAAAGTTGAAAACACATTTATTTTTTAGAAGACGAACGAATTTTGTCATAACATATGAACAGAAAATGATAATTACTTTGATGCCTGGGAGATGATGGATGGGAAGTAAACATTAAACCAATCGTAATTTGTAGAAGAATGAGTAGAGAATATGTTACACACTAAACAACTTGAAGATAGCTTTTCTCTTCACGACTCTAGAAAAGGTGTCAAAAAGGTGACTAAAAAGAGCCCAAGCCAAGCACCTGTTGCTACAGTCAACAAGTAGGTGCAGGGCCTCCATCTCCTACTCGCCTTCAAAACAAGGTCTTAAAGTCAGGGAAAAGATGGGATAAGAGAGTGAGCTTCTTCTGGCCAATTTTCTATTACAAATCAATCACTTTGTCACTATATGATAGGATGTTAAAAAAGTTACTACCACTGGGTGAAAAGTTTTCTTTAACAGTTTCAATGACTTTGCTCTTTGGAGATGTGCCATTCTGAGTCCCAGTCCATATTATTGAGTAGTTAGCATTGATTTTCATCAGAAGGCTAGAATTATCAGTGAGGCAATGATCTTTGTAGGTAGAGGAGGAAAGAATAGAAAAATTATAGAGACCTTAAAGAGGCATGGGAGTTCATATGCAATATGCATTTGAATATAGAGAAAGGCCTAAAAGAGGGATGGGAGACTGGCTCATTTAGTTGCCCTTTGGCTTTTCAGATCAAAGAAATCTGTAACTATCCTACAATGACAGTAAGGAGAGCACCAAAGGACAGCATTACACCTGGTTAATAACTTAAATATCAACAGACAGGAGTTCATATACAATATGCATTAGAATATGACCAAATAATATGAAAATAAACAAATCCAAATTCATAATTTCTTTTTCGGATAAGAAAGAATTCCATTGATAGGTAGTAAGAAATTACAAAAGGGGAGAACATGATAATTAATAAAGATTTTTACGAGATAAAACTATTATTACTAATTCAGAAACTGTCTAAATGAATTAAGTAACAAAAATAAAATCAGTCAATTGCATATCAAAAAAGAAACCATAATAATAAAATCACTCGGTTCAGTAAAACTCAGTGGTTCCAGGTTAGAAGGCACACCTCGGGGCTCCAAACTGCACAGTGTTGATGGACCCATATTCCAGCAATGCCATAACGATCATTAATAGGACCTAAGAGGCGTCCAAGCCATCCAGGTTCATCGCCAAAACCATCCCACTTGTCATAATTTGGTTCCTCTGAAGCTGAAGAGCCACTACAAGCTTCATGTTCACTCTCACCCGAATCCTGAACCAACTTCTTGGGAGGTTTACCATCAATTCCTCCTCCACACAATCCACACCTTCTGCCCTCTTTAATGCGAGCCTTACCCAACATACCTGAGGAACTGTCTGTAAACTTCTTAAAATTTAAATCACCACCATGTTGCCTAGACTTTTCAGCAAACTTGCCCAAATCATCAGCTTTCTCATTGCAAGACCTTCCACCTACCACTTCATTTGTTGAAAAAATAGCAGCTTCTACATCGTGAATTTCATTTACACCTTCATTTAGCCGTGTTAATTCTTCCACCTGTATCTCACCATTGTTTGCATTCTTTATCACATTGGCTGGTTCTTCATTATGATCACCACTACAAGCCTCATCTACGTGCAAAGAACTTGAAGTTTCCTGGTCCAATTTTTCAACAACCTGAGGAATAACATCATCCACTGCTTTTACATTTTCGTCATCCATTTCATTTTCCAAAGGCAAAACGCCCTCCCCTCTCTCATTCTTTGCAGTCATGACTTCTTTGCCCTCCACCACCTTCTCCTCTTCCCCTTCTTCTTCTTCTTCTTCTTCTTCTTCTTCTTCTTCTTCTTCCTCTTCTCCTTCTTCTTCTTCTTCTCCTTCTTCTTCTTCTTCATCTTCTTCTTCTTCTTCTTCTACTTCTTCTTCCTCCTCCTCATCTTCATTATTGATTGACAACATGTCTTCCCTGCAACAATCATCCTTATGTTGAGGAGACGACTTCACCTCCTTTTCGATTTTAATCCAATCGCTTGTCACTCCGAACCTCCTCCCTGATCTGTTAGACCCTCCAACCATAGATTCCCCGTATTCCATTCTCCCTTTTCCCTCGTCCAAAACCATCCTCATTCCACTACTTCTTACTTTCACATCAATAATTTCATCAAAAAGTTTCCTTTTCCTGCTTGTCCGAGTGCCTTTCTCCACTCTAATCCCCAAATTTCTGTTCCTTGATCTCAACCTTGATCTCCAATTCCCCTGCGTCTCATCATTCAAATCATCTCTCAACTGAGGCAGAGTGCTAGCACTCGTTTTAACACCCAAAGTTCCATTCCCATGAACCATCCGCCGCTTCTTCCTTGGCATAGGGGAAGCATCAAGCAAGACTGGGGCCCGACGAACACGGCTGCTCCGCCGAAGCCCAAGGTCAGGCTCCACAGTCGCCAACCTACTGACATTCTCATTCACATCGCCATGGTTTCGACTATACTCTTTCTCGCATATGGCATCAAGCCTCTTGTGCTTCTTCTTAAGCCTAGACCCAGACCGATTGCCACTCTGCTTCAATGACGACGAAACTGATCCCGACGACAATCGCATGACAAAATTTACAAATAAAAACTGATAATGCAAACGTCGTCCTAGACAAATAATCAACCTACACGCACATAAACTTATTATTGGTAACGCAAAACTCGAAGGATCCTCTTCTTCGTCCAATTACACAATCCAGCGAACCAAATATTGAGCATTCAGGCATCGCCACGAAGCAGAAGGGGAAGAAACTCACCAATTGATAACCGATACGGATCTATCTGAAACTAATAACAGAAAGAAGCAAACCCTAGAAATCAGCAACAGGGCTTTCCAACACGTTTCCTGGATTTTCCCCGAGCCGCCATGAACATGAAGATTGAAGGTCGAGCATAAACATTTGTGTTTCAAATTTGTGAGACGATTTTCTTGTTTTCCCTCTCAGAAAGAAAACTTGGAAGTGAAATCTCTCGTATACAGAAAGACTAGGGCGGGCGTGAGCTTATTAGGAACAAACTTCTCGCTCGTTCTTTTTTCCATTTTTTCAACCACGTGATTTCATAGCGCGTGAGAAGTAACCCAGTTTTTCTTGTTAGAAACTATATATAATATAAAGGGTATTCCAAAAATATATTTATATATAGAATTACCATTTTTAAATGGGATATTTTCAAAAAAAAAAAAATAAATAAGGAAAACTATTTAAAAAATTAAAAAAAAAAATTAATCTTCTTTGATGAAGGTTAATAGATGCTATAAACCAATAGAAGTCTACCAGTGTTAATCAGTATTTTTTTTTTACTATTTTTGTAAATAATTTGACATTTTTTTATGTGTAAAAATTTTTCTTTTTAAATTTTATATATATATATATATATTTAAATTATATTTAATATACCTCAAGAACCCCATTGGTTTGTGAGAATTGATAAGGGTTTATGATATCTTATTTGGTACAAGGTTTTTTGCTTAGATACAAGTATGAAAATATTCATCAACATGTCAATATATTCATCGATATATATGTAAATTGAAGGGTTCAACATCAATTTTAAATATCCATAAATATCTCCAGCATCTTTTCTAAATAATCATAAAACATAAAATATGGCATCTGTTTAGTCCAATATGAATAGAAATACTAATACAAATATTTATAGCTTTGTTTGAGAGTAAAAAAAAACTCAATTATTAATTTAAACAATATATTTCGTGACTTACAAAAAATATTTGTCGATATCGATATTTTATCGATATATTTGTTGATATATTCGTAGAATTGAAATTTCCATATCGATATCGATATCGACATCGGTATTTTAATCCTTGGTTAGACATGAAAAATACAATATTCTCATACATCTCTTTTGACATGGATAAAAGGTATTCCATGCCCTTACAAAATAATGAGTTTTCTTTTTTCTTTTCATATTCATTTATTTTTTATGTTGAGTTAATTAATTAAAACTAAATTATATTAATTTACCAAAATAAATTCTATTAATCATTAAGTAGAATAACTTTGTTCAAAAAAGATTATTAAGTAGAATAACTCAATAGTATTTTATTAAAATATATATTTAATTCGGCTTTGAAATGAATGGAATTATTTAATTTACTAAATTTGTTGATTAATTGTAAACAATATATTTAATATATTTAATTAGTTAAATTACATTAGTACAAAATATATTTTTCAATAATCATCCTTTTTTAAAAATAATACCTCATTTTACTAAAATGTCACATCGACTAAAGCAATACAATCATCTAAATAATCAGATTATTTAGTCAATCAATGAATTGGGGCAACAAAGTAATTTTACGGTCATCATTTCCTGCTAATTTTGCTAGATTCTCAGCCACAGTATTACACGAACGTGGTCAGAAAACAAATGAATGAGATTCGAAATTTTCAACTAGCTCCTTAATCTCTTCAATCCAGCATAATTCTTCATTTAGTGTAGTAGATTTCCCAGATAGAAGATTGATTGCTTGTAGATTATCGGATTCTACAATGAAATTTGAGATCGGCAATGACAATGCAAATCGAATTCTTTCACTGATTGCCAAAAATCTTAGCTAGAGGAGCTTCAAATGTGATGTTGATAGCTTGAAATTTCACTACAATTAAAAGGCCATTGAGTCTCTCAATATTGCCAAAGTTGGTAGTAGAACATTTGTTCGACCATGATGCATCGGTGTTCAATTTAACTATAATGTGGAGGGGGACAAGACCATTATTCTGTTGATTGGAAGATGGTAAATCTCGAAGAGTGGAGGAAATCATGCTAGCATTGTGTTTTGATTTAAACTCCTCAAAATAATTCAAAAACCACGTATTCCTCGAGGTACGATTCGAAATCAATTTACCAATTTAAAAATTACTCCTATCATTTCAGATTGCCCAACATGATATAGCAAGTATAAACATTTCTTCATCTGAACATTTTGAGTTTAAAGCAATTTATCTATCTTTTAAATTTCCATTAAAATTTTCCGGAATCAAGAAACTTTTAGAAGTTAGGGACTAGATTTGTCTTGCTATGAAGCAACCAAAAAGGGCATGGTTTGAGGACTCCAAAGCCTTGTTGCATATCTGGCTGGTACGATCGACATCGACTCCTTTGTTTTTAAGATTGAGGTTTGTTGGAATGATTTCATTTAGTGCTCTCGACATAAAAATTTGATTTTTCTACGGATTTTGTGATTCCATAATCTTTTTCATATTTTCTCCATATTATTTGAGATGGAAGAGGCCATGTTTGTGTTTAGGAATAACTTGTAGCCATTTTTTACACGGTAGAACACCTTATTGTCATAGTGTCAAATGAGCTGATCTTCCGACTTATTATTAATGGGAATTCTCCTTATAATTTCAACATCCCCATGCATAAAAACAATATTAAGAACATCCAAGTTCCATTCATTGTTTGAAGATATTAAATCATCCACAAGAGTATTATCATAGACAGGATTAAAAACAGATGGCTTGAAGGAAGAAGCTCTAGGGATCCAAGGATCATGGAATTTTTTATCATGTTGCCATTTCCAACTCTGAACTTTAATCCGGAAGATAACAATTTTCTGTCCCATATCAAACTTTTCCATAAGTAAGATGAGTTTGATTCTATTGTAGCTGATAGAATTGAGTCATTTGGGAAGTAAATACTTTTAAGAAGAGTAGAAACATAAGTAATCCCAATTTTTTGGGCAAAACTAACCATCGTAATTAACTACTTATTAATTATCCATAAACAATTAATTATTTATCATAATTAATTTTTATTACTTCATTCGTCATTAACGTATCATAATTATTGAAAAAAATAGTATTCATTATTGACATATCATGTTTTTCTCTCGCTTTTTTTCTTATAATATATTGTTTATTAAAATGTATTCTCCTATATTACTTAATTAAACTTAAATTAAATCTATAATTGCTAATATTAAAAATTAATTAAATATTAAATTATAATTATCAAGACATTCATGAAATATATATTTATTGGTTACTTTTAATTATAAATTACCCATTCTCCCAAATATTTATAATTAAAAATAATACTTGATTCTTAATTAATCAAAATCATCAACACATTCAACTATTATTTATTAATTATTAATCCATAAAAATTATATAAGATTGTCATGTTTATTTCATTATTAAATGTAAACATAATTTTTTTTCTATAAAACTATGATATTATTTTCGATGTTCAACCAAACATAGTCATCTTGATTTCTATTATTATTATTCTCATACATTTTTTTTTTGTTACCAGACATTTATAAAACCTTCAACCAAATGACCCCTAATACGTACTTAAGTTCAAACGTGTGTATAAATGGATTTGTTAATCAAAGTTTTTTCATTAGTTTTTTTTTTTTAAATATATTAAATCCTAGTTCGGAGAATATCATGGATTGAACTTATTTCCTCTAAATCATTTTTATTGGACCGATATGTCTTATTTAGGCTCACAACTAATTGAAATTAGTATCACTTTTCAGTCTTACATTTGTTTTCCAAATAAGAAAAAAATTGTGTGCACGTGCATGCATGTGTTAATTTAGGTACAGAACGTTTTTTTTTTTTTCCTGTTATTCTTGTGTTTTATGAAAACAAAAATAATATATTTTTAGTATTTGTTCCTTCTGTTTTTTCAATGACTATTTGTTTTATTTTCCTTTTTCGAAATAAAAATATTGATTCGTTCTCTTTAACATTATGCAACGGATCGTCTTAAAAAAAGTTGTGTAACAGAAAATTAAAAATTCACTCCTATCATATTAAAAATGCTTGAATTGGCTTTTAAATATAAAAATGTTTAAACTTATTGTAATGATTATGCATTTTGTGCTACAACTACACGTCAAATTATAATGACACCATCAACATGAAGGTGGTGAGAGGAGAAAAAGAAAAGAAAATAAAAGAAATATTTTTTTATTTTGATCTTCTTAATATAAAAAATAAAAAATAAATTCATGCATCCTATTATACTAAAAATAATGAAAATAACATTTATGTGATAAGTTTAAAATTAATACGTTTATGTTCCATTATTCTAGAATAATTTTAAATCGCTTATAAAGCATTCGAGAGAGAAAGTTAATGAAACGAAAAAAATTAAAGTATGTGAAGTGGGAGAATTAAATTTCTGACTTCGATATATTACACGTTATGTCACATGATATATGTTCACTTTAATCCAAAAAAAAAACTATTTTAAGTATTATGGATTAAAATGTATAGAGTTTAAAAATTAAAAGATCCAAATATAAGTATGCAACTAAATTCAAATACTACGTATATATTTTAAAAAATTAAAATTTATAGTCGCTTTTTCTTCAAGAAAAATAAAGTAAATACAAATCACTTTGTCATGTTTAGGGTGCGTTTGAAATATATTTTCAAGTGTTTAATTTCAAAATAAGTCATTTTGAAAAAAATTGAAGTATTTGTCAACCACGCAAAATAGTTTTTGAAATGTACTTTAATAAGTTTTTATCAAAAGTGTTTAAATTAAAATTAGTTTTTTGAAAATAATTTTTTTCTCAAGTTAATTCAAACGGACCATTAAAATCTCTCTAAAATGCACTTTTAATTATTAAGATCAATTCAACAATCCATTTTACACTTTAACCTTTATTTTTACTATTAAAATTAATTTTTAATGATTGAAAGTATTTTTCAACTGATTTTTAAAATGAAAAAAAAAAGAAAAAAAGACTTTATCTATTTTAATATCACTCCTAAATATGCTATTATGCATTTAAAAATAATAAATAAATAAAAAGTTGAAGTCCATGAAAAATAGAAAGAAAAAACCTGACTGTCACGTGGGAGCATAAAAGGGTTTGGAATTTTGCACGTGATTAGAAGTATGAGACGTGACAACACGCGTTAAAGTAGTGAGTGGGATATGGAATACAAGGTCTGGTTTAATTTTATACCAAACGTTTGCCGCCAAATATGTACGTTTTCTTTTCCCTTCTGTCTTTCCATTTCCGGGAAATTTATTTGTGCGTGATTTCTTTCCTTTAATATTGATTTATTTTTTAATTAATTATTTAAATTTTAATTTTAGACCAATTTAACTTGTTCGTATTATAAATATTAGATTTCATGCATAACCTCTATAAGTTAAGACTCATTCATTAACCTCTCTAATTACTTCTCGTAATTATCTTGTCCTATCTTTATTGTTTCACTCTTATAATCACCATTCTCACAACCCTATAAATAGAGGTTGCAAAGATCATTTGAAAACACACCACAATAGACATAATACATATGTTCTCTCTTTCTTTCTTCCTCCATTATCTTTCTCTTATGTTCTTATGTTTGTTCTTCTTTTCTCTCTATTTCATAACACGTTACTTGCACGAGTTTCTTTCATTGAAATGTTTGCAGAGATTTGAGTTGGTTCACTAGAATACCAAGGACATTAAAAACCTACTTGAATTATCTACATATTTTCAAGGTATTTAAAATTAAAGTTCAAAGAATATGAGTACTCTATTTTAATCATATATGTGATTTATGTGTTTGAAAATTGATTGTTAAAATATATTAAATATTAGATTTTACATTTGATCTAATCAAATTGTAAAATTCATACAAAGTTTTATGTGAGCATTAAAACTAAAATCTTCAGTAGTGGCTTGAAGCATTTGTGAGTTTTTTTTTTTTAAGAAAAAAAAACCTTATTTGCAATTTGGGTTTACATCATTTGTGGGCTAATTTAGAACTTTGCATTCTTTTTGGCTTATTATAAAATTAAAGGGATGTTGGCTTATTATAAAATTAAAGGAAAATCTTTTATAACTATCAATTACTTTGTATTTAAGTGAATTAGATTGTTATTTGTCTTCAAGTTTCTCAAGCATATTGAATTTATTTAAACATATACTTATCGGACTCCAAACCTCATTCTCTGAAAATTCACACATTGTATATGTGCATGAGTCTTCATCACAATCTTTATGTGTTGATGATGAGTATTTCACGAGTTATGGGTAAAAATTAAATTGTTGAGGAATAAAATTTAGGTTTGAGAAACTCAAATAACATTATTTCGAGTGATCCAAAATAGAAAAGATATTGAAAATCAATATTTCGTGACTTTAAATTTGTAGATAAATTTTATATGGATATGTCAAATATGCTACATAGTTTTATGTGTGTGTTTAAAATTGTTGTATGAAATATATCATTTAGATAAAAATTTATCATAGACCGCAAATCATACCTCTTATTTTTAAATGTAATTCTTATTTTTGGAAGATTTAATTAAGATGTTTTTCGAATCAATTTATATTCCTATATCTTTGAATATAATTGTTATATATTAAAAATTAAGTTATGATATTTGTTTTCTCAATTGGATTGCATACTTCTAGATAAGATCTGAGTTTATTTTAAATAAAGGTAAAATTCTCTCATAATAATGTTATCTTTTATTTGTTAAGATTCTCTTTTAATAATATTATTCTATATTTCAAATATGAGAATAAATATTCGAGATTATCTTTAATTTTATTTGCAAATATTCAAGGTATTAAAGATTATTTCTTAAAGTGAATTTATTTTAATAAGATTAACAATGCACTTAGACTCATTAATCTATTAATTAAAAGATTAATGAATTAGAAATAAAAATTGACTAAGGGAACTCTGTCTAATAATTGTTCTGGCTAGGCTGAGGTATTTAAGCTGATCATAAGGGAACATCTCCATTTGAAAACTAACTTGTGAGTTGAATTAGTCAATTTGTGTTTGCTATGCTAGAATTAAGATTTATTTTTATTGTTGAATATTTAAATTATTATCATATCGAAAAATTTATGAGCTTTTGAAATTTATATATAGTGACTATATATATAATTGATTGAATTCCTTTATGGCAAAGTTTTAAAGTTATGCATACATTACAAGAATTTTGGACTTTAATGTCGGTTGGAAAAAGTGAAATCGGATGTATAATATCGGTTTTGTTTTTTTTTTTTTTAAAAAAAAACGGATCTTTGATGTCGGTTTTAAACTGACATTGTAAGGGTACCTTTAATGTCGGTTTTAAACTGACATTAAAGACCCGCTTAATTTATCTCACTTTTTATTTCCCCCATCCTCCCCCCCATTTTTTTTCATTTCCCTCTTCACTCTCCCCCTACCTTCTTTTTCCTCTCATTCTCACACTTCCCTCTTTAGATCCTCTTCTTTCTCACTTTTCTCTTCCAAACCCTTACCATTCGTCCGTCGATCGTGGGTGAAGAGTCTGTCGTGGTGCAGATCTGCCCTTCGTGCAGGTCTGTTTGTCATGCAATCTGCACCACCGCCCCAGTCGCCTGCATCTCATCAGTTGCTTGGATCTGCTGCTAATTCAATCAAAGCACCACAGCCACATGTCTTCGTTCGCGTGTCTCCGTCGCACGCGCCACGAGGTCCGTTCTTGGCCAACTTCCGGCAACCCACGTTTATCGTGGATCTCCATCCGTGTCATGGTACCATCGTTCGTGGGTGGATCTCGTCTGTTGCATTAAAAAAAAAAAAACGGTAGCAGCGGAGAAGAAGAAGGAAAGAAAAAAAAAAGAAGAAAGATGAAAGATGAAATACCATCCCAGTTACTTTGGTAAATTTGGCTTATGTTATTGGGTAACTTTTAGTTTATGATTCTATTTCTAAATTAGTTTTGATATTTCTTGTGGCGTTATTCGAAGTATTAGATTAATGTTATCAAACTTTGTGTTTCTGTTTTCTTCACTTTGAACTCAATCAAGATTTTGAATGTGTTTCTCGAATTATCATTTTTCTTGAATGTTATACATTGTTAATATCGTTGGTTTCGTGGACTTTCTATATCATTATTAGAGTCGCTGAATGTCTAGAATGCTACTTGGTTGTCTCCATGTAAATGTAGAATATGGTAAATCAAATCATTGCTGATATTTTATATATAGAATATCAATTTTTACTCGACATGCTAGCTTTTGGCCATTTTTCTACATGGTCTCTACTCCCAATCTTTTGATATGAGTCATCCAACTAGATTAGTAATGTTGTATCTATTGATTTTTTGATAGATACTTGTAGAAATGATTTAGTTTGAAGGCTTTTCTTTTCATAAGTTATTCCAAACAAAATATTTCACTTGGGAGTAACTTTCAGAACGTAAAACTGAAATGTTTTATGATTTAAGATTGTACTCATACTTTTGCTATTGTGTTGTTGTTTCCAGGTTGTTTCTATAGTGGACACTTTGAACAAGTGGAAGAAGAAAGAGGCAAAATGAGTATTTGGGTTTGTTTACTTCAAGATTTTTGTTCTAGTTTAGTACTTCAAAACTCTCCTTGTAGGTTTCTTCAGACATTCTTCACGTAGGGTAGTGTAGGGATTTGTGGAGTCATTTTGTAATTTTTGAGAAATAGAAGTGTTAAGCAATTGTTTCTATTATTGTTTTAGAATAATTTATGAACTTGAAGAAGCAACAAAATTTAATTTTGTATTAGAGAAATCTTTTTCTAAATACTATAGGTCTTGAAGAATATCGCTTGGAGAAGGGCAAATGTCAAGAACATTATTTTGATGTTTATGAGAAATACAAGAAGAGAGAGGTATTTTTTTAACTTGGTTATGTGTAAATCCTGATCTATTGATTGATTGTTGGATGTTTAGATTTTGTCATTGCTCCATAGAGCTGCATGTTAGATTTGTGATATGTTTCTATCTATTAGGTATTTTATTCATTGTTAGCTTTTCTTGAAGTATTTATAGAAAGAGTCTAACTCTAAGGACACGAGTCTCGAAATATATCTCAAAAGTAATCTTTAGAGTTCTTGTTTCTTATTTGATAGATAGTTGTTAAGAGTTCTCCTTTCTTATGCTAACTACTTGTGTTTGTTGGCTTTTGAAATCACTTCTTTCTGTAAATTTTGTGGTTTATGGTGATATTTGTTTAGATTGATGGAATTTTGAACTTTGCTGAGTTTTTATTGTTGGGCTTTTCTTTTCATTGATAGGAATCGAGTCCATGAATTTGAAGGTATAAGATCAAATGCCCATGTGACAACTTTTGAGATTTGAAGTCAAGTGAGTAATTAGATCTGAGTTTCTTTAAATTATTGTTGCTTATGTTTGAATGTCTGAAGAAACCTGTAAGGAAATTTTTTGTAAATCATTGTTGTTTTTGTGACAACTTTTGAGATTTGAAGTACATTGTGAGCTAAATTTGCTTATTGATGTATGTATTCTTGAATATTCTTTTTTCGAGAATTCTGATAGTTCTGTTGAGAACAGTGGTTGTGGAATATTATTGGGAGTGTGTTTCTTTGAACAGGTTCAAGGTAAATTTTGGATTTTATTGTGGTAGCATCGTTATGCTGCCGAAAATTTTCCATTGTCTTCGTTGCTCATATCTAGGTAACCAAGCTTCTCTTCTTCAAGATCTTGAAAAAAAAAAAGATTCTCTCATTTATTCGACTATTGAGTTTTCTTATTTTACAGGTGCAATAAAGGAGTAAAGATTTGGTATCGCAACCTCTTTATGCTTTTTCTTGGGGAACTCTAGATCCAACACATTCACTACAAGAAGTTTGCCTTGAATGTACCGTTTATGCACATTCCCAATAAACATGGTTAGTTGAATATGAATTCTGGTCACATTTTCACTTTCAATCCTTTATCTTGAACCTTTTTTGTTTGTGATCCTTTGAACAACAGTGGTCAGACAAAGATGCCTATAACCAGACACTGCTGAAGCTGGGGGGTCTGTTCAAGAAGAATTATGAAGGGATCCATACTTACCAAGTGGAGAGGGACAGTAAACTGGCTGAGGAAATTCTTGCAGCTGGTCCAATTTTGTAATAAGATGGTAAATGAAGCTCTTCAAGAATTTGGATGATATCATGAAATGACTAGTGTTGGGTGGATTTTACAAATGTAAGTGCGAAAGTTTCAAAGTTGAGAGTTTTTGTTCATAAACAGGATATCAATCTTTCTTCCATGTGTAGAGGTTTTTTTCCCATTAGGCATTGATTCTTATTGCTCACAAGTACTGCTCGACCTATGATGGTTAATGTTTGGAATGCGAGTTTTACCCTAAAATCCAGATGTTAAAGTATCACGTAGACACTTAGATATATGCTTTGTCGATGTGACAAGTTTGTAGTTTTGTGGTAACTTTGTGATTATGAAAGTTTGTTCTTTTTATCAACTTAAGAATTAAACATGACATGTTTTAAGCCTCAGTCACTTTGGTAATGTAAAAAGGTCAAAGAGTATTATTTAATTTGAAAGGTTGGATAAAAGACAATGTATGAGTTCCTACCCCATGTTTATACAATGTAACATTTATAATTGTGCTACTTTCAATGAAGAGGTAGTTAAAATAAATATGATATGTTACTTATTTGTAAGTTTTGAGGCAATATTATTTGTTTTGGCTTCTTTCTTAGACACTTGGAGGTATAGTTTGTGGGTGTGACATGTTTATAGTTTCGTGGTGACTTTATGATTCTGAAAGCTTGTTTGCTTGTTTCTGCTTGTTTGATCCATTGGTCGATCTTATTTAATTCTAATATAAACTTTGGAATTCTTTTTTGTTGTGCGTTGGATTTTGACCATTATGACTTTGTACTGATTGTGTGTGTATTTTGCATATTTGGTAGGAACAATTGATGAAATGCAACATAATATTATTAAGATTGGGAACTTATACAAGAAGGTAAGACAATTATCATCAGGATCCGGAGATCAAATCTTATTATCATGGAATGGGTTATTGAAGATGATATCTCTAAGTCCAATTTTTCTAATTCTTTGAGTTAAGACACTTAGTTTTGAATTTTGTTTTGCTAGACGTGCTTTTAGCTGTGTTCAGGTTTATGAGTAGTGATGTGGTCTGCCCTAGACTTGTTTCACTTTTCATATCTAACATTTGTTTCTATATTTTCATATGAGGATGTACTTAAGTCTTTTTTTTTTCTAGCAGGGATCTGGTCATTTGCCTAATTGTGAGGGTTCAATTATGCTCGTTGTTTAATGCTCCTTGTTCTGCAATTTTTTTTAATCTAATTACTGTTGTTTGACCTTTATCACCGTTCTTGGTAGGATAGTTATCCTCTTGGTTAATGTGAAGAACTAGTTTACAGAACAAATGATGTTCAGACTTCGGAATGGTCCAACAACCCTTTAGAAGGTGATGGTGTCATTTGTAAACGTGGAGACCTAGTCTATAGACCAAGATGTCGTCCATAAGTTGCAAAAAAGATTTTTGAGGTAGTCTACTCTTACGAGTTTGCCAGCCTTCTTCATTTCTTGTTTTTAAGCAATCCCACACAAATATGGAGCAAAAGCTAATGAATGGGTAGATTGCAGGCTTCCCCAAGCATTTAATATGTTTGTGAAGATGTGCAAGCTTCCCTAAGCAAAAGCTAATCTCTGTAGCCTAGTAAATTGTATATTAAGTTTGTGAAGATGTGCAACATTGAAGAATAGATGACATATTTTCCTAATGTGCAACATTATTTAATATATTTTTATAAGTTCTTATTATATGTTGTTTGCCCATTTTTCTCTACTTACAGGAAGTCATGCTTTCGATTTGGATCAAATCTGTGGTGGATGGTGGAGAGTACATAACGAAGGAGCAATTGAAAGACTATTTGGAAAATACTATATAATGACAACAAGTGTGTGTGTACTTTTGTTTGTTTGTTTGTTTTGTTTTAGTTTGCATTTTATAGTTTAAAAGTAAGTTCTCGTACTTGTTTGGATCAAAATTTTAATTTTGCTATGTAACACTTATGAGTTTTGGTAATTTGTTGATTACCTTGGTTTTAGAATTAAATTATCATCTCCAATTCCTCTTTTGCAACTTATTATTATGGATTTGTGAAAGCAATTAAGAATTTATTTTGTGCATGTATAGGTTGATTACCTTGGTTTTAGGGACATGCCGTTTTTAACTTTGTGACCGACATTAAAAATGGATTGGACAATAATTATATCGAATACACGGACAATAATTCTGGACAATAATTGAAAAAAATGGACAATAATTCTGAGCTTTAATGTCAGTTTAAAACCAACATTAAAGGGCTTTAATGTCGGTTGACAACCGACATTAAAGATAGTGTTATGAAAGCTCTTTAATGTCAGTTGTCTTTAATGTCGGTTTTCAACTGATATTGTACACCCTCTTCAATGTATTCACACATTGTGTAGATGAAATATATGCTATGGGGTTGTATTCATCTACACAAAAAGCCCGTGGAAATGTTTTTCCTTCTAAATTGTATTCATACATGTTTGTGTAGATGAAATATATGTAACAATGAACCTAAAGTTTATTGATCCAAATATATTTTCCTTTGACATGATGAGTCATTTTGGGTCAATAGTGAAAATAATTATTGAAAATATATATTGACATTCATTGAAGAACTAGAAGATTCCTCCATTTAATAAATTGTCATGGTGTTGTGTTCTCAAGAGATTAATTATCAAACTCTCACTAGCTAAAATGGAAATTGATCATTTCCTACTTTTGGAACGAATTCATGGTTTTATGATTTTTGTTGGCACATCCAGTTGATGGTTACATATATACTTATTATTTTGATAATTGATTAGGATAATTGTTGACATCTTGTAGCTTATGTTCAAATAGCAAAACTTCTAGATCTGTATGAGATCATGTTATTGTGTGTGCTTGAACAATGACTAATGAGCTTATGACAAGAAGTCAAATATATTTCATCAAGATATGCAGTAAATGTTTAAAAAACAACAATTAAGATGATGGAGCAATTAAAATCCATGTTGAAATTGATTTTACATCAATTCATTACTTTGAACCCCTGATGGGTGGATTATTTACTACACAATTTAAGTGTTATTAATGAGACAAAAATTTCAACAATAGGGGGAGGAATTAAGGAAAGTTGAAAAAATAAATTGAATAAAATACATAAGTATTGTCTCATTTTAATTATCATACGGACCATTTTGAACCAGAAATTTAAAAAATAATTCATTTGTAAAATATTGCAAATCAATGCTAGATGCATTTACAGAACATTTACAATTACAAAAAAGTGACCAAGTTATATCCCAATGCAATAAGTTGTCGATACTAATGAGTCTACAACACGCCTGAAGCGTGATAGACAAATGGATTTTAAAGATAAAAGATCCTCGAAAAAGAAGTAGTTAATCAATGACTCAGTTGAGAATATGGATATTCTCGACGAAATCCTAAATATGAGCACTCATAAAAATCTTGAAATAAATAAGGACAATAAAGAGATCTCGATAAATTATATGTCATGACAAGAAAAAGATGACGCCATACTTAAATAAGTTGACAACATTTTTGCATACAATGTTGCTCACGATATTATTTGTGAAAATGAGTATTATTACTCAAATATATTGAAAAATGTCGTGACATAGAAAGGATTCACTTAGGTGGAAAGAAGCAATCCAATAAAAATAAATTCATTTTCCAAATCGTGAGAACTAGTAGCAGAATGTCAAATATGTGGGATACAAGTGAGTATTTATAAGAAAAACAAATAGAATTGGGTCGCAATATATAAAGCGAGACAAGTTTCACAATAATTCTCGAAAATAACTAGTATTGATTATGAAGAGACATATTATCCTATGGTGGATATAATACCATGCGATATTTAATTTATATAACTATGTATGAAAAGCTTAACATGCATTTTATGGATGTAGTTATTGTACATTTATATGAATCTCTTAATAATACATCCTTGAAAGATTAAAGGTACCAAAATCATATAAGTAAAATATTAGAGAATGATATATATATATAGAGAGAGAGAGAGAGAGATTTTTATAAAACATTTCCGGTGAATGTAAAGTAATCATCTTATTAAATATTTGATTATATGAGGGTATAAAAATAAACCTATCTATCCTTATACTTTTATAAACACCACATGAGATTTACTATACATTATATATATGTGTGCGTGTGTGTATTGATGATTTGAGCAGAAACTCCTGAAGAGGTTTCAAAGGCAGTAGAGTTCCTTAAGAAATAAATTGAGATGATAAGTTTTGCTTTTCGCAGTGTCGTAATGCTAGGGCACAACGTTGCAACGCTACTGTATAGTAGCCACTATATAGACGCAAAAACCTTTGATTCTTCTCCGATTTGGGCCTCGATTTCACCAGAAAAACATTGGAAACTGCAGGAATGACTTAAGACTATGATTTACAAACTCTAGAATAGGAATTATGCCCAAAACAACAGGCCCTTACAAATGAAATTTGTAAAAATAAAGCTATAAATCTAACAGACCAATCCCAAAACATCCAAAGTTGCAAAAACATTCAACATCCATTCATCACATGAATAATACATAATGTATGTCCACCATTAAACTGAAATTCAATTCTAGAAAAATAAAAATTGGGACCAAGAACGCCGCTCTGATATCAATTGAAGGGAATCGTGAGGTTTGCAGCGGAAGTTGGATGGTCCAAATTTTCAATTTTCACATAATTAAATACATAGAAGAATAATTATGCATTTTAAGATTCCACAACATGCTTATCGATGAAGGAATTGTGGAAGAATTAAAACTTACCCTTGAAGCTAAAAGGTCTTCACATATTTCCTCGATCCAATCACGAACTTTCCTCGAAACTCGAACTTCCAAAATGACAGCGAACACAAAAAAAGACACTACCAAGAGGTCGACCTCTGTATTCACCATAGAAGATGAGAATCATAAGGGGTGAGATCTGTTATCTTTTTTGGAAGAGGGAGAGGATTTTTTAGAGATGAAAAAGAAAACTTTTTTATTCTTTGTGTTCTTGGGGGTTATTTTAGAGAAATCACAAAAAGACACTCTCTTTTGTGAAGAAAACGAAGAAAATGTCAAAACCACCTACATCCCTTTTGGCCACACGATTACTAGAGAGAAAAAATAGGGAGGGAGTTATTCAATTAATTTAATTCAAAATTAAATTGAAGATATATATATATATATATATAAAAACTTATTATATGTATATATAACTATATGTTATATCAAATATAACACATAACTTATAGTTTTTATATTGTATCAAATACAATATAACCTATAGTTTTTATTTCTCTAAATCATTCATGGTATTTAGTATAAATCACATTTATACTAAATTTAATTATATGAATCTCATCCATATAACTAGTATTTGAATCATATTCAAATATTTAATTCCTCTAAAAATAAATTGTATGTTACAATATATCGAATATATTATATTAATTATATCATATATAATTAATTCCCTCAATTAATTTGAATAATTCAAATAAATCAAAATTAATTCTCGATAATCCCGGTTGTGCTACAGAGGGGACTTTATGGACTTGTAGATTGAAGCTCAAATGGTACTTGAAAATTAATTAAACTCCTTTAATTAAATTATCCAACATCCATTAACTGTCGGTCACTCTACTAAAGACCGAAAACTGCAGTCTTCGCACTACAGATATATTTTCGTGTTCCTTGGATATAACGAGTCAAGAGTGCGATGACCCTTCACAATCTGCTGGTAAATATAGTTGGACCAAAATTACCGTTTTTCCCTTGTAGTTACATATAACTCCTTAAGTATCACTAATCCCTCTAATGGACAATAAGTTGTAGTCCAACTATGACCAAATCTCTCTCAGGTCAAGAGAGGGTATGGCCACATTGTTCAAGCCTCAGAATGAGTCCTTAAGGGAGCAATTTATCTACTTATCTCGACAACAGAGAATGAGTGAATTTTGTCTTGTGTAGTTATGTTCCCAGCTCCCTGTTCAGACAAATTCTCAAAAAGATAGACATATAGAGTCGACGATCTAGTCACTCTTACCTATGCAAATCAAAGAACCATCTTCATAGGCAGGAGTTCACACAACTCACTCTGGATTCAGGTTATGTTACCTATGATCATCTTGGTGAAATGTTAGTCTCTACTATTGACGACGTTATATAATGAGACTAGTCATTTTCTAGTTCAGTCTTATACAAACTCTTTATATAGGATACCCCCACTCACATGTCTCTACATGAATGATCAGGATCAGATCATTTGTAGCACTTTACAATACTTGTAATATCTACAAAGCGGGTCGTATCCGTAGTTTCACCAGGATAAGGTATCTAACCTTATCCATCTACTACATACCATTTAGGTTATCATTTAAACATGATCCACTAGTATGTCTCTACATACATGTTTAAATTACATAAAATAACCTAGGATCTTCATTTATTGGATTGAGTGTATGCTCGTAAAATAACAATTATTTTTATAGTAACAATTTGTTTATACAGAGTTTACAAACTAAGAGAATACAAGAGAGATTTAGAATACCAGTTCCAGTAGTACGAGGCTAGCCAATAGTGTTCTTATATGAAGATAAAGCATAAAGTACTAACGTCACTATTCAACGAATTTCTTCAAAAGATGACTTGGGAGACTTAGTGATGAAGGTGTTACCTGCAACAACATTTGAGAAGTTAAACACAGAACACTTGTATGTGACAACCAAGAGTATTAAGTGATTTTTCTATGAGGGAGAGTAAATATGTTGCACTATTTTTCCATTAACTATGGTTTTGTCCCATTGGATTTTCTTAGCAAGGTTTTTAATGAGGCAGTTGTTAAAGTATATGAATGAGTACTTTTTTTTTTCCTTCACAAGGTTTTTATCCCATTGGATTTTTCCTAGTAAGGTTTTAATGATGCATATATTCTATATACTATAGATATCTAAGTGGGAATATCATAAATATGATAATTATGTAGATGTCCATGCATAACCTCCATAGGTTAAAACTCATCCATTAACCTCTCCAATTAATCCCCATAATTATCTTATCCCCTCTTTTTGTTTTATTCTTATAACCACCATTCTCACAACTCTATAAATAGAGGCTGTAGAGATCATTTGAAAATATACCACAATATACATAATACATATGTTCTCTTTTTCTTTCTTCCTCCAATATCTTTCTCTTGTGTTCTTATGTCCGTTCTTCTTTTCTCTCTATTTCATAACAGTTCATGATTATTTCAAAATATTTGAAATGTTTAACTAGTTCATTATTATCATTATTTTTAAATTTCGATTTTGTTTTCGTTGTTTATTAATTTTTGTTGATATTCATTTAATGCATAATATTTGAAATTAATGTTTCTTTCATTTTAGGAGATTTCTTTTATTTTCTTCCATATTTCTAGTTGAAATTTGATCACTTCTTAGTTCAGATCTCAAGTATATGTTGAATATATTAGAAAATGTGTATTTACATCACATATACAACAATTTATTTTTTTAGGATGTTTACAAATATACTGAAAAATGTAAATATACCTAACATTGCATATATTGTTCAGTATATAAGACAATATATTGTATAAATTATTCTGTTCATGCACTTACCAAATATACAATTTAAATATACATCGAATATTTTGTACTATATATGTCAAATATACTTGGTTTTCTCCTTCAAAGTTTCTTGTCGATTATTGCTTTCGTTTATGAGGAGGACTATTTTTGGATTTTTTTAAAAAAAAAACCTTTCCGACTCATGTAAATTTTTTAAAAAAATTGTCGTCTTTTTGACGTTTATAATCGCGGCAAATTTTCCTTCTAATATTCTAGTAGAAAATATAGAAAGTTTGGACAATTATGCAAGGGAACCTATTTACCTCAGCTATCTTCTTTTAGATAACATTTTCTGCTTATCATTTATTTTGGTCATTAAGTTTTTAAATATCATTTTGTAGGTGGTAATTGTTGATCAACATTTTTTAATATAAAATTAAAATAAGAATTAAATTACAAGTTCAGTCTTAGGTTTACTATTTGCCATTCAAGCTTTAAAAGTGTCTAATAAAATTTTAAATTTTTAAATTTGTGTCATTTGGTTTATGAACTTCAAACAGTGTCTAATAAGTCATTGAAATTTCAATTGTATGTCTAATAAGCCTTTTACCCATTCGACATTCTTAAAAATTAAAAAATCTACTATACACTAAATTAAAAGTAAAATTCTACTAGACATAAAGTTAAATTTTAATCTAATACATGAATTAATTCTTGCAAAGTTTGACTCTACGTACAATGGGTTTAGTATGACAACTAAGGGTTTACTTGATAACGATTCCATTTTTTATTTTCTGTTTCTGTTTTTCATTTTTTTTAGAAACTGATTGTTTGATAACTGTTTCCGTTTCTTGTTTCTAAAATTCGAAAAACTAAGAGCTAAATTTGTTTCATTTCTATTGTATTGTACTTGTTCCCCCATAAGATTTAAAAGCCAGCCCTGCCAAATGACAGCATGGTCTTGGGTTCAAATCTTAGGTTGAAAGATTTTTTCCTCTTTTTTATATTTCTTTATCATCTATATATATATATATATATATATATATTATATGCATATTTTTAGTTTTTAATTTTTAATTTTACAATATGTATATTTATTTAATATTTTAAATTTAAATTCTTTATTTTTAGTACATTAAAACTAAGTTAGAATGTAACATCTTGAGTTTTAGATAGACTAAGAGTAATTATTTCAAAATTATTGAAATCTGTTTTTTTAATTCTGGAATCTTTAGAATCAAATTTGAAGTTGTTTGGGTTAAATTTTGTATGAGATGAGAAATTTTGAGTTTATTTGATAAAGGAGTTGAACTTTTGTGAATTTAAAATTGATTTAGATTTAAAGGAATTAGAATTTAAAAAGAAAAATGGGAAAATATGGGTTCAAGTTTTATTCCATTCAATTTTGGAGTTTGGATTCAAAATTGAATTGATTAATTAGGAGAAGATAATTGATTTAGATTATTTGGATTTAATTTAAGGAATATTGGATAAATTATTTTGGATTTATTTGGGTGGATTTATGGAGGTTTTAGAAAGAGAAATAAGATATATATTAAAGAATTAGGTTAGGTTTAAAAAAAAAAACCCTTGAACTGCGTGCAAGCTTTCTTTACTCTTCTTTTTCCTCACGCTCTACGACTTCCAACAACCCAGCTACCGTTTGTTTATCATAGCGGTTAGCTTTTTGGTCATTAATATCACATTAGTTAATTTTAATTAATTAATTAATTAATATTTTGATGATTACAAAGTTGATTTCTTATTAATAATTTTATTATTTTGAATAGTCTATAGTGTAGAGCTCAGGACCACGATTCTGATGCATCTTGAATCACCAAAATCGGAGTTTGGATGAAAAAGATATAGCAAAAAGAAACGTAACAAAAAATATTCGAGATGGTGACATGACGAATTAATCATCAAATTTGACCAATTAAAGATTGTCAGTTGGAGCTATAGGGTGAGTGACACATGAGGCTTTAAATTTGCGATTTGTGGATTTTAGTTTTTATTAAAAGAAAAGAGAATCAAAAGAGATTGATTGTGTAAAAAAAATGATTTGGTTAAATAAAAAAATGAATTTAATATTATTTTATATTTGTGTCTAACTACTAGTTTTTAACCGATGATGACCTCTTGTTTTTTTGTTGGGTTTTAAAAGAAATGATTTAGAAGATATATTTTATTTTATTTTATTTTATTTTTGTTTAGGTGGCTAATTAAGTTTAAATTTCTATCATTCAATTTAACTTTTTGAACAATCCAATGACCCAAATTAAAATCCACATTTTATCCTACTTTCCTCTATTTTTTTACTTCATTTTTTCCAAAATTATTTCAACTTTTTACCTTGTACAATCTTAAAAATTAGCCCAAAAAAAAAAAAAAAAGCCACAATTATTAATCTCTCTACAAGCTTCCGATTTTATTTCTTTTCATCTTATTCTTGAGAGAAATTTCTATTGTATTACGGGGATTAAAGTGTGTGAGCTCAAACTGGTATACTCATTCTTTTTAGAGAGTTTTATTGTGTGATTTAAAACTTCAAAAAAGAAAACATTGTAACGGTTAGATCCTAATCCATGGAAATGATCGGATTTGCTGTTGAACTCATAAAAGGAGCAAGGCAGTAGTTTGATTCTCATCCATGGAAAGAGTCAAAAGGAGATTTTCTAATCGAAATCCCAAGAGGCGCTTGGAAAAGTGGATGTAGATCGAGTTTGACCGAACCACTATAAAAATTAAGTTGTTTTCTCCTCTAACTCTTTACTAATTATTTTGTATTTAACTTTAATTGCATGATTTTTTCGGTTGAGATTGATTGATATATTGTTACATAATCTTTACCAATCTTGTTATTTTGTAAAAAAGAATTTTTATTAATTTAATCTAAAAAATCTAATTAGATCAAATTGAGCATACTTTAAGAAAAAGTTTAATTAAACCCTATTCACCCCCCTCTAGGGTTTGCCATACCGGTCCAACAATGGCCGTTTGCCGCTCGAGATCCACTATCTGTCACCAATCATCAATGTTGCTGTTGCCTAGATCGTGAAGCCGTCGCACTATTTGCTCGTGGGTCGTGTGATCTCCCCAGCCGACAACCATTTGTTCAGGTCGGGTTGTACACCAATGTACCAGCCATCGTCATTTGCTCCACCATCTTTTGCCAAGCACCGTCGTGTGTGTTGGGTTTTATATACTAAAACTCGTGGTTTGTAAACAGTAGAACTTATTCTGAAAATTCAATAAGTTGTTATTGAATATATTGCTTATTTGAAATCCGATAAATCTAAAAGTCCCTTGACTGTTACATGAGTACTTGAACTTTATGTGGAGACATAAAAGTGGATCAGGTTTGAGTAAACAGTAAAAAAATGATCTATAGTATATGAATAAGGTTGGGTGCCTTATTCTGGTAATACTATTGGATGCGGCCTACTCTGTAGTTGTTACCAAGAATTGTAAAGTGCTACAAACAAAGTGATCCCAATTCGTACATGTTATGACATGAGAAGTGGGGGCGTCCTATTCAAATGAGTTTTGTATAAGATCAGACCACGAAATCAGTCGCTCTTACTTTATAACGCTGTTTATTGTTTAAGACTGGCTATTTCAAAGCGATAACCTAAGTAACTTGACCTTAATCCTGAGCGAACTATGAACTTCTGTTTATTCGGGATTATCTTTTGATCTGCAAATGGTGAGAGTAGTCCAATATCACTGCTCAATAAACCTCCCATTTTGGGGATAAGATCGGATGAATAGCTGGGGACATAGTCCTGTAAGATGGAACTCACTCCTACCTGATTAGGGTTAGTAGAGAGGTTGTTCCCTTTAAGTGCTGATTCTGGGTCTTGAACAAGAGGTCTCACTCTCTCATTGGCCTGAGAGGGACTCGATTTGTTGATTGGATCACAAATCAATTGTTCATTAAAGGATTAGTGGGACTTAAAGAACAAGAGGTAATTTCGGGGGTAAAATAGAGATTTGACCCATCCGTTCGAACAACTTGTGAATGGGTAACTTACTAATCATGGTTATATCAAGTGGACATAATATATCTACAATGAGGGGAGTTCAACTATGGACTTTAGTGGAGTGACCCATTAGTTAACGAATGGGGGTTAATTCAGTCTAATGAGTGTAGCCAATTAATCTCGGATCGTTGAAGCCCATGATCTGTAGGTCCGCGAGGTCTCCCTACTAGCTCGTAAATGGATTAGCTTTAGAGTAGCATGATAAGTTAATTTGAAATGTTCAAATTAGAATAAATCGAATTGGAGAATTAATATTTAAATATGGTTTAAATATATGAATGTGGAATTGTGTAAAATTAATTTAATATTTGATATTAAATTAATTAGAATTATTTAAATTGTTTAAATAATTATTTATTAATTTTATTTAAAAAGTTAATTTATGAAATTAATTTTGTAAAATTAATAACATTTTCAATTTTATAAAATAAATTGATTTATGAAATCAATTTTGAAAAGTTGAAAAAGAAGAAAAACACAAAATGGAATTTGAGTTTTTCCATTATCATGTTCAAGTTGCTCACACTAAACCCACCTCCCAAGGCTTCAATTACTCCAAGCATGAGCTGCATCTTATGCAGCCATCTTCATTGCATGATAGTCTGAAATATATTGAGTAGATTGGAGTGAATTTGAGGAAATGCAATCGGCAAATTTTTTCTGAAAAATTCGTGTGAAGAAGGTGTTCTTCAAAGTGGGTTGTTGCTGTGTGAGTTTTTCTCCATATTCCCTTAATTCAAGCTTATTTTGAGTCCCACAACTCAATCTAGAGCACCAAGAGAATAGTAGGGAAGATCTTGAGGTGGTCTACAACAAGATTTAGAGAGATTTGCAACTGGAATTAAGCTTTGAACAAGTTCTACAAAGGTATGACTTGAAACCCCTATATTTCTGCTATAACATATTTTAGTTTCTGCCAAAATTAATAAATTAGAGTGCTTATCAATCCTCGTCGCTTTCGTTACATGATGATAGCCTGATACAATCCAACAATTGGTATCAGAGCATCATATAAGCATTCGATTCAGTTTAATTTTGGTGTGGTAGGTGTTTTTCATGAGTTATATGAAACTAGTGCACTGATATGGTTTTCTGTGTTTTGGATTTTAATTTCTCTTTGATTTCTCAATTAAATTTGTAATTGGCTCTTGTTTGATGAGCTTAAATGTGTTCTCAAGAGTCTGTAATTTATTTGGAGTCATTAGAGTTGAAATTAAATTGTAATTGAAGAAATAAGTGAAGAAGGCCGAGTTGTAGATTCCAGTTTTTCAGCCTCTGTTCATATCGTCGTTGAGGTTCACTGCTAGACGATCGTTTAGCTTCAGGCATTAGACGATGTGAAGAAAAGCTAGACGATCGTGTAGCTACGGGCGTTGAGTGTTAAAGTGTTATGCACTAGACGATCGTGTACCTGCAGGAGTTAAACGAAGCGTTGAAGTGCTACATGATGGGGCTACACGATCGTGTAGCTTCGCGTGGGAGCTAAACGATGCGTTGAAGAACTATGCGATAGCACTACACGATCGTTTACCTTTATGTGGCAGCTAAATGATGTGTTGAAGCGATAGCATTACACGATCATATAGCTATGCGCACGCTAATGATCAACAAGAGGCGCTGTGCGATGGTGCTCAGCGATCGTGTAGTATTTGTCTGGCGTTAGACGATGAAGCTGCACGATAGTGTTAGACACTAAGCGATCGCGTAGCGTTGTCTGGCACTAAACGATGGCACTATGCGATAGAAGAAAGACACTACACGATCATGTAGCTTGGTCAGGCGCTATGCATTGGCTGCTACACGATCTGGCAAACGCAAGACAATGGTCGTCATTGCTAAATGATGAGCTTTAGAGAGATATTGAGCATGGAGCGAGAGAGCCGGTTCGACCGGTTCTCTTGACGTCTGGTCCGATTCAGCCTCAAATGGTTTTTGGCTGGTCCGATTCAGACGGTTCGAGTCCGGTTCAAGCTATTTGGGTTCGTTTTGAAGTGATTCGAGCGGTCTGAAAGCGACTCAAAAGTTGTTTTGAAATAATTAGGCTTTTGTTTGCTTGTTTATGTCAAAACTAAAACCAGATCAGTCTGTGTTTAGTTATTTATGCATTTGATGTATGTTATAATTAAATAAATCTTGTATGTGCATACAGTATGCCATGTAGATTTAAAATCCCACCGTAGGAAGCATGTTACATGCATTGAAAGTATGTTATAAAATGTTATAATATATAGTATGCATGTTAGGGTTTCTTTTATTTAATATAATAGTTATATTAGATATTGAATGCCTTTGTTGTTTGTTGTGGATGTTTAGTGATAACTTGTAGAAATACAAGTTATTTATACCGTTTTATTTAGATTATGCGGCAAAAAGAAGGAAAAGTTGCATCGACCGTATAGAAATTGGCTTAGAAATGCGAAAATTGTAAAATGTCATAAGCACACCCACTAACCCCATTGCAATGACAAAATGGAATGTCCAAGTCTTTGTTTTGATAGAAAATAGGTCACCACATGCGACAACCGCTCAAGGACAAAAATAAACAATGCATCCACATTGCATGTGGCAATCGATCAAGAACGAAAAAGAACAACGCAATTGTAGCGCATGCGACGATCAATCATGGACTCAAATGATCAACGCATTTCCACAGCATGCGGCAATCGATAAACCGATTAAAGCAATTACATCGCATGCGGCAATCGATCGAAGATGTAAAGAGCAACGCATTCGCAAGGACTTCTGACATTGTACAACTTTTTTGTTGTACGATTCTGAAAAATTGAACGTGGAGCGGAGCGGACGTTTCCACTATGCCATGACAGGAATTATCAGCTTTACAGAGTGGGACCACTAATGCAGAAGGAGCTAAGGTCTTTAAATAGCTTCATCAAATTCAAAGAAAGGAGGCTGGTCTGAAGAGACAATTTATAGAAATCTAGGGAGAAAGACGAGACTAGACCAAGAGGTAAGTCTCTGGAGCAAGCAATTATTTCCATTCTCGAAGAAGAAGCTCTGTGCAAAAGGTCACTTCTACCTGGAAAACAATCCTGAGAGGGAAGTTTTCCACTCCATTTCTACCACACGTCGGCAAGCAAATTGTCTCCGATCGGGATCCATGTCAAGACATTGACACTCTTTCCATATTTGTTCTCATTTTCTATTCATCTACTGTGTTCATCTCTAATCTTTCATTCACTATCTGTAACAAACACTTATCTTTAAATTTCAATGTCATTATTGTATTCATCATCATCTCTCTATTCTTCACCATACATTCAACATCCATTTCTTTCACCATGTGTAACTAATCCCCCAAGGTAAAGGGGGAGGATTAAGCGAGTAAGTTAATCCTTGTTGAAGAAATCGACTGAGTTTAGCTAAAGCATGCTCAACGGCATCTTCACCTGTAGGAACAGAAGTGAAGATGTTATTCCGCTCTCGAAAGAAGGTTGGAAAAATGCATTAACTAAAATGAGAAGTATTTCCAGAGATGGAAACAACCTTGCATTTACCACGTTCATCCCTGTTTCACCATAGACATATGGGAACGCGGCCGATCACTAAAAGGTATAAGCTAAGGAAAAGCGGAATCTTAGTTGCGTCCTCAATAGGATTAATGAACTTGTGATGTCCTTTCCCTCAACCCATTCTCTTTCTGACTCATTTCACAAGACTTTCCACCGCATTCATCAGATACTTTTGCACATCTTTACAGCCAATCCTCAACTTGTAAATTAATTGTTTATTCATTTATTTATCAGCGCATTTTACTTTATCGCACTTTACTTATCACCGCAATTTACTTCATCGCATTATATTCTTTATCGCAATTTTACTTTTCATCGCATTTTACTTTTCAACGCATTTTACTTTTCGCAAATCAATTCATTATTCTTTATGTTTAACCGGTCACATATACCACATAAGTATCGCATTAATTCTCACAATCCTCGTGTTCGACCTTAAATCACTATGAGAAACTTGCGTTGGAATTATACTTGGTTCCAACATAAGAAAACTTGTGACACGCACACTACACGAATGCATACTACGAATGCATATCATTATCATCGCATATATTTAGAACGTAGTATCGCATTATCATTGTCGCAAAGTGCATACGCGTAAGTCAGCAACCTAACAAGTTGTTGACTACACAATCAAACCATTTAAATTTTTATTATAAGTTTTTGGCGCTGTTGCCAAGGACAAGAACTTGAATCATCATATCATAAATCATAGCGCATAGCATTAAATTCTTCCATTACATTTAGCATGTCTAAAATTTTGTAAGCTGTTATAAAATTGGGTTAGACATTTAAAATCCATAACGAAGAACAGTTGCATGCTCACTTAGGTTAACCACTCGTTTTAATAGTTAAAATAAGTCGTTAAACTTGGGTTACAAACTCAACTAATATATAATCCCGTTGAAGGCTGGGGGTACTTAAGTTGACGGTCTACGGAACACCTCCTACCTGGGGAATATGGCCGAATTATTGAGTAATGGTAACTGATTTTATGAGTATACGTGAGCGGTGTGAGGTAATAAAATAGTTTATCACCTAGACATCGTAGGTTTAAATCCATTTATAAGTGTTATACTTGGATAAACCACTTAGACTTAGGGTTGTTTTTATTAGCTGAAAAGAACCTAAGTATAAATTTACCCAAACATTTAGAACATTTTAGTGAGAGATTAACAGTTATTAGCTCTCACGTCCTCAATAAAGGATCTCTTAACTAAGAGTTCCATGAGTCGTTCAGATCTCTCCAATTTCACCGTGACCGAAATACACCATATACATTCAAACATACAATTATGCAAGTATACAGTAATTAACGGCATGCTTTGAACACTAAAAAGTAAGAGAAAGAGTTCTCATACCAGTTGAAGATGCTCTTCAAGCTTTGGAACTCAACGCAGCGAAAGACCTCTATCCGATCAACAAATGCCCAGTAAATACGTCAGCTACAGCCGCACGAACAATCACAAACAAATGAATGCAACAGGGACGACACCATCAGAAAGGAGCCCTTGGTATTCTTCGTGTGAGAACCCAAAGTGTGGTCTTTGGTGAGTTTGGTAGAGGTAGGAGGAAGAACTGATCGTGTAGACGATAAGCAAGTGGGAGAGAATAGGAAGCTATCACGTAGCTACATGCTTATCGTTTAGAAGAAACTACACGATCGTGTAGGTTTTAATGAACGATCGTTTAGGAAAAGGTAAACGATCGTTTAACAAACATGGCACACTATAGATCATTTAGGAATTAGCGTGCTATCGTTTAGGCGCTGAGCGACTATCATATAGGCTCTCGACTTATGCGATCGTTTACGTTTCCACACCAACGCTAAACTTTTTGAACTTTTTTTAAATGAAATAAAATTTCTTTTTTATTCTTCGGTTACAATAACCGACGTGGTTTTCCTACTAACGCACGTTCGAGAGAGTTTTTAGGTTAATTATCATATAATTAACCAATTAAATTATTAATAAATATAATCATATAATATCTTTACCCTATAGTTTGATATCACATATCTACTATAGCAATTTCTCCTCTACATGATGTAAATCATATTTATATCTAATTTTCTCCAAAATAATGTATCTCATACATTTAGCCAATTATATCATATATAATTGAACTACCTCTTGTCAATTTGAACATTTCAAATTAATCCAAACACTGCTTCTCGACTTTATCCAAGCTACTGATGGGACCTAATGAACCTGTGGCTCGAAGATCCAACGGTCCGTGAATAGTTGACTAGACTCTTTAGCCACGAGATCCACCATCTGTTAACTGTCAGACATTCCACTAAAGACCAACAGCTGAACTCTTCTTACCACCGATATATTTTTATGTCCATCGGACATAATCAATCATGAGTACGCTGACCCTTCACAGATGCTCATAAGTACAGCTGGACCAAATTACCATTTTGCTCCTGTAGTTACATCTCACTCCTTAAGTACCACTGATTCCTCTAATGAACAATACAACATAGTACAACTATGTGTGAACACCTCTCGGGCTAAGAGAAGATGTGTGGCGCCAAATCGTTCAAGCCCCAGAATCAATCCTTAAAGGAGCTATCTATCTACTTACCCCTACTTTGGGGAATGAGTGAATTCCATCTTGTGTAGCTGAGTTCCCAGCTCCCAAATCAGACGAATCCCCAAAATGGTAGGTTTGAATTAGTGACCTGACCACTCGCACCCATACAAATAAAAGGACCACCCTCAATGGCAGGAGTTCCCAACGCACTCAGGATTGATGTCATGTTACCTATGGTTATCCTAGTGAAGTGAAGTCTTTGTCATGAACAGTGTTATATAACAAGACGTTAACACTTTGTGGTCAGGACTTATACAAACTCTTTGTATAGGATGCCCCCGCTCGCATGTCCCCAACACGAATGATTAGGATCAGACCATCTATGACAAGTCATAACATTTGTGACCATTCTACAAAGCGGGTCGCATCCGTAGCGTTACCAGGATAAGGTTTCCCTCATATATCCATATAAATCATTTTCGTTATCACTCAAGACATAATCCATTTATATGTCACCACATACATGCTTAAGTTACATACAAATAACCAGGGATTTTAAGTTTATTGGTTTGTGGTAAAGCAAATAAAACATGCAACTGAGCAAAATACAAAATGTGAAGTAAAATATCACATATTATACAACACAAGCGTTCGTATAAATTGTTTACAAACTACAGGACACGAGACTTTAGGGCATCAACCCCAAAAATCTCCCACTTATCCTAAAGCGAAGTGGGGTGTGCAAAAACTAGTACAAAATAATAAACTAAGGCATAAAAGCCCAGTATAAGAAATCTCCCACTTGCCCTAGTTCAACCGCGAGTAATCCTGTAGACTTATGCTCCGTAGGTGACCCTCATGTTGGGATTGGTGTCCTAATTCTCCCGAAGTCTCGTTGTTTTTTTAAAGATACACATTGTTCAATGAATAAAATAAATGTTATTTAATTATGACATTTACTCATATCCAATAAACAAAGCTCATTGGTTATCTTATGTGAACTTAAGCATGTATATGTGATATACAAGTGGATTATGACTTAAGTGTAACCTAAATCGGTCTGTAGTATAAGGATTAAAGTGGGATACCTGATCTTGGTGACACTATGGATACAACCCGCTTTATAGAGATTTGTAAGTGTTGTAAACTACTACTGATGGTAAATCCTGACCATTCATGTGGAGTCGTGGAGCGAGGGTGTCCTATACAAAGAGTTTGTATAAGACTTGGACCACGAGATAACTAGACTCTGTATATAACGTTGTTGATACTATAGACTTGCATCTCACCTAAACGACCATAGGTGACACGACCTCAATCTTGAGTGTTTTGAAAACTTCTGCCTTTGAGAGCGGTCCTTTGATTAGTATGGGTGAGAGTGGCCAGATTGCCAACTCAACATGCCTACCTTTTTGGGTACTTATTTGATCTAGGAGTTGGGAACTTAATCCACAAGATAGAATTCACTTCTTTCCCGAAGCAGGGATAAGTAGAGAGATTGTTCCCTTAAGGGCTGATTCCGAGGCTTGAACATAGGGTCACAACTTCTCTTTGGAAGAGAAGACTCAGTCATAATAGGACTATGACTTATGTTCATTAGAGGGATCGGTGGTACTTAAGGAGACAGATGTAACTACAGGGCATAACGGTTATTGGCCCAGCTGTACTTACGAGCGATTTGTGAAGGGTTGTCACACTGCTGATTGGTTAAGATGGATATATAATATATCTGTGGTAAGGAGAGTTCAGCTGTCGATCTTTAGTAGAGTTCCTGGCAGTTACCGGATGGTGGATCCCGTGACTAAAGAGTTTAGTCAGTTATTCACGTATCGTTGGAGCTTCGGAGCTACAGGTCCATGAGGTCTCCTTGGTAGCTTAGATTCTATTGAGAATCAATTCTTGGTGTTGATTTGAAATGTTCAAATTGACAAGAGGTATTTTGATTATATATGATATAATCGGTATGATGTATAAGATACATCTAGTGGGGGATTGATGTAAATGAGATTTACATTAAGTACCGTGGAATAGAAAAAGAACTATGGTTTATATGTTTCATGAGATGAAATATTAAAACTATAGGTTATAAATATAGTATGATAATTTGGTTATCATTTATATTTATAATAATATTAATTATTGGATAATTAATTCTTTTTCTTTTAAATAACCAAAGTAGTGGGTGGTTATTGGATCATGGTAACCGTGAGTTTAAAAGGAAATTGGTTTCCTATTTTGAAAAAGAGTTGTTACAAAATGATTGAAAAGGTTTTTGAGTTTTATTTTGCGCAAAAGAAACTCACAAAAGTCGTCAAGTAAATACGGATTTACTAAATGACGGCTGGATAAGCTAAACGATCGTGCAGGTACGAGCTAAATGATCGTGCAGTCTTTACTAAACGATCGCATAGCTTTGTTAGACGATCGCTGGCCCAAGGTAAATGATCGTATAGAGTCTGTAGGCGATAGATCGAGCTAAACGTAGGCTAAATGATCGCATAGCTTTAACTAGACGATTGCATAGCTTTATCTAAACGATTAGGCATCGTCCTATACGATAGGACTCTGCTATCTCCCACTTGCCCAATCGTATACGCTATCGTTATTTCCTCCATTCATCTGCCTCATACCAAGTCCGAACAGAGCCCACCCTCTGGATTCTCACACCGAGAATACCAAGGTAGCCTTGTTGGTGGTGTCAGACTCAACTTGACACCGTCGAGGTTTTCTGGAGGCCGTTTGTGGTACTGTGGTGGCCGTTCGTGTTGCAGAGGAGTTCGTGACCGAGGAGATCATTGAGAATGAGCGCGAAGTGTTTGTGCTGTGTTGCGGTCGTGTAGATCGAGTGTTCGTGGTCGCTATTGTTCGAGCGGTCGCGCAACGGAGCGTGGAGACGCTTCTGCCTATGTGCGTAGAGTTTGATCTCTATTCATTTGTATTGTACATGCTATAATTTCTGCATTGTAATTATATAACTGTTTGTTTTGAAGTCGACTATAAATATATGTTGTTTTGAAGTCGACTATAAATATATGTTGTTTTGAAGTCGACTATAAATATATGTTCATTCATGATTGTAATTTGAAATAGCCTGCTTCCGCTGCTCATGAAAATCACGCTTCTGATTTCCTTCACCTCAAACACTGTAGACGTGAGAGTCTTCGTAAACGGGTCAACAACATTAAAATGGCCTGGGTTAGACTGATACCTACTGACTATGCCCACAACGTAGCAGATGTCTGGACGAGTACGAGTATCACGTATAACAAACTGCCAAAGGCAGACGCATATGAGACTTGTCTCATCTCCTCAAACTCTTGAGGCGTCTTAGAACACATGTCCTTAGACAAAGTGACTCCATGCCTGAACAGCAGTAGGCCCCGCTTGGAGTCCTGCATCAGTACTTGAGTAACATCTTGTCAATGTACGATGCCCGAGACAGTACTAGCACTTTGTTCTTATGATCCTGAAAGATCGGATACTAAGAACAAATGGAGCCTCTCCCAAATCTTTCATTTGGAATTAGGTCGCTAGTCAGTTCTTAACTACAGATAGTAGACCCACATCATTCCCAATGAGTAGGATATCGTCTATGTACAACACTAAGAAGACTACTGAAGTGTTGATGATCTTCTTGTGGACACAAGGTTCATCAACGTTTTGGCTAAAGCCATACGACTTGATCGCAATTTCAAACCGTATGTTCCAAGATTGAGAACCTATTTTAGTCTGTAAATGGACCGATTCAGTTTGCAAACCTTTTTCTCTTAAACTTTGGCTATGAATCCCTCGGGTTGCACCATGTAAATGGTCTCCTCAAGATTGCCATTCAGAAATGCCGTCTTGACGTCCATTTGCCAGATCTCATAATTATAATAAGCTGCAATGGATAGGAGGATGCAGATTGACTTTAACATGGCAATAGGCGAGAAGGTCTCCTCATAGTCGACTCTCTCTACCTGGGTATAACCCTTTGCCACTAGTCGAGCTTTAAAGGCATGTACCTTCCCATTAGCACCTCGTTTGCGCTTGTAGATCCATTTACAACCTACAGGTCTTACCCCATCGAGCTAATCTACAAAATCACATACTGAGTTGAAGTACATCGACTCCATCTCGAGATCCATGGCCTTGACCCATTCATCCCGATTGACATCCTCCATTGCCTTCTGATAAGACAACGGTTCCTCAACGTCACCATCTGCTACCATAGCAAGGATTTTCGTGAACCCAAATAGTAAACGAGTGGATTCACAACCCTCCCACTACGTCGAGGTTCCCTCAACTCTTGAGGTGGAACCGACATACTAGATGAACTCCCATCAACAACTTTTGCTGATATAACAGGCTCTTCAACAACTCTTGTTGAAGTTTCAAGAGTTTTATTGGAAAGTTCACGCAACACGACTTTGCTTTGTGGACTATGCTCCCTTATATGATCCTTCTCCAGGAAAGTAACGTTCATTGAAACAAACACCCTATTTTCCGTCGGATCATAAAAATAACTCCCTTGTGTACCTTTGGGGTAGCCTACAAAGAGGCATAACTTCGACCGTGGTTCCAACTTCTTGGGAATAACCTCAAGCACATGTGCAGGGTAACCTCAAATGCAGAAGTGACGTAAACTAGCTTTACGCCCGTTCCACAACTTCAGAGGTGTTCTCACAACATTTTTGGAGGGAACATAGTTGAGTATATATCTGCATTCTCCACTGCGAAACCCCAAAACGATTCCGATAAGGAAGCATAATTCATCAAGCGAACCATGTCCAACAAGGTCCTATTTCTCTTCTCCGCTACCCCATTTTGCTGAGGTGTACCCGACGCTGAGAGTTGAAAAACGATTCCATGTTCTATCAAATAGTCCTGGAATGCCGAGTCCAAAAACTCTCCACCTCGATCCAATCGAAGTGTTTTAATCCGTTTATCCAATGCGTTTTCAACTTCAACCTTGAACTCTTTGAACATTTCAAAGGATTCATACTTTTGTTGCATAAGATAAACATACCTGTACCTGGAGTAATCATAAGTAAAACTGATAAAATACTCATAGGCACCTCGGGCTCGCACATTCATAGAACTAAAAAGGTCAGAATGTACTAACTCAAGAGGCTTCTTAGCCCTATAACCTTTTCCAGTAAAAGGTCATTTAGTCATCTTACCCTCAAGGCAAGACTCGCACACTGGTAAAGAATTTTCTTCTAACTCACTTAGAAGTCCATTCTTCACCAATCTCTCAATCCTATTGAGATTGATGTGCCCTAAACGATGATGCCAAAGTTAGCCATTTTCTTTTGGAGAAATTCGTCGACGTTTTGATTGAGTTATGACAGTTCTAAACAATTCAGTATTATGGAGGGAATTAATGGCTAACGACCTTAGCACATATAAATTCGATTCCAGATTTGCAGTACAAATAAAAACACTATCTTTAAGAATAAATGCTTTATCCACATTAAAGGAGACAGTATATTTACATTGCAATAAACACTTTACAGAAATGAGGTTCCTTTTTAGTTCGGGAATAATATATACATCATTCAAAACAAAAAACCTATTATGTAAAGCTAACTGGAGCCCTCCCACTGCCACAGCTGAGATGATGTGTCCGGTGCCTAGTCGCATCGTCATCCCACCAGCCTCCAACTGTCGCTAAGATCTAATCCCCTGAAAAGAAGAACAAACGTGGTTAGTGGCGCCCAAATCAATTGTCCAGGCTGAATCATCATTCTCCACTAAACAAGTTTAAAAAACTAGTAAATCATATTTACCTTTATTGGCCTTGGCCTTAGCCTTGGCTGCTTTCTTCTCTTTTAGATATAGAGGACAGTTCCTCTTCCAGTGTCCATCCTGGTCGTAGTGGAAACACTTTCCCTTTTCATCCGGTGGATGCCTCCTTAGAGCGATAGGCGGTGGGTTAGCAGACGCTTTCCCTTTTCCCTTACCACCCTTCTTCTTCTTCCCCTTTCCAGAGTTAGAAGTAGAAGGTGTAGACTTCGTTCCTGAGGTCGAACCTCTATGGAACGTCCTGAAGAATGAAGCAACATTTGCCTCACCCTTCTCCCTCTCGTTACTTTTCAGTAAAGATTGGTAGGCCTGCAACTCGTTGAGGAGAGTTGTAAGGTTATATTTCACTTTGTTAAGAATCATATTACTAACAAAGTGTAGGAAGCTCTCCAACAAAGAATGTAGGATTATGCTAACCTGGCTCTGATACCAATTGAAGGATCTCTTAACGAAGAGTTCCATGAGCACTTCGGATCTCTCCAATTTCACCGTGACCGAAATATACCATATACATTCGAACATACAGTTATGCAAATATACAGTAATTAATGACATGCTTTGAACAATAAAAAGTAAGGGAAATAGTTCTTATACCAGTTGAAGATGCTCTTCAAGCTTCGGAACTCAACGCAATGGAAGATCTTTACCCGATCAACAAACGCCCAACAAATACGTCGGCTGCAGCCACACGAACAACTGCAAACAAATGAATGCAGCGGGGATGGCACCACCAGAAAGGAGCCCTTGGTATTCTCGGCGTGAGAACCCAAAGTGTGGTCTTTGGTTTTGGTAGAGGTAAGAGAAAGAACTGATCGTCTAGACGATAAGCAAGTGAGAGAGAATAGAAAGCTATCGCATAGCTAGATGCTTATCGTTTAAGAACTGATCGTCTAGACGATAAGCAAGTGGGAGAGAATAGAAAGCTATCACATAGCTAGATGCTTATCGTTTAGAAGAAACTACACTTTACTGAACGATCGTTTAGGAAAAGGTAGACGATCGTTTAGCAACCATGACACACTATACGATGGTTTAAGAAAGCTATCCATCGTTTAGGAATTAGCGTGCGATCGTTTAGGCGCGAAGTATGTGATCGTTTAGGCGTTTAGCGACTATCGTATAGGCTCTCGACTTATGTGACCGTTTACGTTTTCACACCAACGCCAAACTTTTTGAACTTTTTCGAAATGAAATAAAATTTCATTTTTATTTTTCGGTTACAATAACGACGCAATTTTTCCACTAACGCACGCCCGAGAGAGTTTTTAGGTTAATTATCATATAATTAACCAATTAACTTATTAATAAATATAATCATAATATATTTTTACCCTATAGTTTGATATCACATATCTACTATAGCAATTTCTCCTCTACATGATATAAATCATATTTATATCTAATTTACTCCAAAATAATGTATCACATGCATTTAGCCAATTATATCATATATAATTAACCAGTCCAATTATATCATATATAATCTAACTACCTTTTGTCAATTTGAACATTTCAAATTAATTCAAACACTGCTTCTCGACTTTATCCAAGCTACCGAGGGGACCTAATGGACCTGTGGCTCGAAGCTCCAACGGTCCGTGAATAGCTGACTAGACTCTTTAGCCATGAGATCCACCATCCGTTAACTGTCAGACATTCCACTAAAGACCAATAGCTAAACTCTTCTTACCAATGATATATTTCTATGTCCATCGGATATAACGAATCATGAATACGATGACCCTTCACAAATGCTCATAAGTAAAGTTGGGGCAAATTACTGTTTTGCCCCTATAGTTACATCTCACTCCTTAAGTATCACTGATTCCTCTAATGAACAATACAACATAGTCCAACTATGTGTGAACACCTCTCGGGCCAAGAGAAGATGTGTGGCGCCACATTGCTCAAGCCCCAGAATCAACCCTTAAAGGAGCTATCTATCTACTTACCCCTACTTTGGAGAAGAAGTGAATTCCATCTTGTGTAGCTGAGTTTCCAGCTCCCAAATCAGACGAATCCTCAAAATGGTAGGTTTGAATCGATGACCTGGCCACTCACACCCAGACAAATCAAAGGATCGCTCTCAATGGCAGGAGTTCCCAACTCACTCAGGATTGAGGTCATGTTACCTATGGTCATCATAGTGAAGTGAAGTCTCTGTCATAAACGGTGTTATATAACGAGACGTTAACACTTCGTAGTCAGGTCTTATACAAACTCTTTGTATAGGATGCCCCTGCTCGCATGTCCCTAACACGAATGATCAGGATCAGACCATCTGTGAAAAGTCACAAATTTGTGACCATTCTACAAAGCGGGCTGCATCCATAGCATTACCAGGATAAGGTTTCCCTTCTATATCCATATACTACAGACCATTTTGGTTATCACTCAAAACATGATCAATTTGTATATCACCACATACATGCTTAAATTACATATAGATAACCAGAGATTTTAAGTTTATTGGTTTGTGGTAAAGCAAATAAAACATACAACTGAGCAAAATACAAGATGTGAAGTAAAATATCATATATTATACAACACAAGCGTTCGTACAAACTAGTATTCCTGCAAAGAAGAACAAAGGGAAAGGGAAGAAGAAACTCGCTGGCAAGAAAAACAAGAAAAACGTTGCAGACAAAGGAAAGTGTTTCCATTGCAACGAAGAAGGGCACTTGAAGAGAAACTGCCCTCAATACCTTGCTGAGAAGAGAGCAGAGAAAGCTAAACAGGAAAACTAGTTCCTGAGGACCACTTGTTCAACTTGACCAGTGGGAGAAGTTGCTGCTTGATCTTACTTGCTTTTGTAATCTTGTAAAGAACATAATGTATATATTTTTGTTGTAAATGAAATGTTCATTTTCAAAATTTGTGTTTGTTCTATCTCATAGCAACTTTTGTTAAGAATCAAATTGTTAAAAGTCATTTGCAAATATTCAGATATTAAAAAACCGCTAGATTAGAGTATAGAAAGTTTAAAGATTTCTAGATCTGACCGTTAACAAAAAGTTGTTAAGACAGGTTAGATGCGTCTTACTTAAAGAACTGAGAGTACCTCAATGTAGTGGGAGGAAAGTATGATTTCCTGGTCATTATTGAGAATTAGATGCATTCCCCATATAGTTTAATTAAAAGACTATTGTACACTAACATGTTTACAATGATTCTCTCAGTTAACGTGTTTGAGATCACCTAGTAAGACTAGGAACACCAGGTTAATAACCTAGGGCAAGTGGGAGAAATATCGAGTATGGGATACCAAGAGGATAAACCATGGGTATGAGATACCCTAGTTTATTATATTTCTCTATAAAACTCAGAAACTCAATCTTGTATATTGGATATATAAGTTACCACTAGAGTTTTAGTCCAAGTGGGAGTTTGTTGGGTTTTATGTCCTAAAACTCGTGGTTTGTAAATAGTAGAACTTATTCAGAAAATTCAATAAGCTGTCATTGAATATATTACTTATTAGAAATCCGATTTGACTATTACATGAATACTTGAACTTTATGTGGAAACATAAAAATGGACCAGGTTCGAGTAAATAGTAAAAAATGATCTATAGTATATGAATAAGGTTGGGTGCCTTATTCTGGTAACACTATTGGATGTGGCCTACTCTGTAGTTGTTACAAAGAGTTGTAAAGTGCTACAAACGAAGTGATCCTAATTCTTACATGTTATGACATGAGGAGTGGGGGCGTCCTATGTAAATGAGTTTTGTACAAGATTAGACCACAAAATCAGTCACTCTTACTTTATAACATTGTTTACTATTTAAGACTGACTATTTTAAAGCGATGACCTAGATAACTTGACCTTAATCCTGAGCTAACTATGAACTCTTGTTTGTTCGGGATTATCCTTTGATCTGAAAATGGTGAGAGTAGTCTAACAACAATGGTTTTTCCATTGTCTTCTTCCTACTAGCTCACAAACAACCCACCTTAAACTCTTCATTAAACTCCAAGTATGAGCTGCATCTCATGCAGTCATCTTCAATGCATGATAGTCTACAATATATTGTGTAGATTGGAGTGAATTTGAGGAAATGCAATCAGTAGATTTTTTTTGAAAAATTGGTATGAAGAAGGTGTTCTTCAAAGTGGGTTGCTGCTGTGTGAGTTTTTCTCCATATTCCCTTAATTCAAGCTTATTTTGAGTCACACAACTCAATCTAGAGCACCAAGAGGATAGTAGGGAAAATCTTGAGGTGGTCTACAACAAGATTCAGAGAGATTTGCAGCTGGAATCAAGCTTTGAAGAAGTTCTACAAAGGTATGATTTGAAATCCATTTATTTTTGCTATAGCATGCTTTAGTTTTTGCCAACATTAATGAATTAGAGTGCTTATCAATCCATCGCTTCTGCTGCATGCTGATACAATCCAACAGTGTGGTCTCGCCAAATCTTGAAGTTAGGTGAAGTTTTGGGTGAGTTGGGCACTGTTTTTGGGTTTCTTGGATATTTCTGGTTACCCATTAGGTATTGGTTAAAACTCATGATTTATTTTCGATCTAGGAGGTTGGAATTGAAACCTTTAAGCATTTATAGTAGCTACCTAACAACATTAAGGAGTGATTTTGGGAGATCTTGGTAATTATTTAAGACTAAAATTTTTCAAGGATGTGCAAATTAATTATTAATGCTAAAACTTGGGTTTTGACACTTAAATTTTGGTGTTTAGTGTTGGAGAAGAGTCGTTTTTTAGGTGATAACGTGGGTTTGAATCTAACCATACTTTGGGTAAGAATAATTGAAATTATTTGAAATTAGTTTGGAAATATTTAGATATTTTGGTGAATAGAGTTAGGATTCTAAAATAATTTTATGGATGAAATTGGGATTTGTGGTTAAAGCTAGAATTTTTGCCTTATATCCTAGAACCTATCTTGAAGCTTGGGAAAAGTTAGAAGAAAGATCACTTTACTTGACTGAATTCTAATATTTGGACTTACAATCTGAGGTAAAGTGTCTTACTACTGGTTCACTTACGAACCAATTGTCCCAACCATATAATGATGAAAAGATTGTTTTATTTAATGTTATGGACTATTTTGACTAATATTTTATGACATGATGATTAAAGGTGTTCTGGTAATTTTTTCATGAGTTTGACAGTGATTATGATAAAGGATATATATGTGGACTAATGCATGCTAAGTATTTATGGTATTTGTTAACCTTTTTATTTAGGCGGTGTACACTTTAGGACTGATTGTGTATTCCTTCGGGTTTACACCTATGACTATTTTGTGTGTTCCTTTAGGTTCACACCTAGGTCTGTTTTGTGCACCATCGGGTTCACATTTATGATTGCTTCATGTACCTTCGGGTATACACCTATGACTGATGCGTGCTCCCTCGGAACCACACCTACGACTGGTGTGTGTACCTTTAGGATATATACCTATGATTGATATGTGTTCCTTTCGAATCACATTTACGACTGATTTGTGACCCTTCGGGTTCACCACGACCAATATGCTATGAGTTGTACACTGATACCTAGATAGGAAGGTTAACATGTTTACCTAGAGGGCCCAGTATGGGTCACTTATCGAGTATTTCGTACTCACCCTTTCTTATTCCATGTTTTTTAGGTTAGAATAGGAACGAACTGGCGAGTGACAAGAGAGACCTGTGACCATGACATATGGGACAAGAAAATTGCTTCCGCTCAGTTTTTGCTTTCAAGTTATTCAAAATTTTGATTTGGAACTCGATGTTGGTCAAAGAATTTTATTTTTTTTTCTAGCTGTTTTAGGGGCCTCGAACAATTTTTTTTAGTTGTTTGTTTATTTGTTAAATGTTATAAATTGTTTTGGAAGTTGTCTTTATTGTTTTAATGAATTTTTCCTCAATGGTCAAAACACTTGGGTTTTAAATGTGCATTTATGAGTAACGATCCTTCTTAGAGATATCGAAAAGTTGGGTCGTTACATAGAATTTTACAATATTATAAATTTTGTTTAGTAAGACATACATTTAGGTTCACTTTAATATTTTACAATTACGATAATTATATAATAATATAATTTAGTGGGATTTGACGACATCATTTAAAAAGAATGACGTGAGTGGAAAATAATAAATTTGCGCAACATATGAATGATAGAAACAACCTATATTGCTATTAATTTTGCATCGAGACTTATGTATATTTGATAATGTAAATGTTTTATGAATATTTTTTTTAATATTTTAATACATGCCATATACCTTTTATTTTACATAATCAAATATATTTAAACTATAAATTAAGAGAATATGTAAGGGAAAAAAATACAAGAAATGATTATCAGACAAGTTTTTGTTTCTACTTTTTTTTTTTTCAAGAAACAAAAATGGTTACCAAATATATTCTTATTTCTTGTTCTTAAAAACTAAGAAACAAGAAACTAGAAACAAGAAGTGGGAACAGAAACGTTATCAAATGGGCCATAAATAGATCACTATCCACTCAATTTAAAAATTTCTTTTAGGGCATTGTTATTGACAATATATATATATATATATATATATATATATAGAACGAACATACCAATGGACTACTGTACTTAATTTCAATAATATCTCTAAACTGTCAAATATCACAATAATAACTTTAAACTTTCAAAACGAGTTTAAAAATGTTATTACTGTTTGAACTTTCTAAAGTTACATTAATATTCTTGACGGGTTTAAAAAATAAGTTGAAAAATTGTCCTTATTCATTAATTTGTACCCATCACTCACCTCTTTCATTTTTATCTCTCATATGCTCCAACCTATAATCTACCACTTTTCTATTTACTCTCGATGTTTTTTAAATCTCCTTACTCTAGTATTAGACATAAAATTTAACTTTATATTAAATAGATCAATTAATTTAAAAAAAAATTTAAATCTATATATGTTTGGAGCTTTTAGACACAAACTAAAATGTCCGTCAACAATACAAATTTTAAAATTGAGAGATTTTTAGATATGAGCTTCAAAAGCAAATAAGAAAGGAGTTTTTGATAACCATGTCATTTTTAAGTTTTTAGTTTTTAATAACTATGTTTGTTTAACTTTCTCCCAATTTCCCCCAATTTCACAGTATGGTTTTTCCTCTGGTTGAAGAAAGGTTTAGAATTTAGAATTTTGAAATTCTAATGGAGAAAATAGGTGACAAACCATATAAAAATTTATTGGTACAATAAAAATAGACGTAGGTAATTATAAATTTACTTTTTTTAAAAAAAAAATCAAACGAAATCTTATACGTACCTATCTCATTTAATATATTATCAGAGATAAAACTAGATCTCCTATTATAATATGTGTACAAGAGAGATTGCTATTCTGACAAAATGCATAAACAATGCCCAAAATTTTGTAATTATATAAACATGATTATTTTTATTCCTACGAATTAAGTGGGATTCTAATTTCCATAAGAAACCCTAAAATGGAATCAAGCCAATGAACCAATCCATTACATTGATGGGAAGCTTCACAAGGCTGATTGACAAATTTGAAATTACAGCAAAACATACACAGCAAGGGCAAATGCAGCTCAAAATGGACCTATACCCAATTATCAAAATCATAAAAATAAGTCAAAATCCAAAACGTTACTATACATGTAAATGCTTAATGATCGAGAAGTTAAATTAATACATATATTTAGATTACAAGTCGAACATTGGAAAATCTTTATGCATTCATTTAATTTGGAGAAAGTTAGAAGATTTTATTTTATCAATAGAGATATTGGAATGGTAAATCGGAAAAAAAAAAGATAAAGAAAAAAACTCACCAAAAGATCCAAAGAAGAGCACCAATGAAGGAGATAGTCAAGGAAAGAAGGGCAAAAGGAAGCCCTATCAAGAACCCTAATGGCCTGCAACATGCCATAATTTTTTAGATAAAAAAAATTATAACCATTTTAAGTATTTCAATTTCAATCTTTTTTTCCTTTTTTTGGGATCTTTTTGTTTGTCTATCAAATGTGAGCTTTTTGGGAGGGAGGGATTCCATGGAAGTTTGGTGCAGGTAAGAGAAATAATAGGAACAAATTGTAAGATGGATAATTAAAAACAATTGTAGGATGGAGAATTTTTGTCTCAAATCTTGTCATTTTAAGGGTACAAAAAAGGACATTTATGTTTCGTTTGACAATGATTTACAGGTTCTGTTTGATAATAATTTGTCTTTTATCTTTTTTATTTTTTTGCAAATTTATAAATTTATAAACATTATTTTCAATAGTAAGTTTCTATGTTTTGTTATTCTACTATCTCTTAATGTTTTGAAAAGTTAAAAAGATAAAAATAGTTTTTTAAAAATTTGTTTTTGGTTTTAGAATTTAGTTAGAAGTTCAAACGTTTCTTTTAAAACATGTGAAAATCATAATTGAAAATTGGATAGAAACAAATATAAATGTCAAAAATAGAAAACGAAAAACGAAATCGTTACAAAAGAAGCCATAATAGTTGAGATATACATGCATGCATCTACTTCTTCTAGCTCTGGTGTCAAAAGTTCAAATACTTACTCCATCCTTAATAAATTTAGATATAATTAGCTTAGATTTTGTATTGATAGCGATTTCATTTTTTGTTTTCTATTTTGCAATTTATGTTTTTTTTTTTTTCTCAAAACTCATCTTACCATGATTTTCATCTTTCTTATACTTAATCGTTTGAGTTCTTAGGTCAAGTGCTAAATTAAAAAGTACACATTTTTAAATATTATATTTTTTAGTTTTCAAAAAATTGACTTCAGTTTATGAAAAACATTGGTATAAAGTTGATAACAAAACAAAGAAATAATGCTTATAAGCTAAATTTTCAAATAAAAAAGTGGTCATCAAACAATGTCTTAGTTTACTGAGTAAATGAATAAAAACACATATCATGCTTTTTTTAAAAAAAGAAAATAATAATTCACGATAGAATTTAGGTAAATTAGGAGTTGGGAGTTTGTACTAACTCTCGACGTTGTATACGTCCCCTTGGGTACCAATTCTCGATGGGACATATAGTCCGTCGGCAGATGGGGATTAAATTTTCCAAATTGTTTCATATCTAGAAATCTGCAAAAAATCTTAAGGCTTGTTTGATCTCTCTACGTGCCTCTCTCTGTCTCCTCTCTTCGATCGTTCGTCTGTCTTCGTCATCGATCTATCTCTCCATCTCCGACCGACTACATCTGTCTCATCATCGGCCGTACGACATCGCATCACCGTCTGTCTTCATCTCCATCTTTATTTATCTTCGTGTCTACTGGTCGACTTCGTTGTTGCCTTTAGCTTCGACTTCATCTGTCCCTCTCTTGGATCGTTTGACTTTCGATATCATCTTCGAGTTAACATTATGAGGTACCCTTTTGGTTTATTTTCCCTAAAATTTCTTCAACCCTTTTTTGATTCGATCATTTGTTCCATATTTGAGGATGTTTTAATATACCAAATTTATGCCTTCTATGTGTTGTGTTTCCTTTTTTTTTTGCTTTTATGTTGACTACTATTTTCAATAGTTGATATTTAAAGTCTTTATTTGTCGCGTTTTGATAATTCATGTGGGGCAGGGATGATTGTTACTTCATGTTTGTGTTTGTTTGATGTGTCCATTTTTCTCATGTCTCAATGTCTTCTAGTTTGACCATTCTTTTAATAGAATGTTTGGTCCTGGCTTGTTATAGCGAAGTCGAATTTGTCTTGTGATTTGTGGAAACCATGTTTATTTTCTTTTCGCATGGAGTCACTGTCAGGTAGTAAGTTTTTTTTTTAAACTTGAATTTCATTGATAGAAACTTTATGTACTGAGGATTCCAAGAATTGAAGAAGAATATGTGATATTGTTTTTTATCCAATTGTTTCTTTCATTGAATTATTCAAAACAATAGTCTTCTTTTCAGAGGCACCTCGATGTTTTTATTTTGGAGGAGCATGATTGTATTACATTAAGACATTAGGTATTTAGATATCCATTACCTCCAAAAGTGGTACTATGTTCATTCTGTTTTAACATGATCCTTGTAAAAATTTACATATTCTTCAGAAAAAATAATTTACTTTTATAAGTATCCATAAACATTATTTATTCATCAAGATTTGATTAGGGGTCGTGGGTGGGGTGAATTTATTATTATTTTGTTTGTTTTTTTTTTTTTTTGATAATTGTTATGTTTATGAAGTTTGAATGTTGTGTGGGGTGGGTTGAGAGTTTTTCATATGTTTAATCTTAATATAATAATATGCTCTAATATCTCAACTTAATTGAATTGTAGGCAAATTTGATGCTTTGGAGGTGTTTTTTGGAGTCACAAGCTCACAACACATGTCAATCAAATTTTCTCCTATATGTTCCTCAAGACATATTTTATGTGGACTACTGTATCATATATATAAACATTATCCTCTAGCATACTTCTCTCTCTTTTATGTAACGAATAATTTATATGAATTTATTCATATATGTAAACATAGTTTGCTTTGAATTTGCTTAATCATTATATCTAAACTTTAGGTTATTGAGATCAAAATTTAAAAATAAAAAAATAATAACAATAATGGAAATGTAAAAGAAAATTCAGTTTCTGAATCAAACTCCTGATAGTACAATACATCGTCGGGAGAAACATTCACTTCCGACGCCATCAGGAGTGCCTATCTCTCAACTATGATTCCCCCAATATTCTCCTGACGATGCTAACAACGTTGGGAGATGATTTCTCGATGGATTTTTAGCTATTTTCCAACGATTTTAGGTGTCAGGAAACTATTGATTTCTTAGGTAGTGTCATTTGAGTTCATAGGTCAAGTGCTAAATTAAAAAGTACACCTTTTTAAAATAAATTTTTTAATTTTAAAAAATTGATTTGATGTATGAAAAACATTGATATAAAATTGATAACAAAACAAAGAAATATTACTTAAAAGCTGAATTTTCAAAAAAAAAAAAAAAAAAAAAAGTCATCAAACAATGTCTTGATTTACTGAGTAAATGAATAAAAACACATATCATGCTTTTTTAAAAACATACTAATAATTCATGATAGAATTCAGGTAAATTTTTCTCTAAAACAATGAGTGCGTTGGTATAGCATGCATCAAGGAAAAAAACCATAGAAATCAACAACTAAACACGGATCAACCACCATTTGATTTTTGGTTTTTGAAGATTATGTCTAAACACTTCACCTCCAAATTTCTTTATGTGTTATCTATTTTTTACTAATGATTTAAAAAGTCAAGCCAAAATTTGAAAACTAAATAAATAACTTTAAATTTTTTTTTTTTTTTTTGGAATTTGACTAAGAATTCAATAATAGTAATTAAGAAAGATGTAAATAATTGTAAAAGGTCGGGAGAAAATAAACTTAATTTTCGAAAACTAAAAATCAAAATTGAAATAGTTATCTATCATTAAAATAAATACCTTTTTAATAGAATGTTGTCGAGATTTGAAAGGGAAAATTTAGGTTGAAAAGGATATCTATGATTAAAAAAAAACTGTTGTTAATTTTTTCTTTTAATTTCTTGTTGAAGCGACAACTAGAAATCTAAGTTTTTAAAAAATTTAAATTCCTTTTTTTATTATTGTTTTTTAAAGAAAAAACTAAGTTTTTTTTTTATACTATTTACTACAGCATAACAAGTAACAACACTACCAAAATTTAATTATAAAATAAATTATAAATTAAAATTGCATATAGAGGATTCAAACCCAATCCCTTGATATTTAAGGTGTACCCCTACTACCGTACTACGCTCCATTTTCTAAAAAAATATTGGTTTTAATATATATATATATATATATTTTGTTGAATATTACTTAAATTTTATATTTAAAAATGCAAAATATGACAAGTTTTTATGATTCTACCCATGGTTAAAATAGTTATTGTTTATATTCTATTTTACATTAATCACATTTTGTATTTTCTTTCTTATGTTGTTTCATTGATTTTTTTACCTCCAACTTGAAATTTATCAACATATAAAAATATGGATGAAAATCGACAAAAGACGTATAAATAATACATTAATACTACCCTCTGAAATTTATCAGAGGCTAAAATTATATATATATATATATATTTTTAAAAAAAGAAATCCTGAAAGGACCTGTCCGAGGGATTGGATCAGAAGACTGACGATGAAAATGGGCCCCACGATCAGAAATTTCTGAAAATCAGATCCGTACAATTATTATATTTCATATGATGCATTATTTGTGGGAGGAGCAGTGTAGTCTGGGCTGTATTTGATCCGCACTTATTTTGTTTTTATCTTTTGAGAAACTAAAAATTAAAGAGTAACACAAAATTAAAGTTCCGGTAATAACTCCGACCATTACGTGCCGTAGCACAGCCGCACAAGAGTAAAAGTCAGCCGTCTCCCTCCGTATAATTGCCGTTATGAGGATGCGGCGCCGCCGCCGCTCTTCTTTTTTTTTTTTTCTTTGAAGGTTACCTAAATTTAATTAGAATTTGTACTTTCTTATTAGTTCGTTTCTTATTTTAAAAAAACCAACAGACAAAAAAACTTTTTGCAGGGAAAAATAACATTGATCTATGGAAATTTAATTTAATTTGTTTAATTTAAAAAAAAATGATTACCAAACTTTAAGTGTGCCGATTGTATCTATTTATTTAGTTTATCAATTTTATCTTCAATAAATATATAATTTTTTTTTAGTCTGAGGTGTTTTATTCTTCAAGTTTGGAATATTTCAATATATGAGTGAATACTTCTTTGTGAAAGGATCAAATCCCGAGCAGAAAGAGTGTGAACGTCTTGCATTTTGATTTTTCAGTTTAATGAAATAAAATACAGCAGCTAGCATAATAAAACAGAGGATAAACATATTTAATTTAGCATGCTTTTGAAGATGATAGAAGAAAAGGAAGAACAATTTCTTTGCCTTTGTAGATTCCCTTTATCTTCACGAAAATCCCAAACTTTTTCTCCGTAACGAATCTCGAACTTCTCCAAGAACAAGGACACCACCAACAAAGTTGGCTTGCTATTCTCTAGGATTCCAAAAGAACTTGGAAGAGTGGTCTCCAAGAATTTTTTAGAAGAAAAAGGGAAGAGAATTTCTAGAGAGAAGTTAGAGAGAGATGAAGGTTGGAGGCTATCTCCAAATATTTCCCTTTATACCCTTAGTGCATTAGTCTACACATTAATTAAATAACTGTTATTAAATCTTATTTAATATATATACATTTAATTAATTGTCATAAATATCATATATTTATACTAACCCCCAATCTCCATAATTTAATCAATTAATTAACCATTAATTAATCAATTAAATAATTATATTAATTTTTATTTAATATGGAGTTAATTAATATATAAATATCACATATTTATATGTATACATCTCTTTATGAATCCAGTTCATACAAATATAATATTCGAATCTTATTTAAATATATCTCTCTTATATGATTTGGATTATAGATCATATCTATAAATAACCATTATATATTAATCTCATTAATATAAAATTCCCTTATTTGAACAATTTAAATCATTCTTCATTACTATACTTTAGTGAGTTAACAAGGGGACCTTATGACTATACAGTTTAGAAGCTCCAATGATATGAGATTAATTTATTAAACTCCTTTAATCCAATTAATCAATATTCATTAACTAATGATCACTTCATAAAAGATCAATAGCCGCACTCTCCACATTGTAGATACATTTATGTGTCCATGGATATAACCAATCAACAGAGCAATGACCCTTCACAAATGTTCACAACTAAAGCTGGATCAAAATATTGTTTTACCCCTGCAGTTACATCTAACTTCTTAAGTATTACTGATTCCTCTAATGAACAAACAGTTTATAGTCCAACTATAAACTAACACCTCTCGGGCCAATGAGAGATTGATGCCTCATTGTTCAACACTCGGAACCAGCTATTAAGGGAGCAATTTATCTACTTTCTCAAGGAATGGGAATGAGTGAATTTCATCTTGTGCAACTGTGTTCCCAACTCTCTAATCAAACAAAACTCTAATATAGTAGGCTTATTGAGTCGGCTCTCATGACCACTCTCACCCATACAGATCAAAGGACTGCCGTCATAAACAGGAGTTCACAACTCACTCAAGATTAAGGTCAAGTCTCCTATGGTCATCCTAGTGAAATGTAAGTCTCTTCTAGTAATGGTGTTATATAGAGAGTTTATCCATTTCGTGTTTCGGTCTTATATAAACTCTTTGTATAGAATACCATTGCTCGCATATCTCCACATGAACGATCAAGATCAGATCATTTGTAACACTTTACAACAATTGTGGCATCTACAAAGCAGACCGTATTCATAGTGTCACTAGGATAAAGTACTCAACCTTATCCATATACTACAAACCATTTAGGTTATCACTTAAACATGATCCACCTGTATGTCTCCATATACATGTTTAAGTTTCATCAAATAACCTTGGATCTAGATTTATTGAATTGAATTAATGCAGTCTACATGTCAATAAAATACCTCTTATTTTATTAGATATGTAACTTGTCTTTACAAATCACAAGATACATGAGATTTAGGACATAAATTTCAACACTTTGATCTTAGTAATAATTGACATGTATTACTTTCTTTCAAAAGGTTTAAATTATCATGCTTCACTTATTGTACTTAAAAACTAGTTTGAACAAGTATTTAGTGTCACAAAATTTTGAAAGGATAGTAAGTTTAGAATTTGAAATATTTTATGAGCCTACAAATTGGTAAACAAAAAAATTTTTAGTTAGGTAACTTAATACTGAGTAATATATATATATATATATTGCGTTAATGTGAATTTTAGCTTAGCAGAAATTGATGCACTCATTTTCTTAAAATCTTTTGATCTCCATCCCCAACTTTTGTTGGATATTTAAAAAAATATATTGTTATATTGATTTGGTTGATTTGGCTGACTGATTTTGGTTTAAAAGTGGCTTTGCACTTATATATAAAGTTAAAAATATTTTGACTGGTTGGTTTCATTAACTTCAGTATTTTTGTAATCAATTTTATTCTTTCTTTTGGTCACATTTTATTTTTCTTTTCTAATTTACAATGACATATCATTATTTAAAATAACAATAAAAATAATTTATGGATCTTTTAAATCTATTCTTAAAAATTTAAATAATTTATAGATCTTTTAAATCTATTTTTAAAAACTCAAAGTTTAAAAATATACCTTTTAAAAATTTAGGACGAAGTTGTAACTAAAGATAGTTATTGTTTTGTTAAGCTTGTTGCAATCAGTTATAGTTTGTAAGTAGATTTTTTTTATCTATTTTGTTTTTTGAGTAAGAGATGTTGCCTATAATGATCTCTTTGTTTAGCTCTCTAGCTATTTGTCAATGAAAAGAGCTCTTTCATAATATAGTGAAAGATTATAACAAAGTTTCAAATTCTTTCTTTGTTTTGTTAAACTGTGTGTTTAATTCAATTAAACTCAAATATGAAAGCGATGAACATATATAAATCTTAATAGAGTAATTAAATCAACCAAAGTTCATATGGGAAAGAATGAGCACTTACATTATTACAAAACTGGATTTTAATGTTGGTTTAAAATTATATTATAGGGGTACAATGTCGGTTGAAAATCGACATCGAAGATAGTATTATAAAAGGTCTTTAATATCAGTTTTAAACCTTATAGCTGACCAAAATTTCAATGCCAATATTCTTCAATGTCGGTTAAAAACCGACATTGTACACCATCTTCTATGTCAGTTTTTTTACCAATTTTTTTCAATAAACCGACATTAACAAAAAAGACATATATATTTTCTGCTTAAGCATGTGCAAATCAATAATATATATATTTCTAAAACAATAATATTTTTCTTATTTGTACATATATAAAATAAAATCTTAATTGCTTTTATATATTATGATTTCAACAACACAAAAATCAACTAACTTATTGAAAGAAGGAAATAAAACTAGATAACAAAGGAAATAAAACATGTCCACAAATTCACTATAAGAATTTTGACATTTTTTGACGACGAAAACCGTCGGCAAAATCGTCGGAAAATCCTTTTGCGACCTATAACAAAACAAGATATCTCGACGGATTAAGGATGTTGTTTTTACTGACCTAAAACAAAACCGTTGGGATAAGTCCTTTCTCTCGACTATAAGAATGATTTACCACTGTCAGGACATGTTACCTTATGTCGACGGTTCCTTTGGGGTGTCGAGAGAAGTCCTGTCTCACGACGATAATAATAAATTACGACCGTCAAGAGAAGTCAGCTTATCCCGACGGATCGTTTTCGTTGTTGAGATATTGTTACTTATCTCGACGGCAACTCTACGATGATACTGTAGGCAAAAGTTATATTGGAACTATTTTAGCGTGAAGTTACACTTTTCCCGACCTCTAGACCGTCGGGAGATAGTTACTTATGCCCAGGGTAATCTATTTTAGCGTCGGAAAAAGGTAAAAAAAAAAAAACACATGAAATTATACTTTTTCCGACCCCATGAACCATCAGGATTATATATTTAAGCGTCAGAATATTACTACAAAATCTACATTACTCACTTGTAGTTTTTAATTACTTGATGTTTCTTTGGAAAAAAAGTCAAGTATTGACCTTTTAGACAAGAAAATGCCAAGTAAAAAGATTAAAAATGCGGAGATTGACGAAAAGTTTCAGATATTTTCACGTGAACCATAACTTGACATGTTTTTCGGTCAAGTATAATAAGCTCTTACTTGACACAAATAAAATATCAAGAATAATTGACTTATTATTTTAAAGAAGTAAAAGGGTTAAATGTCCTAGATTTTTGTTTCCTTTCCATTCATTCTCTTGCGACTGCTGGGATATTTCAGTCGATTCTGTCTGTTCAACCTTCAAACATTATCGTTGCTGTCGGTTGCCGTTTGTTCTTTCTATTAGCATCCCTTCGACATTCCATCCGTTCGCCGTTTTCTAGTTTGTGCTAATTTTTCTCCCCTGGCCACGTTCGACATTGTGCTAATCGTTGTTGCATTCTTTCTGTTGACATTACGGCTATGTTTTCTGGTTTGTAAGTTTTATTCACCCTTTTAATTTCTTATATTCCTCAATGATTCGATTTTGTTGATAAAAATTTTCATTTGGAATTTTGGGTACTTGTTATTAGCTTTGACTTGCAGGGAACTATGGCTTAATCCTTTTTGTCTGTGTGGATTTAGTTTACTTCAATGTCAAATTTGGTAAAAATTTAATCTAGCATCATGAGGACCTTAACTCTTCCACATTTTCAGTTCTATTTTATGTACCTTTATCTCATTGTGATATTAAGATCCTGTTCTCTCTTATATAGTATTGATTGTCCATTTGCCATCATGATAAATAGAATATTTTCATTCCTAATTTTGATTTTTTTTATCTGTGTTTTTATTCTTTATTTATAGTGTGTAGTTTATAATCTATTTCTTTGTTTTGTACTTTTTTCTTCTTATGTGTAAAATTACTAAGGTTTTATTTTCCAATCTAGCTTAAAGAACACACATACCGTTTACTTTCATACAACGAAACGAAGCTAAAAAAGAGAGGATACAAACAAAAAAATTGTTGATGAAAATGAAGCACTTTGTAAGCACATTAAGGAATTGGAAGATCAAATTCAAAACATGCCAATATCTGAGCATGGTAGTTACTCCAAGAATAAAATTCTAAAGAAGCAAAAATCAAATATTGGGGTCACAGTTAGTCTCATGTTCTATCTTATTTAATTTATGCATTAAGGTTACAATTATTAGTTATGATAATTTTTAACTTGTTTATACTGTTATATTTATATCATAGGAGAAGGAAGTTGTTAGTACATCAACCACACATGGGGAAGGGAAGAATGAAAATAAGAATTACACTAGTCCCATTGTTCTACATTTTATTTATGATGTAAATTTACTATTAATTACTTATAAAATTATAACTTGGTGGTTTTAGGAGAAAGTTTCAGAGAATGCGAGAAAGGAGAAGGAAGTGATTGCTACTAGTGTACCACCGATCTTGAAGGTGAATTGTTAAGTCCCATGTTCTTCATTCTTATTTAGGAATGAACATTTTACTCATGTTCTATCTTAATTGTATTAAGAAAAAGCTTCAAGGACGATGCCAAAAGAGATTGAAGTTACTAGTGCACCATCAAATTTATCATTATCCTTGAAGTCTATTCTTAGGTATTGTTAAAAGGTAATGGTTGATGGGATTAGTACTTTCTTCTAAATTCATGAACTGAAATGAGAAAACATTTCGTGAATCATATAATATTTGATGTTAGAGATGAGTTATGATAATTTTGGGGTAAAAAACACTATAAAACTACCAAGAATAAAATTCGAAAGAAGCAAAAATCAAATGTTTGGGTCACAGTTAGTCTCATGATCTTATTTAATTTATGCATTAAGGTTATAACTATTAGTTATGATAATTTTTAACTTGTTTTTACTATTATATTTATATCGTAGGAGAAGGAAGTGGTTAGTACATCAACCACACATGAGGAAGGGAAGAAGGCAAATAAGAATTACACTAGTCTCATTATTCTACATCTTATTTATGATGTAAATTTACTATTAATTACTTATAAAATTATAACTTTGTGGTTTTAGGAGAAAGTTTTAGAGAATGCGGGAAAGAAGAAGGTAGTGATCGCTATTAATGTACCACCATTCTTGAAGGTAAATTGTATAAATCCCATGTTCTTCAATCTTATTTAAGAATGAACATTTTACTCATGTTCTATCTTAATTGTGTTAAGAAAAAGTTTCAAGGACGATGTCGAAAGAGATTGAAGTTACTAGTGCACCATCCAATTTATTATTATCCTTGAACTCTATTATTAGATATGTTGAAAAGGTAATGGTTGATGGGACTAGTATTTCCTGTTGAGCTCTTTGGTTTTGACCGAAAGAGTTATGTTATGCAAGAAGATGTGATCGAATTTTGTAGCATGCAAAAAGTGAACTTTATAAATGGTGGCTTATATCACATGAGTAAATGTTATTTGTTTATAATATATTATCACTTTATTAATTAGTAGTAAGTTAATGTGTTCGATCTATTATTGTAGGTACCTACACTCTTTCATTGTTGATTCAAATAGTACATTTTTATAAATCCATCTCTTATATCCACGGGCTAAAATACTCAAGAAGTTAGAGCTCGGAACCTTTGTAGTAGATTAATGGCTTCCGAACAAGATCAATTAGTTATTGCTCCTTATAATCCCAGGTAAGTACAATTAGTTATTGCTCCTGCTACTCATGTTCTACCTTACTTCTTGGGTAAGTATAATTTTAGGTTATATACTTCAAAGAAATGTGTGATGGGAGATATAATTTTAGTCTTGTGAAACTTGGAATATATAGCACATATGGATTAGTCTTGTAATTTTGGAATTATCATATATTAAAGCAGGTTGATAGAGTATATACTATTATGGATTGGTCTTGTAAATTTTGGAATTGTTCATATATATGAAAGGTAATAGAAGAATGGAACTGTTGAGTTACGTTGGATATATTGGGTTGATATGTAAACCTGAAATATGTGCAACTGTTTATTTTAGTTGATGAAATTGTCTTATTGGAACACATGTAATGCAGGAAATGAGAAATTAAAATTAAATTCGAATTTCTAATTTGAAAAAAATATAGAGTACATTGGAAATGTGTCAAGAATTAAATAACTTGTCCATTATTTCGTGTCAAGATAAAAATATATTTGATAAATAAAAAATGTCAAGAGTAATCACATAAGATACGTAATAAATGTCAAGAATTAATCCACATGAAATGTCATCGGTGTCAAGTGTATTATCTTTCTTGACATGGAAATTGTTTCAAGAAATATTTGTCTTGACGTTTTTTCAAAGTCAAGTTATCATATTATACTTGACAGTCAAATACTCGACGCTTTTATAAGCGTCAAGTATACCTTTTACTTGTCATCGGAAAAATATCAAGTAATTCAATTTTTGTAGTAGTGGAAATAACTTTTTTCTTTATTTTCTATGTTTTATATCTATTTTTATTTTTTTATTTTTTTTTACATATGACATACCTGTTTAAATCTTACAAATATCAAATAGACTAAAATAAAAATTGTCAAAATCAAGTAGATGTCTACAATAGTAAATAATATCTAGAAAACATGTTTGAATCTCAAGAGTTTGTCAAGTAAATCTCGAGATACCTAAAAATAAAATTTTAAATAAGTTTAATGCTCAATATACCATATACCAATCTCAAAATGAATATAGAATTTAAAACTCAACTAAGAACATTAATGAATGGAAACAAACCAACTCAAATTTACATATTTCAATTTCAAACTCAATATAGAACTTGAAACCTAACTTAAACTTAATTATAATTATACATTTACCCTCATACCAACTTTAAAATCAATATAAGAACATTAACAAATAAAACCCACTTTAGCTTCAAAACCACCATTTTAAACTCAAACTAATATACACTTAACATACCCTCCCCCCATTCTCAAAATTATTCTCAATCTCAATATAGAATTTAAAACTCAAATGAGAACATTAAGAATTGAAACAAACCAACTCATATTTACATATTTCAATCTCTAACACAATATAGAACTTAAAATCCAACTTAAACTTAAACATAATTGTACAATTAACCCTTTACCAATTTTAAACCCAACATAAAAATATGAACAAATTCAAATGAAGTTTACTCAATATAGCATATACCCCATCTCAAAATTATTCTCAATCTCAATATAGAACTTGAAACTCAACTAAACACCCCACTTATTTTAACTTAAAACTCTACTTATTTTAATCACAAACTCAACTTCAAACTCAATTTCAAAACACTAACTATATTTTATATAACTATACGCTTATGTTGTTACCATAACTACAGGATACCAACATACACAGTCTTTTAATTAGTTTCCTATGAAAGTTGAAGAGCTCATACCTAGTTCGATTTATCTTTCATGAGCTATAAGATCATAGCTTTGATATCATCCATCTCAGCTTCTTTCTTCCAGTTCGTCCAATCTTAGCCTTTAAGAATTCTATCTCTTATTGTTGCTCCTTTATAACTTTCGAGGAGGATACACTGTACAATGATTTTTTGTTTTTTTTTTTTTGTTTTTGTTTTTGTTTTTTGTTTTTACACTTTGGTGTCCTACCAAGGCCCATTCCTATGCCCAACACCTGCTCGCATATTTTGGTTCAGACCCTTCCTGGGTCGAGGCTTCTCTCAACTCGACCCGTTGACTCTACATCAATAATTAGGACTAATAATTATATGAAAATTGTATATAAATAAAGTTACATTGCGAAATAAAAACTTACATATGCATCATTAGCGGCCTAATTAACAAATGAGTTGTCACTCTTAGAGTGTGTACGCTTGAATAAGCTATTAAGTCCATTTTTTGAACGTCGGGTCCTTTCTGTAAAACAACTCACGTAGAAGATATTCACAATAATTTCTTAGAAATCAAATATAGAAATACTTTTATTTCTACCATGGATTCTTGTATGCGTATGAAAGGCTTAAAACCAGCTGTATGAGTGAATTTTAAAGTTGACCAATTCTTTTTATTAGTCTCTGCCACTTTCTAAGAAAATAATATATTACAAAAATGACAATTAAAGAATACAAAAAAGAACGTAGAGATAGAGAAGATCAACACACAAATATATGTGGTTCACTAACAGTGTGTTAGCTACGTCCATGGGCAGAGGGAGAATAATATTATTTGAGAGAATGTTTTCAGAATTTGTTGAACGCAATTATGTATGATGCATGTCTTATGCTATGCGTTTGTACCCATGCGTTGGAAAGGAAAGTATGCATTACTCTAGTATGCGTTACTCTAGTATGCAATGACCATGCATTCCTATCACAAGTTTTCTTACCTTCTCGCCAAGTATCACGAGAACGCAAGTTTCTCGGGTGATCCAAGGTCGAATACAGGGACTTGTAACTTAATAATGCTTGTGAAGCAATGCGTTTGAGACGATGAATAAAAGTAAAAAGAAGTTAATGGATTACACACTAACTAAACAGATTGAGCAATGGAAGACTTGGGATGAGAATTGGTAGATATGCAACAACTGTTAACGCATATTAATGTTTATTATCTTAAATCGCTCGAGTAATCCCAGCTCATCACACTAACGCATCGCACACCTCTCGGTGGTCAGCCACATGACTATATCTCAATAGTGCATGGTTGTGTCGAGCATAAGACTGTGCCTATCTCTAGGAATAATGTATGCTTTGCTTTAGTGCATTTCATCTCTTACCTTCTCAGGTAGTTAGATGCAGCTAATTAACTTATAGACAAGCATTGCAACAACTTATCGACAAGCGTTGCTACAGCCTCTCACCAAGCAAAGAGGATTAACTCACTATACTCGCACAATGCACACTTCTCGGTGGGTTGCTACATGCGTCCTATCTATAGGCTACACGATTGAGTATGTGATCGCCCTTGATAAATAAACGATGAAGGTGAATGATGATAAAGATAAAGATGATGAAGAAGATGGCATTGAAGGAATCAAGATATGCATTGATTACAAAATGTCTTAATATCTTAAGCTAAAATGTAATACAATATAGAGATCAGAGAATAAATGAAAGACCCTGCGTCAAGGCTGCTGGTAGTGCCGTGGATGGATGGTGGAGACGTCTCTCTCGAGCTCTATCTCTAGCGAAATCTTTAGTCGTCACTCAGACTAGTTTATGGAGATGAAGAATCCTCACAGAAAATCTCGCTCATGCTCTCATCTGTGATCGCAAACCTCTATCTTAAGGTAGAAATTCGGATGCCTTGAAATGAAGGTCCAAAGGCAATTTATAGAGTTCAAACAACGACAACAATCATGATTGCGTTATGTCTCACTGCTGCTTTTATCGCAGTATGGGCAATGTCACATCATCTTATCTTGTTGATACTCCCAAAGTATGTGTTTGAGCTTGATTCAACTGAAGTATCAACGCATTCTACCCATCTTGCAGTCACCCTTCTATTTGAGGTTATCACTCCGTGGCCGCAATCTCCAAGTGATGAATGCATTCGGTTGATGGCTGAAACTTCCATGCGATGGACGCATTCGGTTCATGGCTGCAACTTCCATGCGATGGATGCATGCGATCACTACATGCGTTCGTCTATGCAATAGCTCGGCTTCACCGAATGCGATTGTCTTTGCGGTTGCCTGGCTTCAGCACATGCGTTTGATTTTGCGATTGCTTATTTCCAGCGCATGCATTTGATTTCTGCGATAACTACAAAAATAGACACTTTGACACGGAATAACGCATAATATTGGGGTTAGTGAGGATTTAGGTGTTGATCAATGCAAAACTTAATTTTTCATAAATTCTAAGTATTATTACCGCATTTTCTACTTGTTAGCTCTCATAATTATAAATAAAAGACTTATAATAACTGGCATTTATGCCAGTTATCACACCCCAAACTTAGAATCATGTTTGTCCTCAAGCATGCGTTATACTTAAGAAATTCTTAACTCATCTTTTGGTGTTTCTTTGTGATGACCAGCCTCTCAGAATATAATTTACTCGTACCTCTAACCATGGTCGCAATGCTCTCCTCCACTTCGGCTGTTTCTTCAAAGAGATATTTTCTAAGTTTAAATTCGGCAAGCCTTTGCTCAAAAACTTTTTATTCATTCTCCACAACTTTGCGTTCAGCTCTTGAGAATGTGTTCGTTCAAAACAATTCAAGATTATGCGATTACTTATTCGAATGTGGTGTTGAACCTGGTTACGCTCTTCGTTTTGGCTTACCCCCACGTGTGTCATGCGGGCATCCAACTTCGGTTGCGTTCCATATTCAACTCAACTCTTGTCTTGTTTGATTTAGATTTCTCCCGACAGAGGAGTTGCGCTTATGCGTTGATCCTGGCGACTTACCTTCGTTTTGGCTTGCCCCCAGGGTGGCATGCGGACATCCAACTACGGGTAAGTGCCTTTCACAACTTAACTCTTATCAACATGGGTTTCCCCATTGCGTTAACAGTGGAGTTGTTATTCCGATTTTTTTTAAAAAAATGATCGTAATGTAGTGAACGCAAATCTTCAGGATTGCTGCCACCCCCAAACTTAGAGGTTTGCAACACTCTCATCGCAAAGCTAAAAACAAACTCAACAGGCGTGCGGTAACAAATGTTTGAGCAAAGGTTTGCATATAACAAAACTTAGACTGTCAAATTTTGAAGAAGCTATTAAAAGTAAGGGGAGCCTTGCGATGCTTAGTTAGCTGATGCGGTGAATTATATGTACCATTAGAGATGCATCGCAAAGGACTGCAATCAGACAAGGAGAATTTCAAAAGGATAATGCATAAAGGATAACAAGAAAAGAACCTTAAGTAGAATATCAATTTTGTTAGTACTTAGAACTCATGTGGAGAAATAGCCATGCGTTGAATGATGGAGAAGATTCTTCTTCTGAACCATGGTATTGAGTGGAATTATTAACGCACCTACAAAGAGCTAATGCACATTCATCCAAGAAAGCAGCCGCAAATCCAAAATGGCAATAATCAAATAAATAATCTAAAGTTAACTAGGAAAGTGAAGTAAAGATAGAGTAGAAGACATCCCTGGAGAAATTGAAGTGAAGCTACCGCAAGGAGTCTTCCATGCAGGAGATTGATTTCAACTGCTTAGGTCAAGACTCGTTGTCCTGACCATTGGAGCTTCCAACAATTGTTGGACGCATGTTGGCTGACATGTGCCTAAGATTGCTTCCAACTCATGCGACAGATAGCCTTTCTATCTCGGGGTCAACATTGACTTTCGACGCATCGCCTTCATTCAATTATTGTTTGCAACTTGGTCGCACAAGCTACAATACGCCTGAGACTAAAAGGGATGCCTACAAAAACAAAAAACTTAACAAACTATTAGCTGCCAAGTCCCCCGCAATGGCACCAAAAACTTGTTGATGAGAATTTGTTGAACGCAATTATGTATGATGCATGTCTTATGTTATGCATTTGTACCCATGCGTCGGAGGTCATGTGTTGGAAAGAAAAGTATGTGTTGGTCTAGTATGCAATGACCATGCGTTCCTATCACAAGTTTTCTTGTCTTCTCGTCAAGTATAACGAGAACGCAAGTTTCTCGGATGAACCGAGGTCGAACACATATCTTTCATAATTGTCTATCAAATATATTAAAAAACAATTAATCTCATTAAGTTAGTTTATAATTTTATAAAATAATAGAAAAACCCCTCAACTTTTCCAAGTTCACATAAACTACTCAAATTTATAGTTTTTTCCTAGTATGGAACAAAGGGATTTACATCCAATAATTGTCTTCTCAATACTACACTAACTATCATTCTATCTACAATAATAACAATTATCAATTAATTAAATTATATATTTTTAATTAACAATCTCAAAATTTCTAACACTGTCTACTCAAAAGCCTTATATTTTATTTTATTTTTTTAAAAAAAAACTAAAAAGGGTTTCCAGTTTAATATTAGCGAGGTTTTAGTTCAATTCATTTCTTATTTATAGTGGAAAATAAGATTTTTCTTAATTTATGTGTATATATCATCAAGCATTTAGTTGAATTTTCTATTAGTATATAGAATTATTTGAAAATTACAATTATCACTTATGACAATCATTGAATTGAATTTTAGTCGTAGCTTGTTGATCTAGCATAATGTTTATACTATTAATCTTGAAAATAGAGATTTGATTTTCTATATATAGGGTAAGAAAAAAAATAGATGAATTATTCATGATAAGACACATAATTATTAAGATACAATTAATAATTAGAATGTGTCATAGTAATAACTGTTAGACGTATTTAAATAATAATATGTTTAATTAAAGTATGAACTATGTATGTAGATTAATAATTTAGTTATTTTATTAGATTGAACCATATTATATTATCTAATTAATTAAGGTCCTAGATTCTTAATTGAATATGGACTTAAGGGGTAGAAACTCATTCCTAATTAATTAGAGTTTAATGGGAACTCAAATTGATCATAATTGAACTCGTATATAAAGAGAACATAGGAATGTGGTCCCCAATATACCAAAACAATAAACACTCTATCTTTCTTGAATCTAATCTAGAAAGAGATCCCACTAAGGCATTCAAAATTTTGGTTGAGGAAGATAATAGTCATCTTAAAGTTATTGTCATCTTGAAGTTATCATCAATCTTAATGAAATCTAGTATGTTATTTATTCTTAGCAATTTAGCATGACTGATCCTAAGGTTAATCTATTTAACATAGATCTAAAGTATTTATGCTAATAAGTGGTATCAAAGCATTAAATTCATGTTAGGTTGTCGGATTTTTTATCATTTACCATTGTTTATGATTCAATTATTCGGTAAAGAAAATTTTGAGGTTTGCATAATAGATGTTTTCGGTTTTTGACATCATAGATTTACAGTCTAATGATGATTTGATCATAGTTTGGACTCATTATTTTTGGCAAATTATTTGTAAGTTGAGTATTGTAAGTCTTTTTCATTCGTGGCAATTTTATCTGTGAAAAGGACTCAAAATAGAAATGAAAACTGGGATTCAAAGTGCAGAACCGAGAGCTTTCTATGTAAGGTGCTACTTTCGTCATATTTATGTGTCATTAAATGTTTTTAACTGTTTGTCTGTGAGTGTTTGTACATTATAGATTCTTCTGGAATTGAATTTGTTTTTCCTAGGCGCAATTGTTGTGAAAGTTAGCCAAAAATTGAGACTTTTTGAAGTTCTAATTAGGGTTAAAAGGGTTTTATTCGACGAATTTAGTAGTTAAATCTAAATTTAAATTTGACTGATGATATTTGGTGATATTTACATGTTTATATTGCTTTAATTGTATTATGTGTACATAATTATTAAGTAAACTTTGGTAAAGACTATTTGGTGTTCTTCCCCCTTTATTTTTATACAATAATATTATTATATTATTGTGTCTTATATTTTACATTGAATTGGTCAAAATAATATGTTACTAAAGTAGCCTCTGTTATCTAGATTAGTTTAATTCTAAAATATAAGATGTGCATATATTTGTTTTTCTTCATTTAACACGATCTTGTTATCTATAACAAGTCGTAAAAGTGTAAATTAAATAAGAATTTCGCTATGTTATGGTACAAGCGTTTAGGTCACATCTCTAAATAGAGAATTCATAGACTTGTGCCACATGAAATTCTTGATTCCCTTGATTTAAGTAACTTTGATGTTTGTGCGGAATGTATTAAGGGAAAACAGACAAACATAAGAAAACTAGGTGCCAACAGATGCTCATACGTCTTAGAACTAATACATACAGGCATTTGCGGAACATTTCCTATGGTTTCTTGAAATGGACAACAATATTATATTGCGTTCATAGACGACTATTCAAGATATGGGTACCTATATTTAATTCATGAGAAGTCTCAATCTTTAGATGTTTTGAAGTTTTTCAAAGCTGAAGTTGAACTTCAACTTGGAAAGAAAATTAAGGTTGTCAAATCTAATCGTGGTGGTGAATACTACGATAGATATGATGGATTAGGTGAACAACGTCCATGGCCCTTTGCCAAATATCTAGAGGAATGTGGAATCGTTTCGCAATACATTATGCCAGACAAATCCAACATGAATGGTGTGGCGAAAAGGCGAAATAAAATACTTAAAGATATGGTAAGAAATATGATTAGTCATTCTTCTCTACTAGAATCCCTCTGGGGTGAGACACTAAAGACTGCAGCATATAACCTTAATAGGATACCTAGTAATGCAGTAGCTAAAACCCTTATGAGCTGTAGACAGGAAATAAACCTAGTATTAAGCAGCTTCACATTTGGGGTTGTCCAGCTGAGAAAGGCTTTACAAGCCTAACAAAAGAAAATTGAACTCAAGAACTATTAGTTGCTATTTTGTTGGGTATTCTCACCGCTCTCGGAGTTCCAAGTTTTATGATTCCACTTCTAAATTATTGTTTGAGATGGGAAATGCTAGATTCCTTGAGGATGTTAATTTTGGGGGTGGAGGAAGATAACATAAGAAAAGTTGTCTTCGAAGAGGAATTAGTTTCTTTTCCTAATGTGGTTATAAATGATGTTTAGGCTGCAATTATGGACTTCACTATTGAACCAATTATGGAACAAGACAATGAAGACCCCATTGTTAAACCTGAAATTCAAACTCAACAACTTTAAGAAGTGCCATTAAGGAGATCCACTAGAGAAAGAAGAAGTGCAATTCCAGATAATTATATTGTATTTCTTCAAGAACATCAGGATGATGTATGCGTAATGGAAGAAGATCCAATCAAATTCCAACAAGCTCTACAAAGTTCTAACTCTGAAAAGTGGATAAATTCTATAGAAGAGGAAATAAAATCCATGAAAGACAATGACGTGGGAACTTGTCAAATTGCCATCAAGAGTGAAACTCATAGGTTGTAAACCAAAATACGTTCACATGGCAATATCAAAAAATATAATGCTCGTCTTGTTGCAAAGGATTTTACTTAAATGAAAGACATTGTTTACAAAGAGACTTTCTCTCCTGTTTGATCGAAAGACTTTTTCAGGGTAATCATGGTACTGGTAGCTCACTTTAATTTAGAGCTACACCAGATGGATGTAAAAACTACGTTTCTCAATGGGAATATTGATGAGATGATTTATATGGTGCAACTAGAAACTTTGTGTCTGGTTATTCAAAGTCTATGATGTACAAATTGAAGATATCCACCTAAAATCTCAAGTAAGCCTCTCGTCAATGGTATCACAAATTCCATGAAGTAAACTCCTTTGGTTTTGAGTAGTGGAAGATTGTGTATATCACAAGTTCAGTGAGAGTAAATTAATCTTTCTGGTGTTATATGTCGATGACATACTCATAGTAAGTAATGATGAAGGTTTATTGCATGACACTACGAGGTTTCTCAAAAAAGAATTTCGAGATAAAGGATCTTGGTGATACTTCTTTTGTATTAGGAATTGAAATACTGCGAGATCGTTCTCAAGGTATTTTGAGATTATCACAAAAAAACTACATTGAAAAGATTTTGAGTAGATTTGACATGAAGGATTATGCACTAAGAGATATCCCTGTCGTTAAAGGGATAAATTTCATTAGGTAAATGCCCCGAGACTGTACTCGAGACTAAGGAGATGTAGAAGGTTCCTTATGCATCGACTGTTGGAAGTTTAATGTACGTTCAAGTATGTATGCATCCACATATTGCATTCATAGTTGGAATATTAGACAGATATTTGAGCAACCTGGGAATTGATAATTGGAAAGCAACTAAATAGGTTATGAGATATTTATAGAGAACAAAAGATTATATACTCACTTATCGGAGATCAGAAGTTTTGGAGATCATTGGGTATTCTAATTTCGATTATGCTGGATGTGAAGACACGTTGTGTTCCACTTCAGACTATATCTTCATATTGGCTCGATGAGCTGTATCCTGAAAAAGTATTAAACAAACACTTATGTCTTCTTTTACCATGGCTGTGAAGTTTATAATTTGTTATGAGGTGTTTAATCATGGAATATGGTTACGAAATTTTGTAACTAGACTGCGTATAGTGATTGACATAGAAAGACCACTAAAATTACTTTGTAACAATAAGTCAACAGTGATGTATTTCAACAATAACAGAAGCAATACGAAGTCAAAATATGTAGATGTAAAATTTCTGGCTGTTAAAGAAAGAGTTCAAAATGATCAAATTTCGATATAATACATAGGAAAAAACTCTGTGGTGGGAGATCCATTGACTAAAGGTTTACCACCTAAAGTTTTTCATGAACATGTTGCTCACATGGGTGTTAGTCACTTTTCTGATTCCATGGTTTGGTGGGAGTTCGTTATTGAGAATGTTTTTGACCTTATTTTGTCTATTTTCTATATAGAATAAAGTTGATGGTTTATGTTTTATTATCTGAACTTGTTTATCATGCATATCATTTAGCTTAAAGTTTTTAAGAATGATCTCACTAAGAAATTTGGACCAGTTAAAAACAGGCATGATCTAGATCACTTTACATGTACTTTTCATGTTATCTATCCATACTTGATCTATGTCATTGAATATATTGAAATTGGTGATCAAGGAAGGTTTAGTTACAAGGGTAGTGATGAATGTCGCCTTGATTCCGTTCTAATATAGGAGATGGACCAGATTGAACTAAAAAGGAATTCTATTATTGAAATAACCTGTTTATGCGTGTTTAAAGTTTATGTGATTTAATTACATCAGGTACACAGACATAACCCAAGTGAGAGATTGTTAGATGTATTTAAATAATAGCACGTTTAATTAAAGTATGGGCTATATATGTAGATTAATAATTTATCACATTGAGTTATTTTATTAGATTAGGTCATATTATGTGATTTAATTAATTAAGGCCCTAGATTCCTAATTGAGTATGAATTTAATGGGTAGGAACTCATTCCTATTAATTAAGGTTTAATGGAAACCCTAATTAAACTTAGTATATAAAGAGACCTTAGGGCTATGGTCCCAAATATTGTGAATTTGTTGCGTCTTATAATTACGTGTGTTTTATAATTGTAATGAAATGTGAAGTCCACTTTCAAGTCTTTCATTGAAGCATGCAATCCAATTGAGGTACGTAGGGTGATCAATCTGATTGCGTCTTATAATTACGTGGGACTTACTAATCGATATCATTACCAGCAGTAAATGCACATATTTATAATTCTTGAATAAACTTGATAAAAAACAATCCAATTATGTTTGTGATTGTGGCCCATTAAAATTGCGCTCTCAATGAAATCCTGTTAGGACTACACCAAATTTCGTTACGAATTAATAAATGTGGCCTAAATGAAAATATACCACTTTACAAATGAATATTACATTAGCTTTTACGTGCTTTCTAATGCATTATCAAATTGAAATTTTAAATCAATTAGATTCCATTGTAGTACAAATAAATGTACAATTGTTGTCATGTCCCTGCCATGGATTTGGCCGTGGTCCCCCTGTCTTCATATGTATAAATGTATGCATATGAAGATCAATTTCATTCCATTTTGTTGTTTATCAAAATAAATATAGGTATTTGGAGGAGTAATGGTTATTTTAACTTTTGCTTTGTTACATTAAAATTATTTACAATTCAGTGATTATAATAATCAACTATTCCTCCCTCAAATGTTTTCAATAGCTCCATTCACTCGAGATCATCTCGAATGCTAACTTTGACAATCACCTTCGACAATCAACTTTAGTAAAAACTACGACGATCTCCTCCAGTGACCCATTGATAGTGTTTATAGTCTTATTTGATAAAACTTTGACATTAGTTTAATACTCTGAGTATAGAAAATCAAACAAACTTGTGTATGAAAACACTTTTGGAATTAATTTGTGTAACATTTTAAAACATAAAGACAAAATGGAAATTGGACCCAAATCCTGAGCCGAAATTGTATTTTCCCTTTTTTTTTTTTCAGTTTAGTTCTTAAAAAATGAATTAAATAAATCCTCAATGTAATTGTTGAAATTAGGTCTTGAACCTGGAGTAGGGATTGTAGGAAATAACATATAAAAAAATGTTGGAAAGTGATAAATTTTTAGATTCTTATCTAGTTCTATGAAGAAAATAAGTTCTGATACAAACAAAAAAAAATGTAAAAAAAAAAAAAAAAAAAAAAAAAAAAAAAACTCATTTTAACAATTGTATAACAAAATTCTATAAATTTACAAGTTTGGCCCAATTTTAATAATTGTATAAGTGTGGCTTCCCTAAAATTTGTTATCTTTGGATTATAATAATATACAATTCATTCAATTAATTTATGCATAAACTAAGAAATAGGTTCGGTTAATTTACGTGGTCGACAAAATATAATATTTAAAGTATTATTATATGTATAATAAAAAAAACAGTATAGACTAAAATAACTTGTACCTCCAACCCAGACTAAAATAGTCTTCATCCAAATACAAACTATTATAATTCAATGGTTATAATAACTAACTCAGTGTTTTAAGCAACCCTTTAATTTATTGATATTTGTTGCTTCTAGAGATGTCCATAAGGTGGGGAGGTCTGGGGATGCCATTCCTCGTTCCCGTCCCTATCCTCACTCCCTATTTCATTCCTCCACAAAGATTGGGGCGGATATTCTCTAAATTGTTTATTATGGTAAATTACTCAAATTTTGGCATAAAAAAATTAATTTTTTTAGTATAAAGAAATAAATATAAATCAAATTATTCATATATATAATCTAAATTTAAATATTCAATTTAAACATATCCATTATTTTTTCAATAAATAATCAAATTTGAAATTTAGATGTAATATTTATATAATAATAATAATAACAAAATATTAGGTTACCATACTAAATAAATATGTAGAAGTTGATCGGGGGATGGAGAACAGGGCGGGGAATGCATTCCCCGTCCCCGTCCCCATTTAGCTAACGAAATTTTTTTTTCTCCGTTCCCTCCCTCATTCCCCGCCTAATCAGAAAATCGGGTGGGACCCCGTCCCCATGAAAATATCGGACACCGAAGCATGTCCACAGCTCTAGTGCTATGTATCCAACCTCTCGTCATGAGGTTGGATCACAAGAAAGTGCACACCTTTTCAACTTTTATTTTCTACTAATATTTTAATTGTAATACACGACTCTCTATTAAGAGAGAAGTAACTATTTGAATCACCACAAATATATTAATCTTTAAGAATATAGAGAATTATTCTACCAAATCTCAATATCTTTTATATATAGTTTTTCACATGTTGTAGTATTGTTCGAGTCTTGTGGTTGAAGCATAGATGGGTTATTAATTTGTTCTATATTGGGAGCCAATGTTTCATGATACTTTGAGAAGGGAACAAAATTGTCATAAGAAACATTGTGAATTTGTTGCATGCTTTCATATTCTCCTGTAATTTTCTTTAATTACAAAAGTGAAATTATTTTCTTGTATTTTATCTATATATTAACTTATACTATTTTCTTAATTTTATTTGTGATCAATTAGCCCATTTAAAATGTTGAAATTGTTTTATCAATATGAAAGTTAAAAAAAAGTTAAAAATAATGCATTGACTTTCTCATAGTGTCAACCACGTATAATTTTTTAGTTATGTATACGAGATGTAAAAATATTGCAAATAGAGTTTGATTTTTATTTTTATAAAAAATATAAAATTAAAAATGTCATTAAAATATATTTTAAATTTTTTAAAACAAAAAGCAAATACACAATCATCGATATGTTTTTTGTTTTCCATTTTTAAAAAACAGAAAACTAAAAATAATTATAAATTATGTTTTTAGTTTTATGTTTTTGTTTTTTAAAATAAAAAACTAACAACAGTTACCAAATATATGTGGTTTTTGTTTTCTAAAAATTAAAAATTAAAAAGCAAGGCCCCATTTGGTAACCATTTCGTTTTTTATTTTTGAAATTTAAGCCTATTTTCTCACATTTTCTTACCATGGTTTGCATCTTCCTCAAGTATAAGAGTTGAATTATTAGTCAAATTCTAAAAAAAAAAAAATTACTTTTTAAAAACTACTTTTTTTTACCTTTATAAATTTGATTTAGTTTTTTAAGGCATAAATAAAAAGTACACAACAAAATAAGAAATGTAGATATAGTAGGAATGTATGCATGTTTAATATTCAAAAATAAAAAATCAAAAATAAAAAATCAAATAATTACAAAATGGAACCCAATTAATTATTCAACGAGATCTAATTTTTAAATTTGAGTTTATGTCAAACAAGACATTAAACTTATAAGAACTTATAAGAGTTTGTTCAACGATATTCTTGATTTTTATTTTTATTTTTCATTTTCTAGAAAATAGACTTATTCATTTCTTGTATTTTCAAAATTTGAGAAAAATTAAGCTAAATTTTAGAAACTACTAGAAATAGTTTTTCTCGATTCCGTTTCTACTCTATATTTTACTATTTTACAAATGTATTAATGGTGATATTGGCTGTGTCGGTCGGCAAGTGTTTTTTAGTCATCCCTTTATTTTCTCAACTATAAATGCAATTAATTTTTTGATTTATGAATTCTTATTCTTTTTAGATTTATTTTCTCTTCATTTGTAACATGTATAATTATCTATTACTTTAAATTTCTAACCTCTAATTTCTAATTTTTATTTAAATATTATTTAAATTTTGAAATTTTGTTTTTAGTGCATTTGAAACCGGTCATAATTTTATAATATATAAATTTTGTTCACTAAAACATGCATTTAAGCTTCACTTTAACAGTTTATAATTACTGACCACTACATTTATAAACTATATACATACGTATACATACATATATGTGTGAGTCTTAATCAATATAATTTAAAACGAATGACGGAAGTAAAAAGTAACATTGTAAATCAAATTTGAGCAACATTTGAAGAACATAAACAATTACATTGTTGTTGTAATTTTGTATCTAGACTTATTTGTATTACTAGTTTTTTTTATCACGCGCCTATCAAGTTTCAATTTTATTTTTAATTTAAAAAAATTGATTGTGCATTAAATTTTTAAGGAAATAAATTATAATTTATTTTTAAAAGTTTACCACTTGAAAAAAAAAAAAAGCTTAAATGTTTACCTTGGCATTTATTTAATTGTTAAGTTTTCAAAATATAGTATAATGCATACTTCCTTTTCTTTTCTTTTTTTTTTTAATATCTACACTTAGCTCCTGTCCTTTATTTTCTTTTATAATGGAATATATATATATATATTTTAATTGACTTTACAATAGTGATGATACCATTTTTTTTCCTATATACCAACTTATCAACCATTTATATAATAATGACCAACATGTAAGATTTTCATGTGCAAATTATCGTCATAGACATTAAAAAAATATATCAATTTTATTAGGGAAAGAAAATGATAATTGTTTTACTTATAATTACATGTTATAATTTATTTTTTAATCATAATTCTATTTATTGTGAATTTTTTTTAATAATAATAAAATATAATTTAAAGAGACACAAATGATTAGTCCAATTATTAGTATACATATTTTTGTAAAGCTTAATTTTGATTCTATTTGGTCAAGTTTTAAAATCTAAATATCTTAGTTCTTGAATTAAATCAAAGCATTTATAAATTGTTCTCAGTTAATAATATGGCAATAAATTAAATTAGTTTATCATTCATATATATATATATGGTAAAAAAAATGGTACAGAAGTAAACTTTATTAAAGAAAAAGAATAAAAATTTTAAAAACAAAATAATCTAAAGACTATTATATCCTAAGAGTTTTATAAATTTTCATAACAATAATTCTTCAATCCTCTTACTCTCGTCGTATCTCTTTCCAAATTATTAACCTATAGTATAACAAATAATACTAGGCAGAAATCTCATTAAAGTTTTTCTTTTAAAAAATATTAATGATTATTTAATATTAATTAATACTTTGGATAACTTTCAAAAAAAAGAAAGACAATAATATCATAAGATATATAAATTATCCTAACAATTATGTTATTATTACAAAAGAAGCTAAATACATTTCTAAGAGAATAGAGAGAGTTTAGCACAAATTTCTATTAGTTTTTTTTTCAATAAAATTTAGCAATCCAATTTTTGAAAATTGTATTCAAATAGGTATATAAAAGATTGATATATTTTTGCATGCACAAAAAATATTTAGGCTTAAAATTTAAATTTAAATTAAAAATTAAATAATAATATTTTATTGATTCATTTCTAAATCTAATAGATATATCATTGAATTAAATTAATATCATTTATTAGAATCTAAGATAGTATCGTATGTATATTTTTCTGTCTTTCAACTCTTATAAGTCTTTTCTTAAATTGTAAAGTTTTAAACATTGTATGAAAAGAAAATAAATGCAAAATTAAGCAATCCAACAAAAATTATGAAGTAATGCAAGGGGATGAAGAAAAGAGAAAAAGAAAACAACAAACTTATGTAAATGAGAAGACTTAAATGTTGTAAAAAAAAAAAAAAGAGTTGAAGAATGCTCTTTATATAGTTGTGAGAGATTAAAAAGTTACAACATTTTAATTTCACCATTAATTTTAGTTAAAAACTCATCATTTCATAAATTATGAAGATTAAATGATAGGAAAGGAAGAGAGATAACACTTTTCACATTCTAACCTCTTAATTTCTCAAATACTTAAATGAAGATCCAAATATAACTATAAAAGTATTTTGAAACTAGAATGTGACAGCTATTTTGAAACATGTTATGATTATTGTTGGTGCGGTCTGGGTATTTGTGGGTTGCTTGGATGGAGATGTATGTGCTTCGGGGGCGATCTTTATGGACAATTCGCTCGGAGTTGAGATGATCGTGGTGTCTGAGATCGATATTACGTTGTCGAGATAGGCTTAAGTTGCTGGTCAAGATGCAGATTAGTTATGGGAGGAGATGTTTTACTTGGTGGGATCCGTGGTTGCCTATGGGGTCTATCTTGGAGAATTATAGGGAGGGGGTGGTCTATGATTGCTGCGAGCTGTCGTAAGGCTAGACTCTCATATTTCTTATCTGATGATGGTTGTTGACATTGGCCTTTGTTATCTTGGAAATTGCATGATTTGTGGGGTTTGGTTCAGGATGTGGTTCCGAGGGTGGGTGGGGAGGATAGTTGGGTTTGGATTCCGAGTGGTAATGATTGTTTCTCTATTGCCAGTGCGTGGGAGAGTTTGCGTCTAGCCGTCTTAGGGTGACTTGGGCTTGTCTGGTTTGGTCTGGGGGTAATATTCCAAGACATTCATTTTGTATTTGATTGGCGGTGAAGGATAGGTTGGACACTCGGGATTAGCTTAGGAGATGAGATTAATCGGTGGATAATACTTGTTTGCTTTGTTTGGGTGAGGTAGAGTCAAGGAATCATCTATTCTTTGACTGTGTGTTTGGACGTGAAATTTGGGAAGGTTTGGTGCGCTTGTTGGGTTCGTCTCATTGTATTGCTGGATGAGATGTGGAGTTGAGTTGAGTGTGTCGTGTGGGGTCTAATAAGGGTGTGAGGAGTAAGTTATTTAGAGTCTTCTAGTGTGTGTTGATTTATTATATTTGGCAGGAGAGGAACCGTGGGTTACACGATAGTCAGCCGAGATCGGCGTCTACTATGTTTCAGCTTATTATCTCTATTGTTCGTGCGCGTACTGCTTTGTGGTGGATTGATCTTCATGGACTTATCTAGTTTGTCTGATTTCTTCGTTCTTTGTTTGGATTCTTCACCTCTGTATGTCTAGTTTCTGAGGTCTCTAGATTGTGTGGTGTTTTTTGTTTTTTTGGATAGTTTGTTATTTGTTCGTATTGTCCTTTTTGTTGGTTCTGTTTTTTCGCCACTATGTGTCTTTGTAGGTACAATGTTGGTGCCTTGATCTCGAGCTGTGAAATTCCTCTTGTTGTATAATAATAAAAAATTTCTCAAATACTTGTATGGCCAGCAATGACTATTCAAGCATAAATGTCATGGTTAAATTTGAATAGCTAGGGAAATTCATTTAGCAAGTAATATTCCAGCATTAATATTGATATTGTTTGTTAATGGCAGAGGAACGTTTTTTTTATTTTTTTTTCTCTTTTAAAACAAACAAACGAAAGAATTACAAACAATTTTTTCCAAGAAGCAAAAGAAAATCAGAGGAATACAGAGAAACAATTGTGAAAGGAAAATGCACTAGCTCCCAACACATCTTGTCCTTACCAACTCATGAGATGCTGTATTGTAGGAACGAAGTAGATGTTGAAAAGACATGGAAGGGAAGGAAGATGAATCTTCCTAATATCCTCCACATAGGTAGCCACTTCCATGTGAACCTTCATAAGACCTCTTAACATTTGAACGATTCAGAAAACACTAACAACTGATAATTACATCCCTATCATACAAACAGCCAAACAGGACATGGAAAATAGAAATAGTTATCAAACATATTTATATTTTTAAAAATTAAAAAAAAAATAGAAATAAAGAAACAGGAAACAAAAAATATAGGAAATAAAAATGTCATCAAATAGGCTTAAATGTTTATTTATATAGGTTGTCACTAGTTGTTCACTTTTATGTCTAATAGATTTTTTTTTTTTAAACATATAATAAGTCTTTGAATTTTCAACTTGTATCTCTAATGTATCCATAAACTTCTAATTTTGTGTCTTACACTCTCAAACATTTAATTGTAAAAATTGAGTTCCTAAAACTTCTACTAACATTAAAATTCGACCCTCAAACTTACAATAATGTTAGAAATTGGACCCCAAACGGATTAAAATTGAATCATCAAACTTATACAATTGTTAAAATTTTTACAATTATGTAAGTTTGAGAGTGTAGTTGTAACTACCACCATACCTTAGAAATGATTATTGCAATTTGCCCCTACACAAATTAAAGCTTTACATTTAGCTTACTAATTTTAAAAAATGTTAAAAATCTCAAGAATTTGTTAAAGATAAAATTGAAAGCTTAGGAAATTCTTTGACATTGTTAAGTTATATAACCTATTGGACACAACATAAAATTATTAAATATTTTTAAAATTAGGGTTCTATTAGACAGAGATCAAAAAATAAAATAAAATTTATAATTTTACAAGGAAAAAGAGAAAAAAAAAAAAAAAAAAAAAAAACTCAAACTAAACAACATTTAACACATTTAGATAATAAAAAAAATCAAATAATAAACTTCATCCAACCATAGTTAAAAACTTTCTGCTACATTAACTAACCCTTTGTACTTTCCACTGCTTTATTGAATATCTAATAAAAGAAATGAGGTACGATGCTAAAATTATATAATCTAACTGGGATAATTGGATGCATCTATCGACCCAATTCCTAATTTTTTTTTTTTTTATAAAAAAAACTAGTTAAAAAATAACCATCAAAATTCGCGTTACTTTTTTGTCTCAAGAAAAAAGAATTCATGCTATTTTTTTCTTTAAAAAATCATGCTATTTTAATGTGTTTAAATCCTATTTCATATGTGTTGTTTTGTTTGTTTCCTGCAAATGAACAAACATTTTAAAAAAAAAAGTTCCAATATTAATTGGCCTTTACTCGTGTGGACCATACATAATTAATTGAATTTATATATATTAAAAGGGAAAATTAAATATTTTAGGGACATTAAATAGGTAATGACGTTTCTCAATAAAATTTATAAATACACCGTTTACAAATTTAAATGATCATATGGTCATAAATTACCATTTATTTAGTACAATAATGAAGAAGAAGATTCAAATCACAAACTTCATAATAATTAATACATAAATATCAATCTATGTTATCTTTTCTATTTTAAGAGTTATGATCTTATCTCTTAATTGTGGAAAAAAAAAAGTTTATTGAATATAGCTTCAATCATTAGCCAGAAACTCAAAGCCTTAATTAATAAGTTTATTTTAGTATTAAATATTCAAATTATTTATATTATGTTATTATATATTGATAAGTGATACAAAGTTTAGCAGGACAGGGTGCAGACATGGTTCCTCTCATGAGACTGAGTTTCAAGATCCGTATATAAATAAGTTTCTCCTATTAGGTTAATACAATATAAATATACACTATCTTTTGACAAGGTATAAATATGCGTATATATTTTAATATAATATGGAGATGAGATCAAACTTCTAACTTCTAGGATAAAAAACAATGTCAATTATCATTAAATTAAACTCAATTTGGTATGTATGAATATTAATACTCGAGCATTCATAACCTAGATTCAACCTATCAACCTTTATTTGCTATGGGGTGCAAGTATGTTGAAGAATATTATGAGATTACAAATTTTGAAGTGAAGGCTTTTTGGGAGGCTTTACGTTCGATAGAGACAACAACCACTTTTGTTGAACTGTGGGGATAAAAATTTATGTGAAGTTATCATAAACATTTAGAAGCTGTGAAATATATATATATATATATATATATATGTAAGCAAAATCAATGTTAGAAATTTAAACATAATAAATGAAAATTAGAGTAGATTTTATGAATATTATTACGTTATTTGAATTTATATTTAATTGAAGTTGTTATTAGGAATGCGAACAAAATTTCATATTGGTCAGAAAATGAAGTGATCATACATATATAAGTGAGGACAATTATCTCCATTGGCATGAGGCCTTTTGGGTGGTAGTGGATAATATCATATCATTGTGGAGATATGTGGAGGTTCGTTGTCCTTAACAAGTGGTATCAGAGCTCTTTTAGTTTGCTTTAGGAGTCATGGGATTTTGGAAGATGCAAGTTAAGGATTTCGTATGCTATTCAGTTATTAATGTCTTTACCTGATAGTTAGGAATCCATGAAAACTGCAATGTCTAATCCAATTGGAATTAACAGTTTAAAGTTTTCAGGGATAGTTAGTAAAGAATCTGTTGTAGGTTCAGCTTTAACAGTGACTAGAGGTAAAGGCAGGATGGACTCTGAAAAAGTTAGTAAAGAATCTGTTGTAGGTTCAGCTTTAACAGTTACTAAAGGTAAAGGCAGGATGGACTCTAAAAATGTTGGGTCAGATAGCAGTAATAAAAAGTAGAAGAACATGAATAAGGAGATAAAGTGCTTTTATTGTCGCATAAAAGGTCACTTCAAAAATCAGTATAGGAAACTAAAAAAAAAGGGTAAATCGAGTTGGAACTGAAGAAGTAACTCGGTGTAGGAAACTAGAAGAGGATCAGAAAAGAAAACAAAAGGTAAATTGGGTTGAAACTAAAGAAGTAACGATAAATCTAGTTGAAACCGATGAAGAAATAATTAGTGATGTCTATACCACAAAATAGTATCCACTTACATATAACTTTAGATAAGAGTCTATTCACATCTTTCACATAAAAACATCTGGTCTAATGAGAATGGAGAATGGAAGAGTTTCCAAGATTGTTGAGATTGGGAACATTAATTTGAAGATAGAGGTTGGAGAAAAGTTAGTTCTACGAGATGGTAGGTATGTGCCTAGGATGAACATAAATCTCATCTCTATTGGCAAGTTAGATGATGAGGGATTCAGTTGTGAGTTTGGTAGTCGCTAATGTAAACTCTTGTTGGGATCCCAGGTAGTGGCAGTTGGTCACATAAGTTTCACACTGTACAGATGTCGATTAAATGTTGTCAAAAGATTAGAGAGATGGTAAATGCCAGTTAAAGTTGCAGATGTCAAACGTAGTGGTACAGTTGAGCCAGCAGCAATGATAGCTAGTGTTGATAAGTTAGATTAAGGTCCATTAGTTCAGAAGCAATTTGGAAGTTCGAGAGAGAGAATTGATGGCTATCATGAACCCCCAATTGTCAGACAGTCAAATGAATTGATGAAGTCACAGAAGCGAATAAGGGCATCAAAGGGGAAGACCAACACAGCTGTTAAGGTAAAAAATAAAATCTCTAACTTAGCAGCAGGTTTGAAGGAAGAATATAGGATTGTATCAGCAACAGTGGAAGCACAAGGACTATTTAAGCACTCTAATTCACTAATTTTGGCAAAATATAAAGCATGCTCTTGCAGAAAATAAGTGAGCTTCAAGACATACCTCTTGAAGAACTTCAAAGATCCTTCTCCAACTATTATCTTCTCCAAATCTTGTTGCAGACCACCTCAAGATCTTCTCCACTATTCTCTTGGTGCTCTAGATTGAGTTGTGAGATTCAAAACAAGCTTGAATCAAGGGATGAAGAAGAAAAGTTCACAGCAACAATCTTTGTGAAGAACCCTTTCTTCAACTCGAATTTTCTCTAAAATTCTCTATAGATTGCATGCCCGATTTTCACTCCAATCTCTCATTATATTGCAGATCAACATGCAAAGGAGAGAGTTGCATGAGTTGCAGCTCATACTTGGAGAAGATAAGGCAAAGTTGAATGCATTTTGTGAGCAACTTAAAAGATGGATAATGGAAAACAAGCTTTTTCCATTTTTGTGTTTTTGTTTTCTAATTTCCAATTTTATCATAAAATCAAAAATGATTTTAAAATTCATTTTTGTTTTAAAACTAAAAAATAAAATTAATTTTAAATAAAACTTAATCAATTTAATATCAAATATTAAATTAATTTTAATACATATCCATCTTGATAATTTAAATCATATATAAATTCTCCTATTCCATTTAATTCTCAAATTAAACACGTAATTATATCTCATATAATTATTAATTCCCTTAATTCTAATTTGAACGGTTCAAATTAACTTATCACGCTATTCTAGAGCTAGTCTGTTACGAGCTAGTAGGGGGACCTTGCGGACCTATAGATCATGGGCTCTAATGATCCGAGATTAATTGGCTAAACTCATTAGACCAGATTAATCCCCATTCGTTAACTAATGGGTCACTCCACTAAAGCCCATAGTTGCACTTCTCTCACTGTAGATATATTATGTCCACATGATTTAATCATAATCAGCCAGTCGACTCTTCACGGGTTGTTCGTAATAACGATTGGGTCAAATATTTGTTTTACCCTTGAGGTTACGTTTTATTCCTCAAGTTCCTAATGATCCTCTAATGAACAACTAGTTTGTGATCTAATCACTAAACCAAACTCTCTCAGTCTAGTGAGAGGGTGGGGCCCCTTGTTCAAGACCTGGATTCAGTACTTGAGAGAACGGCCTTTCTCTTATCCCTAAATCGGGTAGGCGTGAACTCCATCTTGCACTCTATGTCCCCAACTATCTATCTGGTATTACCCCTGGAATGAGAGTCTTATTCAGTGGCGCCATTGAGCCAACCCTCACATATGCAAATCTAAGGGCAATCCTAAATAAATAGGAGTTCATAGTTAGCTCATGATTAAGATTGAGTTACCTAGGTTATCTAGGTGAAATAGTCAGTTTTAAACAGTAAACAACATTATAAAGTAAAAGTGACTTATTTCTTGGTCCTGACCTTATGCAAACTCATTGCATAGAACGCCCCCACTCCTCATGTCATAACATGTACGAATTAGGATCACATTGTATGTAGCACTTTACAACTCTTTGTAATAACTACAGAGTAGGTCGCATCCAATGGTGTTACCAGAATAAGGTACCCAACCTTATTCATGTACCATAGATCATTTTGACTATTTACTCGAACCTAATCCACTCTTATGTCTCCGCATAAAGTTCAAGTACTCATACAATAGTCATGGGTCTTAGTTTATTGCATTTAGACTTTTATATAATTTATGAAATCGATAATAAGTATATTGATTATAGAAAATGTTTATCATTTTACAAACTGCGAGTTTTTAGGACATAAAACCCAACAATACTCCCATTTGAACTAAAACTCCAGTGAATCAATATATACAAATATATACAATGTTGAAGCTTACATGAAGAGAATAAAATGTACAAATACAATAAACTAAGGCATTACAATACCCATAAATTCTCCCACTTGTCCTCGTGATACAAAACTCGTAGACCTAGTCCTACAATGTGACCCTCGAACACTTTAGCCGAGAGAGTCTTCGTAAATGGATCAGCTAAGTTGTCTTTGGAAGAAATCTGGGTGACGATTACGTCTCCTCTGTGTACAATCTCCTTGATGAGATGGTACTTCCGTTCGATATGCTTTCCCCTTTTATGGCTTCATGGTTCCTTTGAATTTGCAATTGCTTCACTGTTGTCACAATAAAGAGTGACAGACAGGTGGATATTAGGAACTACTTCCAGATCTATCAGGAATTTTCTAAGCCAGACTGCTTCTTTTGTTGCTTCGCTTGTAGCTACATACTCAACTTCCATTGTGGAGTCTGCAATACAACTCTGCTTGATGCTCCTTTACACAACTGTTCCTCTGTTAAGAGTGAATACTGACCCCGAAGTTGATTTCCTCGAATCAATATCGGTCTGAAAGTCATAAATAGTGTATCCAGTAAGGATCAGATCCTTAGCACCATACACGAGCATATAATCTCCCGTTCTCCGAAGATTCTTAAGAATTTTTTTAATAACAGTCCAATGGTCATGACCAGGATTGGACTGAAATCTACTAACAATTCCTACGATATAGTATATACCGGGACGAGTACACAACATTGCATAGATCAAACTTCCAATGCATATGAAATTCGATTCATCTCCTCAACCTCTTGAAGTGTCTTAGGACTTTGTTCCTTAGACAAGTGAATTCCATGCCTGGAAGGTAAAAATTCTTTCTTGGAATTTTGCATTTTATACCTAGACAACATCTTGTCAATATAGGATGCTTGAGATAATGTCAATGTTCTGTTCTTGCGATTCCAAACTATTTGGATTTCAAGAACATATTGTGCTTCTCCCAAATCTTTCATTTGGAATTGTGAAGCCAACCATCTCTTAATGTCAGCTAGATATTCTACCTCATTCCCAATGAGCAGAATATCATCAACATACAACACCAGAAAGTTTTGTTGACGATTTTCTTGTATACACAGGGTTTTTCAACATTTTGATCAAAGCCATAAGATTTGATCACAACATCAAATCTCATATTCCAAGATCTAGAAGCTTGTTTTAATCCATAAATGGATCGATTAAGCTTGCAAACTTTTTGCTCTTGACCCTGCTGTATAAACCTTTCTGGTTGAGACATATAGATGCCTTCTTCAAGATAGCCATTCAAAAAAGATGTCTTGACATCCATTTTCCATATTTCATAATCATAAAATGTGGCTATCGACAAGAGTATTCTAATAGACTTTATCATGGCAACTAAATAGAAGGTTTCTTCAAAATCTACCCCCTCTCTTTGGGTAAACCCTTTTGCCACAAGTCTAGCTTTATAAGTCTGTATCTTACCAGTTTGGTCTCGTTTTCTTTTGTAAATCCCTTTGCAACCAACGGGTTTTACCCCTTCAGGTTGATCTACAAGATTCTAGACAGAATTGAAATACATTCTATTTCAAAGTCCATGGCTTTAATCCATTGGTCTTTGTCCACATCGTTCATTGCTT